>NC_092570.1:3017500-3377500 GCF_037975245.1 Apostichopus japonicus
GCATAACAGAACTTTTACAGATCTGCTGAGTTGTCGTGACACATTGGACCTGTCTTGCACAATGATAGGAATGAGGTAATATAAATAAATTTCTGGAGTGGGTGATCAAAGAGGTAACAACACAAATTTGGAAAACAATGTTAAACAAACTGGTGTGATAACCAGAGGTAGAGGCAGAAATGGTAGATGTGGGTGTCCTACCTTTTGGAGGCAACATGATTTGCAATCGCACCTCACAGCGGGGGTCAAGGGGCCCGTCTCCAGGGCCCTTGTGAGGGTTAAGGGGGCAACACTTTCTTAGAAACTTTGCATCTTTGAGGTATCAGTGGGTAAACTGCAAACTGTTTAGTTAGCCAATACGAGATTTAATTGTTAAGATTAGGGAAAGTCGGATATCAACAATATTGACAACATTGTATAATTTCTGTAACTGTATATTTGAGAAAACTTTGCCTGGCTTCATGTATATTTTGCAAACCGTGCATGGAAAAATAGGACGTCAATTTGCTCAAGACGGCTGGCTGCCTAATCCCCGGGTGATAACAATATATCAATTCGACCACAATGTGCAGTTAGCTTGGTCCTTGGTTTTAGACATTTGACAACCAGTTAAAGCTAGCACCGCTACGGCACTAACGTTAGTAATAGTCCTAGCTTAGGCCTCGCACTATTAAGTATTATTATTAATACTAAGCCTAACTGGCACGGATGCTCTACTCTAGCCAGTACGTAAGGCCGTTGGCTCAACTTCGCCCGATAGCCTAACATTTTTACTCATAGGTAAGCATAAAGCTACATGGAAGCAGTGAAATAACATACTTTTTCTTGATCTTAAGCGAATAAGTTAGAATGAAGTAAGGTTTCCTTCATAGTTAAAGTTATTTTGAGTTTGTCGTTCCACTGTTGTGAACTGCACAGAAACGTCTCTGACTGTTTTTGCGGAATGTGAAATTGCGCAATCAATGCTGTTGGTCTCTAAGTAGAAATATTAGAAAATATATTTGAAAAAGTAAAAGTAGTCATTTACTTTAAATTATGTTTTTAAAGAATAATATACCATTTTTATAGTACATTAAACAGTTAAAAAAACTGACGCTATTTTCAAGGAACTAAAAACATATATTTCATTTTAAAATACTGAGTAAAATCAACTTTGACCTCGTTGGCATGGACACTGGTGTAAAATAGTATTAGTAAAGACACTCTACGCGAAGTACCTGTAAATATGATCTCTGTCTCTTTGTGCTAATTATACTGTTAATAGGTTAGATTATGCTAACAGTTTTTTATTTGTTGATTCTAGGTCTGATGCATACCTATAAGCCAAACGGTCGGTTCCAACGATAAATATGAAAGTCTAACTTAACTTTACGTTAGACTAGTCTATAGACTGTATCATGGTGACTGTGAAAGAAGTAGGCATTGGCCCCCTAGGCCTGACTTAGGCTAAGCCTTCGACTAGGCTATAATCATTATTTATGTGGGAATGTACAGAACTCCAGTTAAGTCCAGGTTAACATATTAATAGCAATGACTGATACCAGAGCGGGTGCCAAGTAACTTATGATAGGCAATGTTGGCTAATTGGGTTAGGCAACACTACAATGTTATTGTTAGGGCCTAGCTTTGGGAAGTAATGCCTGTATAAACTGTTTGCTAAGTTGATATCTTATTACACTCAGTTCTGCATTCAGTTCGTTGGCATGTTGGGCAATTGAACAAGGGCAGTGGAACTGGAAGTTGGCTTGCAGTCACACGATACAATAAGGGGGAGGCTCAACAGACTCTGTAGCCCTAACAAATACCATCCTGAAATAAATGTTGGCTCACAGCCTGTATAGTGGACATTATAAATCATAAAGAAGCAATGCAGTTAACCCGGGGGAGGGGCGGGTTGCTGCAGATCAAATTGAAACCTAATAATAATATCAAATGAAGATGTGATCAACATTTCACTGTTTTGTTATGGCTATTAGGGCCTAGACTTTTAGGTATGATGTGTAAATATTCTGAAGATAATGTTGTATTTTGGTTGATACTGGACATTTTATATTAAATTGCTGTAAAAATAAATTGCATAAACATATGTACATACTAGTACAGTGGGCCTACTTTGTGGGTCTAAGGTCCATGTGGTTGTTTTAGACCACTTAAAGACTTTTTAGTAATTTTCATTCATCCAAGTGTGGCAAGACACCCAGAGAGAGTATAAACTGTATACTTAT
Source organism: Apostichopus japonicus (assembly GCF_037975245.1). Taxonomy (NCBI): domain Eukaryota; kingdom Metazoa; phylum Echinodermata; class Holothuroidea; order Aspidochirotida; family Stichopodidae; genus Apostichopus; species Apostichopus japonicus. Next base: position 3,019,726 of record NC_092570.1, read on the forward strand.
AATTTCTAACAGGGTAATGAACTGTCAAACCACTTATTTTAGTTGTTTTGAATAATAGTGAAGATTTTTAATTAAGATATTTGTCTGGGCCATTTTCATCCATCCATGTTGCATTTTGGACCACCCTTGTGCTAATTTCGACCACCCTTCCATTGAGCCCATTTCACCAACAGCAGATACACACATTGTAGTGTGGTGGATGGAATGTGACAAATTTTATTGCTAACACTATAATTAACAAACATAATACAACAAGAAATAACCAATTAATGGTGTTACTTCTCTCATACAGAATTTTATGACTCACTGAAGTGCCTGCTGCAGGTTATAGCCCCTTTGAATTATATGGCATTTTTTTTAAAGATGTGAAATTTCACTGAATATTTAAATGAATTATTTCATGCTTCGGAGATAGCCATGCCAATGAATTGCAATCTATTATGTTGAAAGAATATTTATGCAAGAAAAGCATCGTGATATAAATGCATTTTATCAGCACTAGTTTAAACTATTGATATGAAATGGTGAGTAGGACCAAAATCACTTGGCGACCTAAAGCCCCGAGCTTATCCTATATCAAAAATCCATAATTTTGTTCAAGATTTGTATATTTCAACTACAATTTCATATATATACTACAATTTCAATTATATATGTATATATGCATGTATGTATATATCATGTTTATACACAAACAATTTTTTCTTTAAGATAATATGGGAGTGATGTATCTAGCCTAACCAGATCATGGAACATTCAGCAAATGGTAGCCATTCCACCATCAATGTTACACTTCCAAGTCAACACAGTGCAAGTTCAGGCAGTTCATTACCCTCAAGAATTCCTCCAACCCACGACAGGAATGAACCAGAAATATCGAGACAAGAAAGCTCACCTAAGAGGCCGTTATCAAGTAAACTACAACAAAACAGGGAGTAAGTCGCAAAATCTTTGAAATTTATCTATCGTATGATCAAACCCAAGAATAGAACATTCTAAGCAGACCTATGTGGTGACATCAATGGTACTCGCTTCTAACATGAATTCAGAGCTGAGGTCTTTTAGACCTTAAGATTCCATTTTTTTTCTTCTTTTTTTGCTGGCTTCATTCCAGTAGATGTTGCCAATTGGCAGTAGAAGAAAATGCACAGGCAGTCATCTACCAGTGCAAATTAATATTTCCTTTGTGTTAAATTGAAGAGAAATGCAAGTCAGTGGGAATTTATTAATTTCGTCAGTTTGATTTTTATGCATTGGCATTTAACAAATTTGTGGATAAAATTTTGAAGTTCTAAAAGCCTGGTCTTTACTATTTTGCTGTTTATATATGTGTAGCCTAACCTTTCTTATCCTACATCTCCTGTCAAGTAAATGTAAACAGTCATTATTTTTGTTGACACTCAGTTTAATATAATTTTTCTTGTTAGTCTGGAGAAAGTATTGGCAGCAAGATCTATCGAGAGATGCTGGTGTTCCTACAGAGATCGTCAAATGTTCAAGCTGTTAAAGCATTCAGTGTGTGCAGCAGTAAGTTGTTAGGATTGTGGTACAGGCCAATACATTGCCACATGTACAATAATATATGCCAACTGTTATAAAGTGTCAAAATATAATGTTGCTATGTGCTATTGAACTGAAAACATAATTCAGTAAAATAAAACTCAATAATTATCCCAAAATATGAATAAGACTACTGTATATATGTCAAGGAATTATGAAAATTGCAACTTGCATTTGAAAGATACCCCAGTAATTTAAGAGATGGTGGAGAGTTGAAATTAAGACCATCCCCTTCCCCCTCCCCCCTCCCCTTACCTCCTAAACCCATATTCTGGTAAACAAAATGGGAGACTTGCTTGAATTTTAAAGGGTAAAAAAAAACAATCTCTAGTCCTTCTTTTTTCTGTTCAACATATTCATATTTTGCAATTTTAATAAGGAGATATTGTCTATTTCCTTTAGAAATTTGAAAACTATTAATTGGTATCTCATACTAAAGGCTCTGAAAGTAAACGTATATCGGGTAATTACCAAAGTATGGCCTTAATGTTCTAATCCTTCAATCCATGTGAAGACATTGAATATGATTAAAATTGACACAATTAGCATCTCCAATTGGACAAAAATGTTGTGAACAAGGTAATTTTAGAATATTCAAAAATTGTTTGATCATATATTGGTCGTAATACTGACTGTTTAAGCAGTACTGTTACACCTTTCTTTATATTGCCCACGCAGGAACATTCTTTAACTTACGAGGTGCTCAGAAAAGTTATCCCGGCAGAAGCGGAGTTACTTAGAGACCCCAGCATCAGAGCAAGGGTTCGATTCAGGTGAGAACCAATGTTTCGTGTTTTCATATATCTCCGTATAAAACGTCTATTACTAAAAAAGTATTGGATTGTCACTAGCAATTTCTGTAATTGTCACATTTCTTGCTCATTTGCATAATCATATAATTAATATTATATTTTTTGTTTTTGCATTTAGATTTGCTGGTGCAGAGTTTCCACCCATTGTTCTCTTTAAAATTTACACTCACACAGAAGGCACTGGTCTGAGGTACATGAGTGGCAAAAAGTGTATCAGACCAGCCTCCGATGTAAGCTATTGGGTTAAAATTGTTAACTTTTGTTGCTTGTTTTTGAAATAATGTTCCTTCTACACAAACAGGTAGAGTGAACTAAAGCTGATGGTGTTGTTACCCGGTGGAATTTCTCATGAATAATGTTATATAATTCATGACATTCTTTAATTTTGCAAAACCAATATCAAGGCTGCATCACTGGCATATAAACTGGTACACATTCTCACCTTAAAGTGATACCCACATTGGTTGATTTTATTTGCCAAAAAAAAAAATCTCTTTCTAAAGAAATTTGGTAGCTCAAGATTATTGTTTTAATAGCTTGTAGGATTAGTGACTTTCAGATTATATTATTTTCTTAGTTTTCCAAACACATCACTAATCTGCCTACTCTGATGTCATTTAAATATCAATTTTTACACATCCCTCACCCCAAGTGATATAACTGTTAACTTTACCCCCATTGGTTTGTGGTATTTGAAATAGTATCTTTTGCCAAAGAAATATGTGAGCCAAACATACACTGTAAGCTTTTGTCACATAAGTGTTTAACAAGTGTTTTGACTCAGCTGTTATGTATAATTACAACAGAGGTTATATGCTTCTAAGTTCTTTACTTTTATTACATTTCCAAATTATTAATGTTTCCGCTAGGCCTAGTATATACTTGTATATCAATGGTTTAGTACACATTCCCACCAACCCCACCCATTGTGTCAGTAAGGACCAATAAATGTATGAAAGACATAAAATATCAAAGTTAATATTCAATGCAACTTAATACTAGGATTCTCCAGATCCTGCCCCTCCTATTCCCTTCACCTTCCTCCACCCCCCTTCCTCCACCCCACCTTCATCAACCTTCCCCCACCTTCCACCCCTCCCCCCAAATGCTCCTTCAGGCTAAAACATTCTTTACTATGTAAGTGCCATGATGTACCATCTGCTATCTCTAATTTCCTCCTCCCTACCCCCCGCCCCCCCCCCCCTCAGGCAGCATCAGATGCATGTCGCATGATGGGTCATCGGCTGTTCTACGACCAGATGATAGCCGATACTTGCCAACAGGAACAAGATCAAATCACAGACGAAGTAGACGTTACCACAACCAAAGATTACATGCAGGTAGGAAATACATTACAAGGAGTGAGAAGAAGTCTACATGTTGTACTTAATGCCAATGATATCTTACATGAAGAGGTTTTGAGTACCAAATATATTAAATAGAGATAGGAAGTCAAAATTAGGTTCCAAAGTAAACACTGCATGGCGAGCAATATATCATCTATATCAGTAGATCAACTTATTATAAAAACTTGACTGATAGTTGCCATGGATACAACTCACTTCAGATTTAAACATACATCCATCATACTAAGATTTCATATTTTAAACAAACAGAGAAACCGATAAATTCTCAGTATGCTTGCCTGTGATTTATGATTAATTCAACATCAGCAGTCCAACGATTACAAACATCAAAGCCAATACTTAAGTCAGCATTCAGTTTCCCTTAAATATATGCATGGGCAATTTGTGATGTTATGAACTCAAGACAAAATAACAGGAGTGATAATTAAAGATTATGGAATTCTGCTTTTGAGATATAAATCATCATATTTGCTAATCATCATTATTTTTGAAAGAGGTGACTGCCACCAGTTGTCACAGGTTTTCACTATGCTTTTTGGTATAAGTAAATATTATCAGTTGATGATTTTTGGAGGTTGCATAGATTTGCTGGTTAATTTTTTGTTTTTTTCCCCGCTTTCTTTCATACCTTCCTTTGTATAGTACTTGAGCAACTTGGATGAAATGCCAGCTCATATGGGAGGAAGGGATAATTTATGGAGAAGACTTGATCTGAATGGTACGTTGTCTCGTATATATTACATATGATATGTTAGTCTCTTTCTATAAGTGGAAGCAGCATGGTGTGTATACATGAAACAGCATGTCACCGTGCAAAGGGTACCTGATATAAAGTAGAAAACCTCTGTTTGACCTCGTTACAGCCTCTGTGTGTGGGTATGAGCATCACTTGGCCGTTGATAATGATACTCTCCTAAGACTACTAAGACTAGACACTTCCATTTGATTATCTGCCATCACTATATAGTGATACAACAGATGAAATGTTAACTTTAAGTTCTAATAGAGTCATAACTTTATTGAAATTTAAACGCTGTTAGTTTTTGTTGAACATTAAATTTCGTTCTTAAAGTTTTGATGTCTTACTTATTTGTCATTATATAGTGTAGGAATTTTCAACCCAAGAACACATTTCGTAGGTGCTCTATAAATCTTCTCTTAGACCCAACTTTTCATGGATATCTCTAAGTCTGGTGATTTGTCTTAAAATACAAAATAACCAGAAAGTTGTAGAAAATAAAAAACAATATAGAAAAAAAAATAGATAATTACAAAGTAAAACAGAAAAACCAGTTTGATGTTGTCACATTGTATTCCTCATCTCCTAACAGTCCTACCTCGCACCACAATTCTTTACGATATATTGGACTTTGTGGAGAATGGAAAGACAACACCCAGGCTGCAATCTGAATTCAGAGTTCTCACTACCAGACCTGTAACGCAAGAAATGCAGTTAGAACACATCAAATTAATATCCAAAATCAGGTAAAGTGGTTTAAATTTCCTTTGAAGCCTTTGCCAGCACTTTGGTATCTTTGACAATTTCATATATAAAAAAAAAATATGTTGATGAAACATTTGAAATGGAGCAAGGGTGCCAGTCCCAAAGTTTGCATCAGTTGAAAAAGTTGTGCTATGTCGCTTAATTGAAATCTTAATTTAGAAAAACAACGAAATAGGAGCAATTTACGAAAGTTTGTCAACATTTTCAACCAGGGAGGTTACTGCTAACTCAACAGCCTAGCTGAGTTAATGATTAGGTTTCTTAATTTGTTCTGCTTTCTTTAATCTTTTTTTTTATGTCCCTGTTGTATTGCTTGTTGCATTCTTTCTTTTGCATCCAGTTTAATACAGTTGTTTTTTAAAGAAAATTGTAGTGTTTATTTTGAAGGTTATATAAATTCATTGCAGTAGACAAAAAAGGTTCATAAAAGGATTTTACATTCCCTTTCCAGGACCCCTGAGATATGGACTCCTACACCTCGTCAGCCTCCCAAGTCAGGACGACAGAGTCAGCCCGGAGAAACAGCTCGTAGATCTCGCCAGGCGACGCTCAGAGCTAACAGGATGAAGAAGATGTACGCTGACGGCAAGAGAGTGAGATTTATAACAACATTATATAGGTTAAACTGGAGTCATTTAACTGTTGGTTTATGATCATCCATTGCTAGACTGAAATACAAGAAGACCTTTTTTCGTCCCTCTCTAAGTATTCTTGTTGATCCGTACAGACGTGGGATGTGCCGATGTTAATTCAAGGTTATGGCCATTATATTGTTATATACAGAATAAGATAAGAGACGTTTATCCTGGTTGCCATAAGCAGAGTTAATTTGTCCGGCATATGGACGTCGTCACATTGGGTTTTGGTACCTCCTGAATCAGTGGATGGTACATATTTGATCTCCTCACAGCTGGTGATTTCACAGATAGTCGGTCATATCTCCAGATCATCACATAGCTTTCTCTCCGATGAATAATAATTATGTTCACATAAAATGAATGATGGATTTGAGCATTAAGAGGTATCGAATACTCACAAGGCATGAACCAATTATTAGCTTTCATATCGTATCTCCAGTTTATTCAATGGTGTCAGAATCTAGGTTGCAATCCTGGGGCAATTATGTCATGGCCTTAACAAAGAAATTACCTTTAATTTCTGACTTGAAATTTTTCTAAGTGATTTTGCTTTGGTTTGGAGTGTGTCACTCTTTGTTGTCTAATGTGCTTGATGTCTAAATATTCCTGTTGAAGGACCAGGGTGGTGGATGAATTTGTAGAGTGTTATGTAATATCTGTGAAAAGCAGTTTGAATGCAATGCAAGACTATATCTTTAATAATCTGTGTTCCACTATATGAGATATTTGTTTACTTATTTTTTTTTTTTGCTTCCTCAGGAAGAGTGGATAGACTCTGGTGGTGGAGTTCGATCCGAAACTGATGGAAGAGAGGAGGAGGAAGATTGGGAGAGGGAGGCAGATAAACTATTCGAATGGACTCAAGGTTTATCGTACGATGATATAGGATTTGCAAGTCCTAGTTGATGGCAGCATTGATAAATAAATGATGAATTATGCTATCAGAAATTATTTATTCGGACTCATCTTTTCGGAGGAAATCCCTCAGGGTGAAACTCATAGTAGAACACGGCGGGAACTTTGAGATGGGGGAGGATACACTGGTCAAAGAAATTGAGACTGGAAGATTCTTTCTTCATCATCGACAAGTTTTTCGGGGGGGCGTTTGGGTACTCACTGTTACTTGTACTTAGGTACATTTTACAGTACTGGTGCTCGACATGGTATTCAACAAACTGGAAAGAAATAAGTGAATCCTGTACCATATCTGGCTTTCTGGAATTGATATCTTATAATCTGATAATAATCATGAAATTCATCACTTTGAATGAAACGTTCAGTTTTATTAAAAGGAGACGTTCTTAAAATAGCGGGAGGTAAAGAATTGTCTTTCAAACAGTATGATTATGTGTTTGTGTTAAGATTCATTGATATAATTTCAACCATTACCAATATGTGCTATTTCTCTCCAATGGTGCAGTTTGTAAATTTGCAGAAAAATATATAATACTGTTTAACTTGAGTGTTTTTTGTCTTCTTTATGATATTTTGAAAATTTTTGAGAATATTTATTTGTTTTCAGTCAGTGTGAAAAGAATGAGCATTTTGTTTTGATAGGTAGAATGTGGTATTTCTAGGGTTATAGTTTTGAGACTCTTCCACTATATCAACTTCCTTCCCTCAACATGTACATTCTCACCAATGCTGACTGTGATCGCTAGTTTCACATTGGTAAGAACCAGCTCATAAGTGAAGCCATAATTATCAAGGTTTACTGTGACATAATTGGTAACTACGTGCAAAACATAATACCTACGTTCCACCGTGTCCAACCGGACTATACTACATAGTTTTTTATTTCAGATGTGTAGAAACTGGGCTATTTTTTGTTTGTTCTTTACCATTGCACCAACAACTGCCTATACACACGATTAGTAAGCTACTTTTCTGGCATTTTTGAGGACAATTCAGGAAAACTTGCATGAATAACAGTTTTTACACCATTTTGTTTTGGTCACTGAAAAACAGGACAATGCAAATTTTGCAGGCAACTCTTACATAGTTCTTGTTTATTGCTACAGAAACAGCCATTTGGGTGTACAATTTCCTTTGGATTCACTTCATGAGCTTACAAATAATGAGGCCTAAAACATCTTTCAATGATGGTATGAATATTTTCGGGCTTGGTATGAAATTAGAGATAGGAAAATGTCATTTGAATGTGAAACAACAATAATTTTCAATGATTTTAATCTCAGTTTAATGTTTATTCTTCCCATCTTTTCAAGTACAAATATTTCTTACATTACAATTAAGTTTATTTCTCCCCACTAAATGATGGAAAACAAATATTATTGGCATCAGAAATATTTATTTTACAAATCTCTACGATAAGTAGTATTGTAATGGTTCATGACTTGAGTCACTAAATTTCAAATGACTCCTAACAAGTGCGTCAACTTTTCCCCGCAGCGGTAATACAGTGACTCGTTTCAATGCTTCAAGTCAAGTCAGGAAAACCACAAGCAATGATTTGACCTTAAAATGACCTGGCTTGTTTGTCGTGACAACTCTTGAATATAGGCATAAGGAGCTCATTTCGGTCGGGGTAAGAGCAAGAGAATCTTGCCCCAAAATATTTTATCCAACTGGATTAACTGCCCTTTAAACAATAACTCATGGGTACTATTTCTGTTTGCCCTTCCTCTTTGATTCCCACCTATCTGAAAGTTACACATACGGTCTTGACTCAACACTAAATCACTTCAAATTCCAAGAAAGTTGTACTTTCTGTATGAGTTTTAGAAATAATGCAAAGTAACATTCAATCAAATATGGAATCATATGCTTCAAATGCGGAATTATAAGCATCGACATAAATGTATGTCTTCATGTATACCTTCTTTACAACACCAGTAAGATATAGAACATCCTAATACATCAGAGTCATGGGACATTTTGGCCTAGTGTTACAAAAGGTTTTTCTAGTAATATTGCAAACACATCTTAGTGCTGCTGGTCAGAAAACTTCTTTAATCCTTAATATGAAGAAGTTGAAGCAGTTAGCTGAACCCATTTACTACATCTACCAGCAAACCTGACCAGGTGCACATCTAACAATGTACATTCATTTTCACTCCGATTTCGAACCATGACTATTACTATGTGAAGCAGTCACTGAGGCATCATTGCTTCAAAAACAGTTTATATCTTCAATGATCAAGCTATGATATAAGGTAGATCATACTAGTATTTTAATGGTTCATAAAGGTTTTAGTCATCTAATGATCTATTTAACACACTTAAAAATATCATGTCAGCCAGTACAAGAAGAAATAATCATAATAAGCCAATTATTAGATTGAAATAAGATTACTTACGATTGGAACAGACTTAACCCTGACATTCTTATGGACTTCTAAATGAGTGGAATTAATCATATTATTCAAAAGAAGCTTGGCAGATACAAATGTTACAAGTAATTAATGATCACAGCAGGTGGAAAACAGAGCCCTATTGAATTACCTAGGGTTTAATGACAGCAGCTTGTGAAAGATTGATTATTGCTTGGGAAACATACCATTCTCTGCTAAGGGGTAATTTCAGGAGTAGCAATAGAAGTATTGCTAAAGCTAATAAAACTTGGATCCTTGCAGGGACTTTGTTCAGAGGATCTACTTTTAAAAACCCTTGTTTATAAGCAAAGCATAATACTTAGTAAAAATGAACTCAAATGTTCACACTGAATTGCAGAGAGTTGTTTTTCAGCAGAAAAACAGTCTGACACCTTCCTTTGCTATTTCAAGATTCTTCATGAAACCTTACATGATTAATACTGAGGATGTAGAAAATGATTTTTGCTTTAGAAATTTAATGGCCAGCTGCAAATTATGACAAAAATTATGAAAGAAAACAAAAAACTTATTATATATCATCATCAGTACTGCACCCCAACATTTAAACATTTAAGCGTACTAAAACTACATTAAGTATTCGCACCAGGATTCCTACACTTTTTCTGAAATAAACTACTATAAATTTTTCATGATACAAATTAAGAACTTCCATGACCCCTTTCATGAAACATGTCTTTTGGCAACAAAAAAAAAAAAAAATCAGTAGGGAGAATGAAACAAGTTAGGAATATCATTTTTCATTTTTCTTTCAATGACTTTAGCATTCTCCATAACTTTGCCAGGTCTGAAAATCAATTGAAATTCCATAATTTTTCCATGACTGTACGGACACTATTCCAAAGTACTTTTGTGTACTAAAGTTGGACGGTCCAAGTCATTCTGAAACGTTCAATGGGGTGCTAAAGTAGACCATAGTATTACCCCAAAGTGAATTTTCAGCATGAGCGACCATTATTTGACTTTCTAGCATATAACTGGTGGTAATACTCTTTAATACCCTTTAAGATATTCTTGCTCATGCAAAAAAAAATTTAAACATTACAACAACATGGTGTAACTTTCTTAAACCTGATAAAATTTTCTTGACAAAAACATGGAAACAAAAAACAGAATTATATAAATTGGCAAAAGTGCAAAACAATTGTTTACAATTTGCAATGCAATATAAAAGAGATGAACAAACACAATTATCTAAACGACAAAACTCATTACACACTCAACTGATATAAGTTATTAGACATATATATAGATCGAACAAAAAATTTCTGAAACTAACATTTAAAATGTGAATAATTTGTTTCCAAATAATGGAGGAAAAGAACAAGTACACAGTAATCTGAAAGAAACTCTGTACACTATAGATTTAGAAAGACAAGAAAAAGGGCTTTGCAACCCAAAAAGACAACCAAAGAAACTTAAAGAAAGATCCACATCAACATATTGCACTGTAAAAAGATTCCCTCATTTTTCTGAAGTTTGTTTGGAGAATGACTTTACAGAAATGTATTAAGCAAAATTTAAAAATTAGAGTTGATTAATTTTATGTCAAAGTATCTTTTATACATAATTTACTATTAACCTATAGATCTGCTATAAATTATGTTGTACAAGTGATAGCTATAACTTGCAACACTTTGAAACAGAAGTCCATTTTAAGACAAAAACTTAGATTAAGAAAGGCTTCACTAAAGACCACAGAAAGAAAATCATACCGATACCCCATATTTGACAATGTACCAATATTAAACGATAAAGTTTAACTGATGCTGAAATGTCTATCATCCTTTCTTGGAGTTCAGTTAAACCAACAGAAGGGTCTCAATAACCCTCTTCCCTTCTCCTCTCCCTCCCACCTTCCCCCTTCTCTCACCCCTTCCCCTGTTTCCAGCCACTTTTCCTTTCCCATTGTACCTACCTCCAGGTCATTACCGATTCCCCCTTCCCCACCTCCACCCACTTTTTCACTAATGCAATGCAACTTTTTACAAAAAGTTCGATCAGAGATTTCATCTAGCAGGTTGAACACTATGTACTGGAATTAAGATATTTGTAAATCCACACAGACAAACCCACCCCACCCCTCATCTCATTTTCAATATTTCAGACTTACACTGTACAAAGTCGGAAGTATATAACATAGCTTTCACAGATCATGCAGCAAATTCGAAACTCTTCAAGTTACTGAGACAATCCCAGCAGCCATAGATGTCTGAGATATATAGCTCTCTGAGATTCAAGGCTATCGTATACCATATCTAGTTAAATTACCAAGGCTAAGCGGCTTGATACAGTAATATAATTAACCTCAAATTATTACTGGAACCTGTGAAATTTAGTGACTTTTTTTCCATTTGCAAGACTAGGTATAGATAGGGGAGCGTAATTGTAGGGGTGAGACATGTAAGTTCAATAGCTCATAAGTACTTAAAAGTGCATCCTGGATGAGACTGGTATAAGAATCGACCATGGCCAGGTGTGAAACAACTTTCATGGGCAACATGGTGCATTCCAATCCTGTTTTGTGTTTTATACCCATGACTGATCTAAACAAATGAATCTACACTGTCGATTGCAAGTTTTGGAATATTAATTACTGAAATGTCTTAAGTACTAAATGGCTGCATATGGAATATAGAATGTAAACTGATCTATGTCATTGACAATGAAAACAATAATCTCCAATAAGTCACAAGTAAATGCTATGACATGCACACCTGCCTACTCTCAGTTTCAACCGTGAGCCTCAGTCTTACATGTTGTCTCACTGTGGGATTTGCAAGTATCACATGCAAAAACCTGAAAAATACGAAACAACCTCAAAGGTCTGCTGTATAGACCCCAACTATAGCACGGTATCATGGAAAATTTTCTTGGGATTACATAAACAACCTTCCTTGGTCGTGACATGACCTCTTTTCACCAATTAGTCTGCAACGCCTGCCACATATTTTCTTGTATGAGGGTCTTTGGGTGAACGCTGTATGATTAACATGATAGACAAGAACATATTTCCACACAGTGTTTACACATATGAGTCTACTGGTGATAATAAGCTATGCAGGCTAATTTTGGAGCCTGCATGAGGTTGATTTACGACCGTGGCAGGTTGATTACCTAATCACAAAACTTTCTTAGCTATAGCGTGCTATAATTGGAGTTAAAGCAGAACGATATGGAAGTTGGATGTTACTGTTAAAATGAAGGTTTGTTTGACTTATGGTAAGTTTTGTAACATCTCCAGGATTTGGGCAAAAACCTCCAGTTTATTTTTTCTCTCTTTTTGAAATCTCCAACTTTTCTTACTTTTGGGGGGATTGACAGGTTTGGACATGACCCTCCATCAGCACCCTGCCATAATTTGTGAAGATATGAAAAAACTAATTTTTAACTTTATAAAAAAAATTAAATTATTCAATTTTTAAAACTAGCTATCCCAATGAAAATGAAACTATACCAATACAAAATAAATATTTTCTTTTTTCCAAACTCAATTTGTTTGCTATGCATTCATGCCAAAGGTTGACATTTTTTCTATCCACAAGTACCTTGATTTGTATTGCTGTTTCTCTACCGTACCTCGACCCCATGACAAATATATTCATCACAATTTTTTTTTTCTTTTTCTGGAACACCTGTCTGAGTCTGTGTTGCAAACAATTTACTGTCTGAAAAATAGAATATATTTGTTTTGCTGTTAGCATGAATATAAATTTCTGATATCCAAATAATTATGGATCGAATTGTTTACTCAACGCAGTGAACAAGGAACATGCAACTCACAGCCAAGTAAAACTAACACTATAATGGCTATATGGTTGCACTCCCATTAGAAAACCTGCAGTTCTCAAAATGTCAACTAGGTTTAGATATTAGCAGTTTGCCAGTCAAGATTCAGTACCTTACTGAGTTCAAGCAAATAGAGGTCAAATTTCTACAGACCAGCAGTGCCTTCTGTGTAAAATGCAGACCACACAGGACAGAAAGCTTAACTGTTCAATGATGTTGCATGTTAGGCTATTGTAGCCTACACTTTTGAATGTGAATCATGTTCCAAATGTGGAGCCATACTAAAGACAGTTTATAAATTCATTAGAAGATGAGAAATACACATGCTGTTAGTAAAGAACGAAAATTATAAATGAAACACACGATCATAGCTGTATAAATGAAGATTATAAATATATCTACTGAATATTTGTACTGGACTGGAATGCAGTTAAAGCACACACATATACACATCAAAGAAGAACTAATTCCTTTCTAAATCCTGCTCAAACAACACTCTCCCCTCTGCTCAACCCCCTTTCCCCATTGCTCCCCTCATGCCCATACCACACAAAAAGAAAAGGAAACTTTATAATTAAATAAGAGACCACTATATTACAGTAATTTGGGTAGTATTTTAAAAACAAATTTACAAAGAAGATGAATAACAACAACCTTGAAAACTCCTAATAAAAGAATTTCAAGTATAAGTGACTAACCTTTACTCTTTGGTTAAACATTACAACCATGGTCTCTGAGAGAATTTTATTACATTACCTTTGATATTTATATTCAGACCATGATTTCACAATGCATTCCATCACCTTGTATAATTTTGAGGGATTTTTTTCTGTTATTCCAATATGAAATGAAATTTTTGTAAAATTGAAACATTCATACGTATGACTTAAAAGGATTTTCCAGTGGTTTGAAGTTGATTATTTAACAAATATATTGCTGGGAACATTTTTCTGAAACTGTAGGTCACAAACACATCCCCAATGAATTTTCTCAATTCTGTGACAGTAAATGATGTCTTTCAGATCTGACTGAGTAATAGATAGTTTTTGTCTTCTATGAACAAACTGTTAATCCCTTAGATCATCTCAATGATTACTTTAAGTTGTATGAAGAAAAATTGAGTCATCTCAAATTATTGGAAAAACCATTCAGTAAAAATTAAAGTTAACCAGGTGGTCGCTGTCCAATGTGCACTAAGTCGACTCGAAGATGAGTGTGAAAACAATCATGTTCCATTTTTTACCATTTTCTTTTTATCCGATCCGGATAAGCCTACATTCGGAAAATAAAGGAGATTTGGATAATCCAGGTCTCAATGTACAATTGTACATGACCTGACTACATGAAAGAACTTTTACACTACTAACAACAACAAAAAAGTTCATGCCAACTCAAGAATAAATATCAATATAAAAGAAAGAAAAACAAGGCAAAGGGGAAAAAACATTTAAGTACTGATAAACCATCAAGAAAAGGTTGTCTGTAATTTGATAAAATGTTAATTAGCCAACTTTTTGGCAATCACAAGTGAACAGGGGAAATAGAATCGAGAGTTCTACAAAAACTAATTAGAATCAGGTAAATAATACTATGAAAATGTAAACAAATCATTTCCTCTGTGCTGTGACAGATTTTTGGCAAGAGTTTAAAAATTGATGAATTAATTACTTGTTTGTTTTTATGAAGTATTTATTTAATGTCAAAATCTGAGATGAACTTTCACACACAAAACAAAAAAGATGGGAGAGAAAATACAAATTGAGCAATATTTTTTTATAGATTAAATGCAAGAATGAACAAATTCTAACACAAAGTACTGTAATCATACAGCAAGCCATGGCACAGTTGTCTTAATTATACGTTACCATAAAACACGTTTTGATGTTGGTTTTTGATATATTTATTGTTGCCGTTTCATAGCAAAACCTTTTGAGAGGGTTTAATTGGTGTTGTGTCTTTTGAACCAGTTTCTTGTAATAATGCAGGTACTATTATTTATCAAAGACAGCAGTTTAAGTGATTTATATCTTAGAAGGAACATCACAAGATCCACTGTAAACACTACAAGATCATTCCTAAAGGTACCCCGTAATCATCTCATCTCCCTCCATGTGATGTATAGGGAGATGAGATATTGTACTTCACCCCTACCCCCCCCCCCCACATCAGAAATGTGAGGAAGTGTGTGAGAGATGAGATATGCAATTTCCATGGATTTGCCATCTTGCTATCTCTACCAGTAGGTAACGGAACAACCACATCAGTACAATGTGGTATTTATATTATTTTCCAAAATATTAAACAGGTCGCAAAACGATACGCAAATTATTGAAGAAACCCTAAACATGATGCTCGATCAGTCTCTGAGGAGAAGACATAAAATGATGAGGAGTTATGTCAGTACTGGAAATATGAAACAAAATATCAAACTAATGTAGCATGAAAAGGAAGAAGAAGAAGCAGAAAAAAGAAAAAAGAAAGAATTTGGAAGAA
The DNA here is from genome assembly GCF_037975245.1 of Apostichopus japonicus. Classification (NCBI taxonomy): domain Eukaryota; kingdom Metazoa; phylum Echinodermata; class Holothuroidea; order Aspidochirotida; family Stichopodidae; genus Apostichopus; species Apostichopus japonicus. Next base: position 3,035,242 of record NC_092570.1, read on the forward strand.
GGTCACGTCACTTTAAAGGCATTTCCCTTCTTGAGAACGCATGACAGCATGCATATATGTATGAGGAACAGATAGATGGATTGTTTCCATTTTCTTTTTTTGGACAAAAGAAAAAGACATGAAATTTTTCAGATGAAAATAAGAATTACATCTTTGACCCTTGACCCTTATCTCCACACCTACAGTGACTCCCATGAACCCCATTGCGACACCTAACTGCTACAAACCATGAAAGACCCGATTCAGCTCAGCTGTTCTTGTCTGTGCGATACAGCTTGATTACCATTACTGTTATGTTATCCATGGACCCTTTCAGGTACGCTTGGATCACTGCATGCTTGGAGCCCAGGAATGGCGACCCCATGTTGGCCCTGATAAGCTGCGTCGCGTCCTCGTTCGTGAATACATCCCACAATCCATCTGTGGCAATGATCATAAAATCTGCCTCTTGCTCCTCCGTATCCAAGGTGACCACGTCTGCTTCCGCGTTGATAAAGTTCCTCACCTTCAGAGGGAGATCCCCTATTGCACGAGAAGTTGCTAGAATTCCGACAACCCTCCAGACGCCAAAGAAAGCGATGTGGCCTCCTGCCTCTTCTATCCGCTTCCTCTCCTTCTCGTGGTCTGGTTTATGGTCGGCCGAAAGAGGAATGGTTTGACCGGAGGTTTTGAGCATGACCGCCCTTGAATCACCTACGTTAGCTACGTATAGCTTGGACTTGTATATGAGACCCACGACACAAGTAGAACCTGAATGTAAAGAAGTAAAACATAAAAGAGAGAACAGATCATAGCGTCGTACAGTATATACTATATATGGAATGTCTGAACTTCTCTCATGTACTGTTCCTCCATTTAACGTGTATACACAAATACACGCACCTGTCTAGACGAACACTCTCCTGAGAGTAATTGCAGGAAGGAGAGAAAGTTTCAGAAAGAAATGAAAACTGCCTTAAACACAAATACAAATATGCAACTCAGGCTATTTTTCATGACTCTTCTATCTTGTTACCTTGAGCTATACAGAGGAGAACAACATAGTGAATACCAACAAAAACTCTTAAAATAAATTCTGGAGTCTTGGATGTGTGCACATAACTTGCTTGAAATGATATACTAAATTGAGACACACGCGTGTGTCATATTATAGATATCGAATTCTGGTCAATACAATACTACAGTATGTATGCAATACTGAAGTCTATGTATGCTATATTGAATGCTATACCATACTACAGTATGTATGCCATACTGAAGTCTATGTACAGTATGCTATATCGAATGCTATACCATACTCCAGTACTTATGTATGCCATACTGAAGTCAATGTATGCTATATGATATACAATACTACAGTATGTATGCCATACTGAAGTCTATGTATGCTATCCATACCACAGGATGTATGCCATACAGAAGTCTATGAACAGTATGCTATAACGAATGCTATACCATACTCCAGATGTATGTGATACTGAAGTCTATGTATGCTATATCAAATGCTACTGTACTATGTATGCAATAATGAAGCCTCAAACATGTATGTACTGTTTGTGTGTATGTATGTGTGAATATATTCATTTGCCTTTGTTGTTTACCTCCATTCATTAACATACCTGTAGTATATATGCTATGTTTGCTTTATTACGCACATATGAACTAAAGTCTGTTAGCTGTTTTAAATGCTATACTGAAGTCACACTTGTATGAATATATGTACATATGCATATGCATATGTTATACCATACTATACTATGTGTGCTACAGTAACCTAGGCACACAAATATGTATGCTATACTGAGGTATATTTATGCCATATACTCAATGCGCTATAGTTAATATCTGCTATCGTGAAAGCTATGTTTCCTATACTCAATGCTATATAATGAAGTCACACATGTTATATACAATGTATGCTTTATGCTACACTGTAGTCTGTGTATGCTATACTTAATTGATGCTATACTATACAACATATATGCTATACTGCAGTCACACATGTATGTACAGCACTGATGTCAATGTATGTATGCATACTGAATGCATACTAGCACTATATACTGAAGCCACACATGCATGCATACATACTACAGTACTCAATGTACATATGCTACAGTATACTGAGTACTACTGTATATACAAATGCTATGTTGAATACTACAGTATACTATTTTGGAGTGTGTGAACTTCTGTTGGCTTGAAACATTTGCTAATACTTCAGGCCCCTAGCTGTGTGTCAAAGTCAGGCTGAAAGTTGATTCAACATATATTTGGTCCGTACATATATGACTGCATACAAGTTGACATTCTCTTTAAGAAATGACTCACTACTAGTTACAGTAACCATGACAATGGGGGTTCAGTGATTAACAGTTCACTCTAAGTACCGCAGAACAAGATTACTGAGGCTGTGAAGGAGACATTTATCACATAAGTTGTCAAAAAATAAAAGTGAAGGAAGTGAAGTCCATCAAGTTTGGATTCTGTTTGGGAAACAACAACAGCACACCCAAACAACAGCACACTATTTGACAAAACAGCAGGTTTGTCCATCTGCACACTATTAAACAAAAATGGACCTGCAGAGAAATCTCTTTGGCACTTCCACGATCATCTCTTTAATAAATCCAATTATTTCATTCCTGTTTTAATCCTCTGGATGACATTTAGAAGGTCACACAATTAGACAATGAAGAGGATTGGCTGCTCACCAAATTCCTCGTTATGTAAGGGCCCCGGTGATCAGGGTAGCGCGGCTAGGAAATTGGAAATGGCAAGAGTTCATCAGCTCAGGTTTACTTTAATCACTGGGCTATTGGTCTTGTGTCAGCCTTAATAATTGTTAGTAATGATTATGTACATAATACAGTGTATGCTTTTAATGCTTCACTACTGTTCCTGCACAGTAATTACTTATACGTTTATGTATATGTACTCATCTTGAACTTCAAGCAAGCCCATCCATGTGAGGCAGAGAAATGAGCTGACAATATCAAAAACAATTCCCTTGCACACCTCTTAGCAAGACAATTTATCCTCTACTTGGTTTTTATCTTTCATGATTCTATAAAAATGCACAAATATTTAGTCTAGGATATAACCCCAACCCTCCCCTTCCCACCCCCCCCCCAAAAAAAAAGACTTGGTGTAAAGAATAACCTTATCTTTCACATGTACAGTATGCATTTTCTTAATGACATAATTAGACATACTATAAATGATTCTGGAACAATTCTTTAACTGTCTTGTTTATTTTCAAAAATGCAACTTGAATAAAATGGCACGGTAAAGAGAGAGAGAGAGGTGGAGGGAGAGTGCTAAGGTAGTGAGTAGGCAGGTAAGCAAGGAATCAGCATACATCCAATATTTACATTTCAAAATGACATGTCTTATAAGAAAGGTCAAAAATAAAATGAAATCTCAAAGTACTAGATCCTCTTTAAAAACAAGTCTACAAACAGTCATACTATGGTAACAGCATATACTGATATTGTATCTAGCAGTTACTGAAACAAACGTTACTCCAGTTATTAATCTCCATGGCCAAACGTTAAAGACAGGAAATGAAAATTGACATGTGTAATGATTTGTACTGTGCACAGGTGTACTGTATGTACAGTATGTATGATACGTGTTGGTCTTGACAACGGCGTGACTAAACACCCACACACCGAACATCGCAGACACGTTGGAAACGGTGAACCCCACCGTTGTAATCTAACAACCAAAACAAGTAACACTATCAACAACGAGGTAGACAGATGACGAACCGCCCAGAATTGATAACATCTGTCAAGCATGTGACTAGCATATTTAATTGCTAGATTAAAAGCTGAAAGAAGAAATTTAATATGCTATATCTGTAGGCACTGTAATATTCAGATGATGAATATATAGAAACTGTAGAGCTGAACATTACAAAAAAATTATTTTTCTCATGGGTTTTAATCCCATGGAACCATTTAAGCATATTTAAATGTTAGATCAAAAGCTGAAAGAAGATATTTAATATGCTATATCTAAGCACTGTAATAGATGATGAATAAAGTAACTGTAGAGCTGTTACAAAAAAAATTGTTTTTGTTTTTTAATACCCTGTGACCAGTTTAGCATATTTATATAATTGCTAGATCAGAAGCTGAAAGAAGAAATTTAATATGCTATATCTAGACACTGTAATATTCAGATGATGGATATATCGTAACTGTAGAGCTGTTACAAAAAAATGTTTTACTCATGAGTTTTAATCCCATTCCCCTGGGGAAAAATGAGTAAATGTCTGGGTATCTACAAAGGAACTCGGAAAACTGATTTTAACTGACCATATGCATGTAAAACTTATGTAATGTTGTAATGGGCAGAGAGAATATTTCAATTTATTTTATTAAAAGTATATTATGAAAATACATAGATGTACTGTTGGTATTTGGTAAGGTTCAAATTTGAAGGTATAATATTAATTAAAGTTTACAAATTAAATGCAAGTTTTATCTGTTTTTTTGTTTGTTTTTTTTTGCAGATTTTGAGAACGACAGTATCGTGCAATTGAATATGAGGATTATACGTAGCCAAAATTACTTTCAACAAGGCAGAATAAGAACATCTTGTTCTAGGTACAACAAAATATACTGTACTTAATTCTTTGTGAACAAAAAATAAAACTGGTTCATCTTATATTTACAGCCTCAAAGAAATAGGAAGTTACACTGACATACAGTTGAAGGCAAACAGGACTTCTGCAATACATACAGTGGTGCCCAACATCAAATACAATACTGTCCTTTTACCTAAATATCTACTGAAAAGCCATAGCTGCAGTATTGCTTTCCAAAACCAAACTATGCCAACAAATCATAAGGGATGACAGACCTAGAATTTCATAAGTTTAGCCACATAAAAGTAATCTAATTGGCTAAAATCAAGTTCTCACTAGCATGAGGGCAGTCTTATAACATTTGCTGGTAATGAATGAGTGCAGTAATATGGGGTTTCATGTTACGTACGGAAATCACGCCGATCTCTTTATGCGCGATTGTCATAAACCAACGACTAACCATGTCGCAATCCCTACAGTGCCTTTCCTTCTATTCTCCTCCACTTAGCCCAGTAATTTGCCAAACTGTTTAGGCCCGGGAATGATCGACAATTCACATTTTTATCATCAAGACAAATATATTCAGATTTTTGCCAATTTTGCTCTATATAATTTTTGTTACTGACTGTACTATACATTGATGGTAGTTTGCCCAGTAGCGAATTTCTTCCTCTAACTTGCATAATAAACAATGGCCACATAATAATCACCTGAAAAGTCAGCCGTCTGTTTAGCCACGGCTATATATTGCTCGTCGAGAGACAGGATCTCCTCCCTGAGGATAGCTGGGAAGTCTGCCTCTGATAGGTCATCTTCGTCAGCGATTCTGTCTAGAATTGCATCCAGTAAGTGCTCTCTGGTAAACGAGGAGGCCGCCTGCAGGGGAGGGAGGGGGGGAGTAAAAAATGGAATCAAAGATTTATTAACCCTGATCAGAAAATTTCCTTGGTCCGATCTGGAGAAAGAATTTTCAAAAGGATATCGGATTGCTGACTGGCTTTCACTTAAATCTGTAATTCTGTACGGTAACAGTAGGCATGGCAAAACACTATGAGAGAACTGACACTTGGAATATTTTTAGTGATTATAATATTGAGTGACGTAACCCCCTTTCCGGATACAGTACAAGACTTTATTTAATATGACAGTGCTTAAAAACACTTTTGAAGCAACTTAAGGGTACCCCCAAATCAATTAGGCCTGGATGGCAGAAAATTGCTAAGAGGTTAAGTAGCAGAAATGAATAATAAAGGGTTAAAGAAACATGCTTGCAAAGTGCATTCAAAAAGGAGTATATGTATGAAGCGTTGCCTTAGGACTTTTAGTCACTCACTAGAGCTTCAAGTAACTTGAAAGCCATTGAATAGTTTAGCCAGTATCGCATTACAAAACACTATGCAAAGTGGGAAAATTGCTATACATATACAATTGCAAAGATGCATACAGTACAGTTTTGTACACAGAAACAATGTAGTATTTGATAAGAGGCAATGTTTATAGGCTTCAAAAGTGCTAAGCAAAATATTTACACAGTTCCATGATTCCTTGTAAGCTGTAAATTACTGTCAAGTTTTGTTACTAATAGTTAAAATATGAACTTTTAACAAGTTTCTGACAGTCCCTCATGAAAATATTTAATGTAAATTTGCTTGAATCTTGTGTATATATTTCACACACAAAAAACAACTGGATGAACTAGATAAAATCTTACCACCTTAACACAGTCTAATGTATTTATGCGCCAAAGTTGATTTACATATTTCTGATCAATATTTCTTTATATAGACTGTACATAAAGTATCAAATAATTTATCTAGTATATATTTAAATAAAACTGTGCAAACAGTAACTTAAAATGTTCGATTTCTGTGACTTAAAATAATTTGGAATAAATTTCATGGGATACTGCTGGTGAAATCATTTATGTGAAAATTTCAAAAATTCACATTTACTGTAAAAATACCACTACAGTAAATACACCCAACTTAGCCGAGCTACATACTGATAAGTGTAAACTCCAAAATATCACCCTGAAATTATGAAACTATTTAAAGACCAAGGGAAGCCATCTGAGAGACTTCATTCATTGATAATATGGAAGCTCCCAGATGTGATTTTTAAAATCATAATAATACTTCTTTCAGAATGGAAGAAAAATTCCAAAGCTGCTTAGAAAGTAAATTTGTCACACTGGTCTCTTACTGTATATCAATTTGTGTTATTTGTGTGGTACAGTACTGCATAAGAAATGATTCAAGTTGAGGAGGATCATATTGTTATGGTGATGCTTATCAGATCATTGATATGGGTACAGTATGCACATGGTTGATCTGCACAAATTTTTGAAAACTAGTAACACCTTAGGCCTGCAAAACTCATGTATACTATATATGATATTTGTAGATCAACAGTTGAAAGAGTTGTACTGTACAGTAGGAGTACTAAATGGTGAGTACTTTATAGCATCAGAGTTTAAGTAATAAATGACAAGTACTTTATAGCATCAGAATGTGAACTACACGTACACTAACTACAAACTACTGAACTTCAACTACTAAATGACGTAATATATTTTGGTGATAAAGACAACACCAACCATGTCTTTAATTTGACTAAAACTGAAATCTTTCTGTATAGACTCTGTACTGTTGGTCTGGAAAAATTGCTGACTTCAGTTTTGCCAAAATTTGCTTTAAACACATACAGTATCCAATGATAGTTTATGTACATATGATGCTGCCATACTGTATACTAGAGTGGTAGTGCAGTTGTCTACATATATATGTACACTAACAAGTTTGTTACTGTACAACAAATAATGGTGCTATGCTCAGTTACCACACTTCTTTAAGTTGTACAATGGCTGGGATTAAAAAGAAAAACATTTTTATGCTTGATTTAAATTAAATGTAAAAATTCACTTTGAGATTGTACCATTCTGAGTTGTGGACTATCCAGGATATAAATTTACCTTTACAGTAAATCAATTTTTAATATAAACTGTAAAATATTTCTGAAAGAGGAACCACTTATAAAAGCATCGGAACTGGCATCAAATTTTAGCTCAAGTGTTAAAAGAGCACTGCAAGTTTCCAAAAGTACCCTCTTCAATTTCTTGGAGGATCTGACTTTCCTTAGAACTATTCACAGATACTGTATTGGTCATGATTCACCAGTATAAACTTTGGATAATTTATACATTCCCCAGGACATTGTGAGCTTTCTCTTGAAGTATACTGGTTATTTTCTATCTTTTTCTTTAGGGTTACTAGCTTTGATGAACATTTTATGTTTTTTCTTGTATCCTGTATACCATTACTGTTTTTGTATGTAGAGCTATATATTTGCGAAATATATTAACTGAACTACAGTAACTGAATTGAACTATAGTTCAACTCAATTTCAAAAAGGGTAAAATTATGTTTCTGGGCAAAATTCCAACCATTTACAGTACCTTTGTTTGCAATAACAATGCATTCCCTGTCAATATATCACAGACCAGTATTTTCAAGATTAAAGTAGGGTGTGATGAGGGACTAACAGATTGATGGTGTGCTCTCCCCCCTCCCACCGGCCCACCCCCCCTGTCCCCCACAATATGCAGAGCTTACTTACCTTTTATGGGATGTTCACATTCTCTACTATGGCTTTTTGAGGGGCCCACAATTAGCTGCTTTACCTTCCCCCACCCCCCTTCTTACCCCTCCCACACCACCTTTTTGTGTGCATGATTGAATTCCAAACTTTTTTAACATATCCTGGCAGAATCTCTGGTATTAGCGAATTTGGTGGGTATGCATTTATTTATGTCATATGTTAATATGCTCTGAATTAAGAATAATAATAATCATAATAATTAACTTATATACTGTAGAGCCAGGGTCCGGCGAGACCTCAGAAGGAGCCCGGAACAGAGGTTCCCCTCTGAACCAAGGAAAGTTTTCCCAATCCGAAAACACTATGAGACACTTTGGTGGTAGAAAAATGAAGGAGCTCACTAGGGTCAGTGAGGGTGTACAGTGTTAAAAGATTACCAGGGCATACTAGACATGGTAGAATGCGGTGCTTAGGTTGTGGGGAGACAGGTACAGTACAGTAAGTGGGGAACGAAGTAAATATAAGAATAATAATAATCATAATAATTAACATATATAGCGCCAACTCCAACAAAAGTTGTTCAATGCGATTTTATGGGTGCTGAATGTGCAAAAACGAATAGAGTTGATAGAAAAGAAAAGTTTTAAGACAGCCCTTGAACTGAATAATAAAATCTAAAGACCTAATTTCAACCGGGAGGGAGTTCCATAAACGTGGTGCAGCATTCAGAAAGCTTCACGCAAAAGATCTTGTACATGACATTGGAACCCGAAGTCAAAATTGATAACACAAACGCATTGGTCTACATTTTGCTTGCTGATGTAAGAGAACATTAAGGTAGTTTAGGGTACCAGTTTTAATGGCACGAAAAACTAGAATGATAATTTTATAGTCAATACGGAGTCTTATTGATAACCTGTTGTTCTTTTCCAATATAAGAGTGACAGGGGTAAACCTGTTCGCCCTATGGACGATTCGAGCAGCCGTGTTTTGAATCCTTTGGCAATCTTGATAGCTGGGATGTACAGTAGCTACACCAAATAGAAGAGAATTGCAATAATCAAGCCTACTCGAGATTACAGCATGAATAAGTTTCTCATTAAAATGAACAAACTAAAATACAGCTGTAAAGTTTAAAGTTATGTCCAAAAATGGATACCATGTACATGTATGAAATACATATAAAAAAGTGCATTCAATACTTACTGGTCCACCATGTCCATCAAAGACACCGTACACCTGTATTTCTCCATTTTCACTTTTTTTGTACTGAAATCTATCCTCCATGCCAGGCCTTCTTCCTTGTATTGCATAAACTGCCATGTTATCTTCCTCGTAAGAATATCCCTTAACTTCATCATGGACTGGTTCTTCTACAACACTATTAATGTCTTTGTAAATCTCATTAGGATCAAACCTCAGCTTTGGTGGACCCGGGCCACCATTCAGACCTGAATATCTCCTACGGGAATTACCTTCTGGTGTGTCCTTCACGAAGAAGACGAGGCCAGTTAATTTATCAAGGAACCAATTGTCTGATCGCACTGAAGTATACAGTATGAGTAAGATACAGAGTACAAAAATTACAAGCACTTCAGGTCTGAGAAGTGTATTCCTAATGTAACGCAACATTGCTGCTAATAACGTCATTTTGAAACTTAATCTCACTCCACTGGCTAACCGTATGCAACAATTATTGCTACTTAGAATTTTTGGTGGTCATGTATATGCTTCGTACTATCTGAGGCGGTTAAGTTGTCAGACTGCAAGTTCCCCTGAGATAAATGCCAGTCGTCAATCACTCATTAGCAAAGTGCATGGGCTATGATTCACTGCTTTAGCTGCAATAGGTGTTTCCATGGCATTAGATTGTTTAATATGTTCTTTTATCAACACACTGTTAATTCACACCTTGAGTATAGGAGTAACGGAATGCCTAACTTAGGTCTTTTAGGACAGTGTTACTTGGTTTCAAGTTCTGTCACAAAAACTATACTACAATTTGGTTAACCTGCTGGCTAGCACCATAAAGTGTGGTAGTATTCACCAGGAGTTCTACACAAAAAAAAGGCGATTGAACAAAGTTAAGTCTTGGCTAGCCTAGTAACAAGAAACATTACCTAACATTAGACCTTGGCCATTAATACTATTACTAGCCTCAGTCTGATATCAGTTCTGCATAGGCAAGTATTACTCAATACTAGCCTAGTACTAGTAGTACTCTATTACTAATAACTACTGTAATACAGCAGCAGGCCAGACTAGAAAATGCAGTAAGTGTACTTTCGGCAACGGAAAGTGTGTTGATCCCACGGCTAGAAGAAAGGCACCAAAAAAGGACTAATTCGTGCTGGGTCAATCTCGATCATAGACTTCTGATAAACGTAACTGCGTCGAAGTGTTGACACATAGTCCTTTCTTGGTTTGTCTGCCAAGTTTATTGAATATTCGATGTAGTAATATTAGACATAATGCGATTCCAGCTACCTAGCTGTGTACGTGTATTCACTGTATTTGTATACAAACTGAACATGCTTCGCACCAACACAGTTACATGTAAATGAGTATGGAACGCCAACAGGATAAATAGTGAACGATGAACATTATTTTGTATTACAAATGTGGTGGCGTTTCTGACAATATATATTTTGTAATATAAATCCATCATTACTAAAGTAGGTTATATAGTAAATTTTCTCTTCTACTGTAAATATCCATCCAGTCGCTGTACTTGTAAACCTCAGATGTTTGACCACGATAAGTTTTCAAAGAGATTAATTAAGAGCAAATCACTATTAAGCACTGTGGTCTCTTTGTGGTCCCCTTTGAACATGAAAATACTACAGTAACAATACAACCAAATACATATCAAACATAAATCTAAAAGTAAAACAAAATTAAGAGCTCTATTCTTCTTCTTTCAATGTAGTACTAACATATTTATTAATTGCTGATCGGATTAATAGAAGTCTGAAATTTGGCAGGTATTGAGTTCATTAAATACAATTAGTATAATGGAATGTTTTAATATAGCAATTTGTCATTACCTGGGAAACTCGCAAAGGTCGTTTTAAAAGATGATTCCTACTTACTAACTTTTGAGGGCGCATTATTCGGGAAGGAATAGAATTCCTTAATAGGAACTCTCGTCTAGAACAGAGCCGTATGACGATCGGTTCTAGACGATTCTAGCACTTGGTCGTTGGTCCGTAAATCTGCTTGCGTAAACTGGTCACATGCATTGGACATGACGTCACAGAAAGCATAAAGATTGTGACCGGAGAAGAAGTGACACTCACGCTGAATTTGTTTATGGAGTCTGATGAATAGTATGACGTCATACTGTATGTACATTTACTTATCTGCGGAGGTAAACAAACGGCCTTCAATTGGATATTGGAAATATCCAATATATATATATAGGCCTAGCTAGCTGGCCTATTTTTGAATGACCATACTGATACTGATGGTTTGCCTTATTAAATAATATGTTTATAACCCTAGTAAGGACATTATGTAATTTCATTGTCCTTGCAATCTACACGTGCACAAACCGGTGCTGTGGCCGAATGGATAAAGGCGGTGGCATTTGAAGCAATGAGGCTTAGCAATCGGGAGGTTCCGGGTTTGACACCCGGCCGGGTCATAGTAAGATGGGTTTTTCATCCAAAGAGTAATCTACGGTTTTCCCATCTGAAATGACTTTCTAAAATTGAAAAGATTCCAAATTTGAGTTAAAATGTTGAATTGGAAGCCACCCGACGTGTAAGTTGTAATCCATAAGCCCTTGCGGGTTTCTCCCACATTTGTGGTCGCTTAAGCGTCGTAAAAATAACTGCTGATAATTATTATAACACGTGGGGGAAGGGGACGGGAACATACATGTCCTCCACACTTTTGGAGCTATGGGGAACATTACACAAAATATCACACACAGGCCTCCAATAAAAAATAAAAACGTCATGAAAATCACTCCATGTATAAGAAGAAAAGGGTAAGTCGGAATGTTCAGTGCTGGCAATTATTGCCATTAATATCAGTATTTTGAAATCCAACATTAAAAGCTAACGTGTCCCTACAATTGTTATCAAAATATTTCGGGTATTGATAACAGCGTCAAATATGTTGTAGCATGACGTCATTCCGCTTTCCATGTGACGTCAAGTTTTTCGATTTATCTGACTGGTTTCGCCCCCTCCTCCCCCCCCCTGAATCCACATCAGACAGCTTTCTACGCATATGGCAATTTACTTGAAACAAGGTACCTTTTGAAGCCCAAAACAAGACCGTGAGCACAGTATGGCTCCCCGCCCAGTGCAGACTATTGTTCAGGCGCGGCGGAACGGAAAAATTATTGGGGGGGCTAATGTGTGGAGACTATCTAAGCGGAGCGCCACCATCGGTTGGCGCGGAGCGTGTAATAAAATTTTGGTTTTTTTCAAACCCCCAGATGGCCGGAAACGGCACTTCCCGAGTGTTTTATGCTGCGAATACCTAGCCCTAAAATATGGGTCTCAAGCCTGCAGTTTCTCAGATTGCACGTAAAAGTCTGTAAAAACCGTAATTTGTATATTCGATGGTGTTTTAAGAGAGTATCTATTACTCGTAGTGTACTCGCAATGACGTTTTTGAGGGTAGTAAGGGGAGTGGCGGAGCTAGGGGTATTGGTCAGGGGAGGGGGCAAGAGTGGTATGTACGGGCGCTTTCGACACTATCTAAGCGGAGCGCCACCACAGGTTGGCGCGGAGCGTACAGAAAAATTTTGAGTAAAGATACTCCCTAGATTGCAGGAAATTACCCTTTCCGGGCCTTGCTAATTTGCAGATAAACGGAGAATAAATAGGTGTCGTCGCCATTTTGTCGGAAAATTACACCAACAGAATATGACAAATTTCAATAGGTATATGAGAGCGCAATAAAATAGTTAATAATCGCGAATAAGTAAAAAGTTGTGAAAAGCTGAAAAGGGCGCCAGCAGTCCATTTGAGTCCGTCGGGGGGGGGGGGGCATCCGCCCCTGACTGTATATATGGACGCTCCGCCACTAAGTAAGGGGATGTTGGAGAACTGGCTGAAATGAGGCAAGTCATTGGCCTAAGACGAAGTTGTGTTACGCTTACCGGTACTCACACTCACTGCTTCCACTTTTCCCGGGGCGGTTGGGGTGACAATGTGGTCTATAGCCAGGGGACGGGTCGAGGGTCCCCCAGCAATTACTAAAATTATTACACCTATAGTATACGTGTGCATCGGACAGACCGACAAGTATGCATTGAAAAATGGGCAAATGCACGTTTCGGAGTCTTGGTAAATATTGGGGGGGCTTATCATGCATTTGCCCCCTCAACTTTTTCATTGGGGGGGCTGAGCCCCCCACAAGCCCCCCGGTTCCGCCGCCACTGCTATTGTTCACCCTCCCCCATCTGAGCCACCACCATGTGTACAATCTTCACAAGTCACAGGACAAAAGTATCGTGTCCCTTTCTTATTCTTTTACTGCTCCTCCAACAAAATGTTGGTGTCTCTCCAACTCAGAATCCCTGCCTTTGTGGCGAACTGTGGAGCAAAGAAATTCATTTCTGTGCTAAAGAGCTAGTGGCACCATTCGGTAATAGCTCCATGGTGGCACAGACCACATCAATTCTGTGGTGAAATACGCAATGGCGTCCTTCACTTTCGGTATACCTATTTCAGTGAAATGAATATCTTTCCTTTTGGAATTTTATCTTTGGTACAAGCGTGACGAAAGCGCTTAGACGGAAGATAGTTATAATGGCGAACACAACTTACGTTGCGTACGCCTTGGCGTTTATTATTTTGGGTATAATATCGTTCAGAGAGTTGAGCCCCTCTGTTGAGGCCAAATCAGACTTTAGAAAATCGTCTAGAATTTCTCATTTTACAACACCAACTTTAAAATTTATGTATTGGTAAGCAATAAGTCAGTCGCTTTGTATAGCGCAGTGTACAGGCTAACACTACAGTACACTACTAGTTATACAGTATCATAGCGGCTAGTATAGGTTTAAGTTATCCTAACATGAGCAGTTAACTTACAACGTAGAGTTAGGCCCAACTTTGGACATGCATATACTGTAGATCATAGCACTAGTACTACTACTGGTACTAGGCTAGTAGAAGTGACATCGTCGGGCTAGTAGTTAGTGATGGGAATCGACGGGAAAAGTAACAACTCCGTCCAAGCAGTTTCTACCCGGTCCGGAAATTTGTAAAAATCATCAAGACCTAGCCTAGGCGAACATCGTTCTCCATTTTCAGTTAAATTTTTATTTGCATTAACAAAAGGGAGGGAAGCATCAATGAGCATTTTTTCTTAATTTCATTTGTTAGTGATATTTCATTATATTTAGATGTGTTTAGGCAAGGTATAATTTGTTACTATTCCCCACCTGAGAAAGTTTTGATCAACTGCATTTGCACACTGTATTGTATTGCCTAAGTTATATCTCTGCTTTGCATTCTTTGCCCACTTTCAATCCAACAAAATTTTACCTTTGTAGTAAAAATGTACTATATGGCACATCATAAGTTGACCACCTGTGTTGATTTTAGTGGAACTGTTCCACAGAAGATGAAGGGAACTTTCCCTAATAAAATCAAGCAAAACCTTATTGGACCATAATTACGCACTGGACATCCACATTAACAATAAGGGTTGAGTGATGTAGTTTAACAGACTTTAAAACTAATCGATTAATAGCCGGGATCTCCTTTTGAAGTGCTAGCCTTACTGTGCACCGCAATCAAAAACAGGATGGATATGCCTAGGAAAAAATTTTCCCTAGAAACTTCTGAGGCTTTTTAACTACTTTAGCTAACATACAGTATCTTTAATAAAAGTCTCATAACCCAACTTAGTAATTTCCAGTGCACACTGAGTTCAAAATAGCCATTTTATAAGATCTTTAGGACTCTTTCGTTCACGAGTCATCTAGAAATCCGTTATGAAAAAGCATCATAGATACAGTAGCAAGAATATAAAATAATCACTTCTCAATTCGCAGTGTATCGTGAGGGTACAGGAACCTGTTTCAGCAGTATTCTAATCGCCTTAACCAGCAATATCCTGGCTTGACCATAGAGGGAGGCAACTTCGATGCCCATGTGGTCAGACGGTATCTGGCTGGAGCCTTAGGATTTCTGAAACTTGCTGCCATCATCATGGTTGCCACTGGCAATAATCCCTTCACCTTCCTTAATATGGACACCCCAGGCTTTTGGAATTGGGCTGTAGAAAATAAGGTACGTGTTCAGACTCCCCTCATAATTATTTGAAAGGAAGTGTTTTAATTGTGGTAGCATCATGGAAACAATGTTTTGCAAAAACCTAGGACCTGTTTGAGTTTGATGATGTGAAAATGATCCGTCCAGGATGAAAAGGAGTAGCACTATTGGATTGAGATATTTGCTGTGTGTAGCTGTTGTGAGCTTAAATTTGTATTATACAAAATGGTTCAAACATATAAATGTCAGTTTGACATATATACAGCTGTGGTGAAAAAGAGGTGCTTAACCATTTGGTGATACTCATCAGGCAACAGCAGGTACCAATGTTTAGTTTTCTTACTGTGCAAATGGTCTACCTGTACCATAAACCCTAACAATCCAAAAATTATTTCAGCACAGCTAAGGTTTGAAACTCACTACTAAGTTGATGAAAGAATCATACACTTTAACATACAACAGTCACTTAATTTATATCTTATTTTATTCGTATATATTTTATTTGTTTCTTTCAGATATATGCCTGCATGATGTTATTCTTCATCAGCAACGCAATTGAAACCCAACTCATTTCAACAGGGGCCTTTGAAATTACCCTCAATGGTAAAAATACCAAAAATATTCTTTTCAATTCATCAGTGTGTACAGTATATATCATCAACCAGATTTACAACCATTTCCTTTACACTCAAGGAATTACGTTGGCATCCCCAATGTTAATATGCGCATATAGATTAAAAAATTTCCATCTCTTTGACTTCTGAACCATAGAATTTAATTCTCCACAGAATATACAAACTTTCCTCTAACAGTGACAAATAGACCTCCCCCCCCCTCCCATTCATCCATTCATGTCACCTTTCCAGCCTCGAGTCTGATTGTCTCACATGGAGACCTATGGTGATTTCGGTTTACCAACACACAGTTAATTCAACCTTTTCAGGTTGAATTTTTCACCCTACCAGACTTGTCTTTATTGTAATTCCTTTTTTGGATTTTCCTTGTAATTACTCTTAAACATAAGCTATAAACTGTAGGGTTACCTGTAGCAGATATCGAAGCTCACAGTATCTCCTTAAGATTCCTTACCCTTCATATATACAGTATATATATTTCTTTATAAGAATGACTACCAAGTTTGTACATTTGACTGCATGTACACACACAACATGGTTCAATAGCACAAATGACTGATCCATCTCTGCTTTCACATAATCTTTCTGTGTCATTGAAGTCCCAATCAAAAACCTTCTGTATTTTCCATTGTTTTCCATTTCCATGATTTCCATTGTTTTCCATTGTTACAGATATGCCAATCTGGTCCAAGTTGGAGTCTGGGAAAGTACCACAGTACCATGAACTGATCCATATCTTGGAACAGAACATGCAGATGACCATCGACCCAAGTATGTCCTCTCAAACAGTGCAGTCCTAAGAGGTAAGTTTCTGTACATAGTTTCCCTGTTGGGTCCGAAAACCGATTGATTTTGCTTTCAAAGGAGCGTTCCAGGCATATATCTCTGTTTAAAGGACGACTTGATACATGTAGCCTTACATGAATGCTGCTTAAACTGATTAATTGATGATAATGATGGTGACGTTGTCAGGTTCTAGGAGCAGGCCTTAATTTCATTTCAAATCCATTGTTTTATATATGTTCTAATTACTCAACCAAACCATCTTTCATGGTCAACTTTTCTGTTGGTTAGGTTTTGAGTGAATCGGTATATTTTACCGGTCAGCGGATAAACATCTTAAATCGTATATTCGTAGGATTTTCAATAAAAAAAATATTTAAATTCAGGTTTGGAGATTTATCATACCTTCCCCCTATTTCTTTTCTAGATTCATTCCTGGCTAACTTGGCCTTTGACCTCTCAGAAGGATAGACGCAATCACCCCTCTGCTTACCTAGTGTGCCTGGATGAAGGCTTAACCAGAAACCCTCGTACGAGGTTTGGTTAAGCTGGAAGGATTAGCTGCCACCAGTGAGAAGTGGGATGATTGCCAGATCTGATTGGTCCCTATTAATTATTCATTGATTTTATGTTGATATATAATTTGCATATGTGAACAATTCATATTATTATAGTAGTTGGGCATGGGAAATGTCAGCTACATACATACATTCATTTTTTCATTCATTCATTCATTCATTTTATGGTTAGGGTAAGGTCTTGCAAGCATAATTATGACATAGCAGTAATTTATAGAATTTTTAAGCTGTTATGCCAAAAAAAAAAAGATTTGGGTAGTAAGTTGTATAAGAATGCAAGGTGAAGAGGATGGTGTGAGATATTTGTACTACAGTGTGTATTATGATCTATTGAACTTCTTACAGATGGAACTCGTTTGTGGTACTCATCTTGAGAAGTACAATCTATTTGTTATAATTATGATTCTGATTGTGTTACATAATACAAATAAAAGTTTCTCACACATTTTAGATATTGATGTATTTTACAATCTTGCATAAATAATATCATTGGCTAAAGTGACAGTTTCCAAACTGTTTCTGTGATCAGTTCTGTTTAATACTCAGAGGGATTCACATATTTTGCCAGTAACCCTTGATAACATTTTTGACCACCTAGGATAATTTTGCACAAACAAAACCTTTTTTTTTTTGGGAGACCCTATTATTGTCATCTGTCGAAGGTTATATGATAATCTATTCTCACCTAGTCCTTGGCATAGATCCTTTACAAATATGAACATTGCCTTTGGATGTTTTGTTATGAAGATGTGGATAGTTGAGTGAGCAGTGGGTTATCTCCAACAGTGGATTGAACTACATCTGTGGATTCAGTCAATTTCAGATTGAAACTAATTTGCCAACAGAACATTGTTACAGTGGTGTTCCTAAAATACAGTATTTGCACGATATATGTCAGAGGGCCGTAACTTTGGGACCATTCTGATTATTACATAGCTAAAGTTGTCTGTGACTTTAAGTTTGTATCACGGAACAATCTTTTGGGGGGGGGGGGGGTGTTTCAGGCAAAATCTGAATCAGTGACCTGCAGATGTTTCCAAACATTTGGTGATTTGGGCATGGAATGACCCACCCATTAGGCAAAGAAAGAGAAGCCTTGTTTTTTATTGTCTAGGTCAGAAAGTCATTGTTGTGTAGTCATAGGTAAAGTGATTTGCTTTCTGTGTGAGTGCTATAATTGTATTAGTTCAGTTGTGTTTTGTTTATGCTTTAAAGTTTATCATTATATCAGGGAGTTTGCATTAAGCTTGTCATTAAATTAAAAAAAATAGAATATGTCCATGTGTAGAAAACTTTAAAAAGAAAATTGGAGAAAAAATTTGAAGAACATCAGTCAAAATAAAATCATGATGGAAAATATGCCTCAAGAGTTTCTTTTCTTTGTAAGAAACTGTCTTTGTTTATCAAGGTACTCCCTTGAAATTCACATATCTTATAACCAGTGGATAGTGCACCTCAGATTAGCCAATAGGTAATCTTTAAAATGAACATTTTTAAACATTGTAATTCTATTTCTCAGACTTCTAGATTCTGTACAAAAACTTGATACGATTACTCTCACTCGTGTGACCTACAAATTTTTACAGAAATAAGTTGCCTCACTTCTCGAAGGAAGTGAAAATATGTAGAACAGAACGACTTGTCCAGTTTGCTCAAAAATATTCAAGAATTTCAAACAACAGTCACTGATATTCAACCTTAAATAAGCATCCAATGGAGAATTCTCAAACTAAATTTGAGATCTGTTTGATTTGGATTACCTTACAAATCACCCCTCAAAGAGTTTGGGACAAGTGGAACCTCTGTGCCTTCTGTACCACAATATTCCATCAATATTCCAGAATTAGAAGAGGTTTTTCTCTTTTTTTACAAAAAGTCACCATAATTACAAGTTTTTTAAGAAGGCACATTTGATTTACTTTTGCAACAGAAAGGGCATTTTAATTTCTATAAAACAAGTAGGAGCAAGGGTTCTTGTTTACCAAACAAGGGGTACCTTGTATTTCTGAGAAGGGGTCCACTTGAGGTCTTTCACAAAACAGGGTTGGGCGGGGGATGGGAGGGATGAAGAGTGGGTGTTCACCCTAGCTGTGCCAGCCATGGGTTTCCATTTTGAAAGGGACCTGTGATACTTCAACTGATGTAACACATGTCAATGTTACAGTCTCAATGTAACAGGGTTAAGCATGGACAAAGTTATCAGGTTTTTGTACCCAAGCTCTACCTTGGGTAGAACTTTTTGTCTAGAGTTCATTACACAGTGAATATTGAATTGCTTTAAGGACAGTGATATTGTATAAATATTATGGACACTGCATAAAAAAGGATGACTTGTAAACCTCAGAGAAATAACATTGAAGACTACAAATGACGATCTGAGAGGTATGTTTTTTTTCTTTTTGTCTACCATTTATTAGGGGGTACATGATTCACCCCTTCCATCCTGCTGATTAAAACACTCGATGTTTTTATATTAATGACGAAACACCCCACACAAGTTTCGGTATTTAACCATACCATATCTTGTCTAGCTGTTTTCAAATGCAAAACGTATATACAGACCAAAGAAAGTTAAACCTTGATAGTTTTTAATTTACACGTCACAAACTTTGGAGACCACGACGATGAAGACACACACACGCGTGGGAGCAAGATGGACAATTGTAAAGAATAGACTGTGCATTATGTGTGTGTGTGTCTTCTGTCATGGCCAACTAATAAACATGATTCAATATTAATATGCATGCATGCAAAGTTATTAAGCTGATAAAAAGTCAAAAAATTAAATAGCATTTACATGACAAAAGAACGGCTTCAGAGATACCACTCTTTAACGTTTATTGCAAACAATTGACGGGAAAGACGACGAAACACGGAGTGGCCGGCTCATTCTGTCCATGAGACCTCTGCTAATCCTCTACCTCATAGATCTCACTGAAAACGTCAAACTCGGGGAGTGTCTCCCCGGGCCCCACCCTCCCCCCCAACGCTTCTCCCCTCTGCCTTTTTTTTTTATAAATGGATACAATTTGAAATCTTGTTGTATTTGTAGCTTTGAACATAACTGATGCTAAAGCATGTTTGCACTTTGAACTGTAATTACACGACATTATTTCCAAAACAACAGTTGATTTTTTTTTTTGCAAGTATGTTTTTCTTTTTGTAACAACTGTACATAAAAAAAAAGAGCACACCAATGTTTGTTTAAGATGAAGAAAAAGAGAGGAGGGTAAAAATACTGATAATAGTAAATACTAAAATGCCCTTTTTTTGTAGTCACAGAGAGTTTACCCAAGAATCAAAAAGTTTTGGAATGGATTTTACAGAAGTCAATTTTTCAACCTATCAAATTGCTAACCAAATTTTTTATGTGGTGAAAGCTTGCATGATAGTGCAAATAGTGGCCTATTTTATTGACAAAATTAGCCTGTCAAAGATTTGAGTGGAGCTGGGGTGAGGGCATCTGGGGGGGTGGGGGGATGAGGGAAGCAGACTGGTCAAATTACCCTCAGCTGGCAGACTTAATTTGCAATCAACATAAATGCAGACAGTTTACCTCTGTAACAGTCCATGTCCTGCTCTAGCCAGTGTAGGAAATTTATCGAGTTACTCAAACCAACATTTACAGATTACCAGTATTGCCCCCCAACCTAATATGCCAGAATGTCTATTAATGGTCACCCAAATGCTCAAATTATTTTACAGTAGTCACCCACACTGAGACATTCAATTGTCTTTCTTCTTCTTTTCTTTGGAGCATCACAACAGCTGGTAAAGTACTTTTTAGCAATTTCTAGCATTTTTTTAAGCATTTCCTAGCTAATTTAGCATTTTCTAGATTCCTAAATTTTGGGTCCAATACTGAATGCCCTTTTATCCTTCCTTTAATCAATACTGCATTGTAGTAGCTTGAAATGCCCCTGCCTTCCCCCCCC
Organism: Apostichopus japonicus; assembly: GCF_037975245.1. Lineage (NCBI taxonomy): Eukaryota > Metazoa > Echinodermata > Holothuroidea > Aspidochirotida > Stichopodidae > Apostichopus > Apostichopus japonicus. The sequence continues at coordinate 3,056,611 of NC_092570.1, forward strand.
CCCAAAAAAAAAAGAAAAAAAAAAAGGATAAGAATAACAAAGGCTCATGAAAATACCACTCCAATTTACAACTGTACAGATGAAACTGCAAATTTCTAATTTACAGCCATGCTTCAATGGCATACTTATGGGGGAGGGGGAGGGGGTGGGGAAGACAAAAGATTCAAACTTTTTCATTTTAGTCTGTAATAAAATGGGAAAATTAGAGGGTTAAAATTTTGCATATGATATCAGTATGCATAATAATACTCTAACAATATTGACTCAAAATATTGGCAATAATAAAACTTTACAAATATAAACAAATATGAAAAGAAAGAAACTTGTGAAAAAGGATCCCTTTAAATCACCTTCCTATATGTACCATGTATGACAAGCTTGAAGCACAATGAAATGGATTCATAACTGAGCTCGTCATTTCGACAGCCTCTATATACCACTCAGGGGAACCCTTCACCTCGAGGTCACCTTCAACGAGAAGTTACCAGTCATGAATATGCATATTACATAATAGAGCTGAAACATGATGAACACCCCCCCTACTGAGAGACTGTAGCCAGAAAGGAATATTTCAACTGCTAGTGGCACTTGGTAATCCAGAACAAGATTAGTTGGGAAGGGTGGGTGAGGGAAGGGGTTGGTGGGGGTAGAAGTGGAGGTGAAGTTTATCATAATCATCTCTTTGATGCCGCCTTTAAATGAGTAGTGGTTCAACCAAATATCAAAATGTTATTGCATCCACCCTTTCACCCACCCCCTCCTTTACCCCTTTTGAAAACTTCTCATTATGGTGTCTTTGCTTTAATAATGACATGATTTCCATCACCATTACAAACAAGGTATTCTATGATAATAGGTCAACCACTTGAGACTTTTAATGTCTGTATTTTAGACTTGATCCTTAACGTTTGATCTTTGTATGGTCGTGGTATCTGAGGCTACAATAATATTCTAATTTGAGCGTTACCTAATTTGAAATCTGCTACTAAGTGGTGTCTACACAAACTATATGTCCTTGGGCTCTAAGTGTAAACGTTAATATGTTACTTGAGCATTTTTACATTCATCCAAAAAACTCTGAAAATTAACATCAGATAATTCATCAGAACCACACAACGAATGAACTGTAGACCACCTACCAGAATTTTATTAATTCCGTTTATCTTTTTGCTTTTAATACGTAGTAAATGGTTCTCAATGAGCACTCATCTTCGCCCACTTTGGTTTTTATAGGTTGGTTATATAATGATATATAGCTAAACATTCATGTTACCTCATAAATATTCATAGAATCACAAAACTCTCACACGATGTCACAGAAACTCTACACTGTCGCTGGTGCGCACGACAGAACAGATGAGTACGACCTCCTTTATATATTATCAGCCGTTCATATTCGAGCGTAGTCAACCTGGGACACTGTGTGGAAGCTCGCATTTTTATAGACACCTAAAAGTTAGGTGCGCAGTAAATATTTAACTTTGTACAACCTAAGAAACCAAAAAAACATAAAAAAAAGGTTAACATCTGATTTGGCATAAGTTTTCATCCGTACATCCTTATATCGTCCATACTGCACTGTGATTGGTCAAGGCTCTGTATGACCTTTGAACCCTGTTGGAAGGTGGTAGTCTCTGCTGAGCCTCTACCAGTTTCCAAGGCCAGCCTTCAAGGTTAAGAAGTACACCTGAGAGTTAGATGGTCTGATCGAAGCAAAGAAGACCTGTTTGATGAAAGACAAATGCAAAAACGAAAACATGGTTATGGCAAATCATGACAGAATAATTCCGCTGTACAATATGCACCTATGAACCTATACATATATTTGAATGTCCTACAATTTTTTTTCCTGGATTAGAGGGGAGGGGGAAGGAGGGGAGAATGAGGGAGCACAGAAAGTTTAAATTGTCAATAGCCAGTCTGTTCAGCCATTCTAATCTCTTGCTGAGATTGAACTGTGTAACATTATGTCTGGTATCATTTTCATTTAAATACAATTTAATAGTACTTTTTTCCCATAAATGGGATGGGTGGCAGTTTTTTTGTTTTCGTTTAAAGTTATCAAGGTAATTCTCTCTGTAGTGTCTCTCTAGGGGATAAGTCAGATGGGTGGGTGGCTGGGTCTCTATGGGATAAGTCAGATGGGCAGGTCTCTAGGGGATAAGTCAGATGGGTGGGTGCATTTCTAGGGGATAAGTCAGATGGGTGGGTGGGTCTCTTTAGATCTGAAAAATACACACCTTGTCATTTCTTTCACAGAGGAATCGCAGCTGCTGACTGTGTTTGTGCATAAACACACCGTCCAGATGTCCCGTCTCTGCTGACCTGATTTCGATGGCCTTGTTTCCCCATCCCATGATTTGTCCGGTACTGATGTAGGCTGTTAGAGAGAGGAGATGTCATTAACAAAAAATGTAAAGAAATTGGTGTCATCTATCACAATCTAAGTGAATTAATTAGGCATTAGATCAGCGAGTGAACAGCTGAGAGCGAAGGATAGCTGACTAGCAAGACCTAGGACACTTTTGAAATGGATGGTTTGGTAATTTTACCATCAAGTTATTGGCACAAAACTTACTTGATATACTAAGAAAGTGTCAAAACCAAGTTTATGAAAATCTCTTTTGTTCACAAGTTAGTACATATACAGGGGACTGTTTCTTTACTGTGGAGTTGACCAAAGACTTTTACAGAGATATCGCAATACACCAAAGCAAGAAAGAGGCCCACAATCTGTCATTTCCATTTACAAGCATCTTTCACCTCAGGGATTGGGGTTGTGGGGTAGGGGGCGGGGGGAGACACTGTTACACTTACCAACAGAAGTTGGAAGTTCACCCCACTGCAAGATAACATCTTTGAATGTGTCACCATCTGTATTAATGAAGACACCTTCATCTATATCGGGAAGAAAAACATAATATAAAATAAAAAGTCCTTTTACAGCAGTTGGCCCACATTTTGCTACAGAAGGAAAACCTTTGTAAACTCAGTGATGTTGCCATTTTGATTTTTACCATACTCACTACAATGACTGATATATGCCATCTCACCCAATTGGCCAATATACAGTCTTGTAGATCAAGGTCAAATACTGACAATGGGTTTGAAATATCTCAGAACTTTCAAAATGTTAAATAAAACATTCCCGTCCTTAATAATGTTCACACTGCTACATTTGCTTTATCGTTCTATCAATAATCATAACCCTCTTGCTTTCACAGGTTATTTTAGGTACAATAAAGATATACATAATCTTACCACTAGGCAGGCTGGTAGCATGCACAAATCCTCAAGCTAAATTCATACCTTGTCATTTCCTTCACAGTTTATGCAGAGCTTACCTTATCGAGCTAATACTTATTAGAATTCTTTGCCTAATAAAATGAAACTTCATGCTTCACCATATTCATTAAAAAAGAATATTAGTACTTATTATGCAAATAGCTATTGAATATTCACTTATACATAATACTGTGTTACCTCGAGTTTGCTATATATTTCACACCATTTGATCTTGTGTTTTAATCCATTGATGTTAAATGTTCTTTCTTTTTGTCCCTTTGGTGAGTGGATCTACTTGCTAAGCCTATTAACATTTTTTTAGACCACATCCTTTCTCTTTGCACATTTAAAATTATATTTATTGTATAAAAAGCATACATATCCAACCTGCATTGTATGTATATTGAGAAAAAACAAAACCAATGATATGAAATAACCATCTCATCTGACATTGATACAACAATTTTAATAAAAACTTTGTAATTGTTCATGTTTTTTTTTGAGGGGGGGGAGTGGGGGGGGTGAGAGATGTATGCCTATGTCTATGAAACATGTACCAGTTTTAATACTTTCTGTAGTGTCCGTGGAGGTAATATTTCTACTGGTTCATTTGTGTTATATATGTATGTAGAATTGTAAATTCTCTTCATCTTTCATAAAAGGCATTTTTATGATCCATATTCAAAGTCTACTTACTGTTATAACATAAAAGAAGATGCTTCCCACTCAGGTCTGGTAAGATGACAATGCAATGAGGCTGGAAGGACCCAATCACCTCCTGTGGAAGGAGAGAGAATAGAAAAATATTAGGCAACACCGTGTTAAAATCCAAGGACACGTCCTGTTTCTTCCTACATTTTTTGAGTTGCAATTAACATATATTCATCACCACTTTGTCACAACAGAGGGAGAATAGATTAGAAGGGACTGTGTTGGTTTAGGAAATCAAAGGGAGGAGTATATGCAAGGAGAGAGAATACATTAGGAGGCATTTGGGTGTGGGAAAGGGGAAGGGGAGAGGGGGGGGAGTGAGGGTTGACGATAGAAGTTTACAACTCTGGAAATGGGCGATGACAGATGATGGAGGTCGTGATTATTTAGCTTATAATGCTCAGTAACGTAAGACTTACGGGAGAAGGCCTATAGATATCTTTGACGGTGGCAGAGTCCAGATCGATAACGTGGAATCCTCCCGCGGATCCGTAGATCACCTTCAGTTTCTGCTTGTCTTCGATGGTTAGATCGACGATCAAGGGTCGGTGGTTCAGGCTGGTGAACGACTGTGTGCGGTAAACGTGAAACGAGACGACGCTCACAATAAAGGGCAGTACGCTTATCACAAAATCCTTGTTGTCAAGGTGACGTAATATAAAATACAAAGCTGCATGCTGGGTTGCAGTAATACTGGAATGATGAGCATGGATGGAGCATTATTTAACAAATCTTCACCACCCTCTCATTTATGATAAAGGTATGAGCTTAAATATACCACTTATACAATGACTCAAAAACCAGTATAGCTCCAACACAAGGTAACTTCTTTTATGGCTTTAGCAACTTTTAGCACCGCATATTTCGACACCAATACATTTGTAGCGAAAACGAGGTAATACCTATTTCACCTACCCCTCCCTTTCCTTTCCTTCCAGTTAAAACCACTCTTCAGTACAAAAGCAATAAATCCTCCTCCTGTCCCTCTTCTTCATCCTATCACCCCACCCCCAATACACCCCACATATCTCACCACCTGTTCCTTCAATCTCCCTTTCTTTATTTTTAAGTCCCATCACTCACCTTGAAAGCCATAAACTTGTGGTAAGGCTTGGGAGCCCACGCGTAGATTTCGATGCTGTCCTTCAGCGCAATCACCAAGAACTTGATTTTATCGTATTTTACAATCTTGTAGTGGATGCAGCCCTCTAGATCACCGACCGACACGAACCCCGCCTTCCCCTTGGCTAGCAGGGTCTACCGAAACGACATTAGGATATGAAAGGTAAATTGCAAAACTATACAGGGAATACAGAAAAAAAAATTAAGTCTGAGGAATTAAAAAGAAATTTCAGAAGTAGATGTGAGAAATTATACCTACCGACCATTCCGTAGTGTTCGTCAATCTCACAACACTATGAATATACATGCCACTGAAGAGGCCTGTTGCATATCATTACCATAATTGTATAAATGAAACATAGATATGCAATGAATTGATGTAGATTCAACCTAGCCGAAAGTTTCGCTTGAGAAGCTTGTGCAAAGTCCAGTAAAAACATTCTTGAAGTACTTTTACTTCAACTAACATATGCTGATAAAAAAGTTTTACCAGTAAATTTAAAGTATAACGTCTTAAAATTTAATCGATTAATATCTTTGAAAACTGAGAAAGTCATTTACTCACCCCATTGTCTTCATTTTTGACAAATTTCTGTTTCAGCCAAGACAAATAGTATGTCCTTAGTTTGTTCTTCTTTCCTGAGGGTAAAGAATAAAAATTAAAGAGTTATTTATTGAAATTACAATTTTATTCATCACGGTGACCCCATATAATTCCACAGTTTAAACTAGAATGCAAAATGCATTGAGGTTTCGATGACTTCAATGCACTAGACTTCTGCTTGTTAGAATAACCAGAACTAGCTGTTACAATAACACTATGGCATGATAAACACAGGTCAGTCTACTGTACATGGCTATACACACCTCCATCAAAAACAATAGGGGTCCTGTACTTAATGTTATGAATCCACACACCAAGTATTACAAAACAAACCAAACCTTGATCTCTAATAACTTCGCACATTAAGGTTGCAGAGGAGTCAACTTATGGACAATTTAGATTGGAATATGCCCACGAAACTTCAAAGAATCAACTTGAAAGAAGCTAATACAGGTCACTGGAGGTCAACCTGAGGTCAAAGGTCACCCAAATGCAGGTCGACTATTGGATTACAATAGCGTAACTCCCAACCTTGATGGACATTTGGTTCTCAACTTATTGCAAAAATACTAGTTTTTGACCCCTAATTGACCTAAAAAATCATAATAATATGGTGTCATACCTGCTATGCACACAAGTATGTTCTGGCTCTCCTGAACATCCATTTGTTGGAATCTCTTCCTCGAGATAAGGGGGTACACCTTGCCCTCACCGGACCTGTCTAGGAGCACCATACCGTTATCAGTCCCGATCAATAAATTGACACCTGAAACAAACAATGAAGAGAGAGGTCATCATTTATCCATGAGAGAAAGAGGGGCAGTGGGGGGGGGGGGGGAGAAGAGGGAACGGAGTGAAATGAATGCCAAGGACATAAATTCTATATCAACTCCACTACATTAAACTTAAAAACTAATATCTTAGGTTTGGTAAATTTTTGACAGCACTGTCATTGACCAAATCATTTTGAAGAGTAACTCAACTAAAGCCGGTGTCAGATAACGATACAAACCTATTAGTTATTTTAATAAATTATATCCACTGAGATATGAAAAGAAACTAATATACACAACAAATAAAAGGAAAATTAACATTAAAATACTTCATGTAGTCCTGGCAACGACATATATGCAGTTAAGACTTGCTCGAGTCTTCAAGTTTATTTTTGCCACAAGAAATGTTAAAGCCCAGATAATCCTTTAGAATGGAGGGACAATAACAACACCTTTTCGGGAGTTTATGATCAATTGCAAAATAAACCTCCACAAAAGTATATTACAGTTTTAAAGTGACGTGAATATTGCCAAGAAGAGAGAGTGAGAGAGAGAGAGAGGTGAACACAAAGCTTCTGCAACTTCTAATTTTGTTTACCACCGTACATTCATAATGGATTCATCCTGTAGTCAAAAATAAACCAACCAATGAGATGACAGATTAATCGCTACATCGACTTAGACACAAATTATTTCGACAAGTTGATGGTTGGTTTTGGCACACACTAACTCTTAGGTTGGAGAAGTGCTTTATAAATGAGTAACAGACAACTCAGCAACAGACAACTCAACAAGTTCAGCCTTAGGCAGAGAAATTCATCTTTCCTATTTATATAACAGGATACACATGAGATGGATATGGAACGTCAAATAGACGGTTTATCTTCCATCATTTATAAATTTCTTAAAAGAGATGGTGCATTTGACACAGATAACGTTTTACTTTTTTAAATTTTGGCACAGCCAGGGTGAAATAAAGATTTTAGTGGACCATGGACCACCTTCTATGAAAGACAGCCCTGGATCACATGCTCTCTGGTGGAACAAGAGGCCCCTTTAATGTTATCCATCTGATATTTTCTTATCCATCAAGTTCCCATCTGTTGTACCATACAGCAACAAGGGTGCTTGTCTGATTTTGCTTGTTGTGTGGTTAATTTGCTGATTGCTATTAAGCATACTTTCTGAGGGATTCAGGTAGGGGTGGGGGGGGGGCGGGAGGGGGTTATTTGGAAGTTACCCGAGTCCTACATATCGGCACCCTTGGTCACAGTGTAATCAAATGTTTTAGAAATAACTAAATTGTCGCATTTACATTAACAATAAAATTAATCATAATAATACCAACTGACAACAAATGACATTGTGTGTAAAAATATGTGAAAGGGTACTTTTGGGAAATAAACTTCCAATGGACTGAAAATAACCCTTATTGTCCGGCAAATGACCACACGAAACATCGGGGATTGACCAAGGAGAGAGGAAGCTATCACGACCAGCAAGAAACAAATAACTCACCCCACAGGGAAGCACAAAGTATTTCCGAGTTGAATTTCTTCCTGTACTTTCGAATCTCTGGCAAGTCTGTGATGCTGTCCGGCGTCCTAGGCTTGACGTTGACTGAGATGTTGGAACCCCTTCTGACCTGGGCCAACGGGTCGTTACTGGCAGGCTGGTTGGCCCCGAATCCGTAGACGGAGAACGAGGCCTGTTTACGCATCTGAATCTTCTGCTGGTTGGTGATGGCCAGTTGATACTCCTCGGACAGGGCTTTATCCTGGACCCCGGACCGGCCGCTGGAGCTCTGCTGTTGCGGTAACAAGTCCGGCAGCACGTCACGGGAACCGGAACTGCCGCTACCTCTACGGTCCACATCCTTGGACTGAAATCAGGAAACGAGTAAAAATTAACTCCAGGGCCTCGGAGCAAGGTTTTTGAAAAGGATCTGACATTTTAAAAATTGATTTTATTTTGAACTCTGGTAAATTGGGATGTTATGATGTGAAAAGCAGGCTTAGAATATGTGGAATTTTAATTACCCTTATGGTAGACAAATTATCTGTTGGCACCTCTTGGTTTGTGTTTTCATGGGGGGTTTTTTGTTGCTGTATTTTTGAACACCACCCTTCATAATAATTTTGCAGTCCACAACGGAAGCCTACTAATTTATTTTCAACCTGAGAATGTAAAGTTACTCCTGTTACAAGTCCCAAAGTGTGCAATTGAGAAACACCTGAAACTGTTGACACATTTGGCATGGTTGCACCGTTGGCATGATAACACCAGAAGTCTGCATATATTACACATCAAGATTGGCAAAACTCTTGACCAACCAACAGTAAAATAAATTAAATAAATAAAAATTACAGCTGAATATTGTTAGCACATGTTCCCTAGTTGAAGCTACATAACATTACATGCCAACATGGAAGGGATCTTTAAATTTAGCTAACTGCAATCATGTCACCAAAAATTGACAAAGGTTTTCTGTCAAAATATTGAACTCTCTCAGCCATCCCCTAATATGTTGCTTTGAAGTTTGTGCTGTTACTCTCCACCCCTCGACTACAGAGCTGTTTGTTTTCGGACCTGTCTCTCACCGTCAAGAAACATTTTTTGACGTTGAAGGTTATTCAAAGTCAAATCAATCCACCTACCCTTCTATCAGGCACGGGACTCCTCCTCAGCTCGTCCATCGACGAGGACAGATTCGGCCTTCTGGCTGGGACTGGCGACTGTCTGGGTGAGTTACGTGGCGACTGGCGGACTTGAGGTGGTGTTCTGGAGGAGGGAGGTCGATGGTACGGTGGGGGTGGGCCATCTCTTCCTGATCCTCGCGATGGGGCAACATCAACCTGTTGGGGATGGAATTATCTTTTATCGTTTGCTTCCGACAAGACAATATATGACTCTCTCAACTATGTAATCAGAATGTAAATCTTTTTTACCGGCATCGATCTCTTTTACTTCAAATCCTATACCTTTTTTTCTTTTTCCCTTTGGGGGGAAGGGGGATGGGGATGGGGTGACCAGTTTAGCGATCTTCTAAAAATGAAAAAACAAAGAGTTAGGAGGAGGAACCTTAGCTTGATCCATCATTGAAGTTTTACTTTATCGCCAGTAATCAGTTTATTTTGGTAAAAATTGTGGCATACAGGAAATAGCAATACACCTACTTGCTATCAAAAGACAAATAAAAAAAGAAAGAAAAAAGGGCACATATAGAAGAACAGCTCAGATGACAAAATGAAACTGTTTGCTTTCAGACTTTAACAAACTCTAGTCTAATTTGCATATAGGATTAGGAATGCTCTTTGTTATAATCAGCTATTAGCTACTGAAGCTGCTAATAGCCTGACCATTGTTTGGGGAAAACAGTGCTTAATAAGAGTTTCTGTTGAACAATGGAACCCTGTTTTATTCTTGAGTGGGTCATTTGGGGGAGGTAACCAGTTCCTTGAGAAAGAAGCTATCTGCTTACCTGGTTCTTAGCCTGGCTGCTGGATGGCTTACTCACAAAGCTGGTTGACCCTTCACTATTCAACTTGTCTTGACTGCCTCTAGAATCTGATGAACGAAGAAAAGATGATACCCTCAAAGAATGGTTCCTTCGAGTAACTTATGAACAGCAAAGTGGGTGCTAAAAGGAAGCTATGTGATTGATTTTGATATATCAATTGATACATATATGTTTGTTGTGCTATATACACATGTAACCCTATCTTTTGTCCTTTTAGTAACTCTTACAATTAACAAACATTAATCTGTAAAGGATACCATCCCCCTTGTCCCCCTTATCTTTGTCAACTACAGACCAACCCCCCTTTCCTCCTAACAAATAAATATTTCAATGACAAGTTTTCTTACTTTCCCTACACAAAGAACTTACCACAGTATTAAATCCTTAACGATGGCATTTTAATAATTCGAACATTGTCTGTTTCATAATTCATTTATTCAGTATTAACACTGTAATCACCAATTCTTTTTTTTAGTTTCAATCTATAAAATCTTGGTCCAAACTTACCTTCATGAACAATAAATGTTTCTAAGGTGTCAAACGCTGACGGCGGAGTGGGCCTGTAAATAAAAAAAGGAAAGCAAAACAAAAACAATCAATTTCTCTCAGTTTCATTTTAACGAAGATGAACGAACCAAAGCTCGTCTGACGTCTACATCATCTTTTGATGGACTGCGTCGAGGATCGTCACGTCCCCTCGCAGCGAAAGAGTCTACTATTTTCATTAATCTGTGTTTTGATTTGAACTTAATCTGTATACGAGACAAGTTTCCTCGTACAATGTCATCAATCACGAGAAGGAGGAGTATATACTGAAATTAAATCCAAGGATGGTGTGATTTCCCTTCACTGGAAAACCATTCACCATCAACTTACGGAACATATTTGGGCTGCTGGATCATGGGACAATGTCAAACGATGCATGCCACATGAATGTTCCATAAAGAAGGAATTTTCTGAAAGCAGAGTACAGCCTACCAGCCTAAGCTAAGACAAGACTGAATTAGTATAGCTTGTTGCTATTTTTCTATTTTACTAAACATTAAACAATTGCTTTCTACCAATGCATTTCCCTTCAAAGGGTCATATCCAATGCGGTCTGTTACCTGTGTACATGCTTTCCAATAGGTAGTCCTAACAACACTGTGTACATACGTAAAATCACAAAGTGTCTTGGTGTATTAGCACTCTGTTAATTGGTCAATAAATGCCAACCAACCAAATTCAAAAATTCATCTTCGAAATCAAAATACAGTTCTTCTTTAGCTCAGACCCAAATACAATACATGCAGTCACCTTTTACTGATCTACTAAAATGCTTAATTTAACCTTATAACTGTAGAAACAACAATAATAAGCAAATACAAATAATTAAGTTTGAAAGGAAGGTATTTTTTAATGAGAAGTTCCTTCAAATTTTGAGGAGAAACTGGCTTTACCTGATTCTCAGGATTGTATTGTAATGTAATATCCTATAGTGGTTTTCCATTTAGAATTTTTGGCGAATGCTTAACTGTCAATATGTCTTCCTCTAACCGTTTTGGCTGCTTCAACATTTATCCGCAACAAACATTTCAGAGCAAAACCACAAATTCTCCCGATAACGAAAACTCCTAATAGAAAGGGACAAGATCAACTTTCAAAAGTCAATGGATGCCAAAATTTTGGCCCAAACAAAAAGACTTCGGGGAAATGAAGCGGTGGTTGTAATTTGTCACCCGAAAACGAGTCCCACTGAGAGCGACTTCTCTAGAAATCCTGTCGACACAAATCGTTTCCATCGCAGCGACGGTTTGGAAACTTTGTTTACAGATTTCTGAGGCGGCATTTATTCCTGATATGCATATAAGCATATATAAAACTTAATGAGGGCACAGCTGTTGCCAAACTGCCATTTCAGGTACAAACAAGAGATACCAGCAACTAATATTCCAGCTGTCATAAAAACCCCTGAATTTGGCATAAATGACTAACACTGTAGTAAGGTTTATACATGCAGCCTACTGCTGTTTGGGGGTGATGCCAACATGTTTTTTAAGGCTTGCAAAAAAATTCAGAGGATATTGTAAAGAAGTTTTGTCTTTGAAAAAATATATTACATAAGGAGAAAATATCAGGACAATGCATACTAGAATATTTTATCAATAATCTAAATAAATTAAGCAATTCAGAAGAAATTACTTAATTAAGTATGTTTAGAAGTAATTACTTCTGAATTCAGAGTTTAAATAATTATCATCCATCGCAATATATTCCAACTTTGTCTGATACTGACATTACACTCCATGTGTGTATGTTATTTTGTATGCTATATATATGTATTGTTCCTGTTACACTCCATGTGTGTATGTTATTTTGTATGCTATATATATATGTATTGTTCCTGTTACACTCCATGTGTGTATGTTATTTTGTATGCTTATATATATTGATACTGTTACAGTCCATGTGTGTATGTTATTTTGTATGCTATATATATCTATACTGTTACACTCCATATTGTGTATGTTATTTTGTATGCTGTATATTGATACTGTTACACTCCATATTGTGTATGTTATTTTGTATGCTATATCAATACTGTTACACTCCATGTGTATATGTTATTTTGTATGTAATATATATTGATAGTTTTTTTTTAAGTTGAAAGTCTATTGTTGATGTTGATGATGTTGGTAACATGTTGATAATAATATATAAGATATTGTGTTTTGTGTTTGTGGCATTGCTGAAGCCAGAACGGTGCCATCTGCACCCTGCTCCCAAATCCCCTTGTCCCTCCCTCCCTCCCTTGAAAGATGCAACTTACAATGGTTGTGGCATTGCTGAAGCCAGAACGGTGCCCTCTGCACCCTGCTCCCAAACCCCCTTGTCCCTCCCTCCCTCCCTTGAAAGATGCAACTTACAATGGTTGTGGCATTGCTGATGCCAGAACAGTGCCATCTGCACCCTGCTCCCCATCCTCATCACTGTCGTCCTCATCACGGCTGGCTTGGCTGTTTCGTCCTCCTATTGCATTAAGTTGAGCTGCTAGTGCAACCAGATCCTTGATTTGGTTGGGTAAAAATAAAAATAAGGAAGAGTAAGTCATACCAGTCCAGGTACAATAATATGGAGGGAGATAAAAAAGAACGCCAATTACATATATGAAAACAGATTCACTGCGGTACTGTACATCAAAAACTATTCAAATCAGGTATTTGGATAAACTGTGCCAGCAATTCTTGAATAAATCCATGGGGAAGTTTGGGGGAGGGGAACAGGGGGGGTCTCAAGATGAAGGTAAAAGAAATTCATGTGCTCTTCATGGATCTACTCTCATCTACAACCCGGTAATATAAGCAAATAAGATACACAGGGCGATCTTCTAGAGAAAGGTAAATAAAAAAATCATGCATTCTTTTCCTTGCAATGCCTATCCTTACCGCGTCATCTTTTAAAATAAGTTTTTTTTTCTTACAAACGCTTCACAAAGTAAACAACAGACAGTGACTGACTCAGCAAAGTTTATGTATTTTAATTGTTTGTTCTTTACCATAGGATCTTTAGCTGGTCCCTGGAAGCTCGCTGGCCTGGTCCCCCTGTTGGCCCTGTGTTGGGCTGAAGGGCTGTGGCTCAACTGTGCGACCTGTGGTCTTGATGCTAGAAATCAAACAAACAGAGGGAAACATGAATGAATCTAGCTTACGTGATTACAGTTAAATTCTGCGTAATTAATAATGAAATCAAATTTTTCAAACAAAAGCGCTTTGACACAAATGAACCTATACAGTAGTTCAGTTTATCAAATTCAGGTTTGTAAAGTACAAAATATGTAAAAAAAAATTGAAATACAATTGTCAACATGTTTTTGAGAGCGAAATTTTCTCACCACCAGCTGAAAATGTTCTGCACTGATGTGGAGATTAGTCAGAATAATATATTATATATTGAAACATATTGACATCATATTGTAAAATATGTAATACTGTATTAAATCTAATGTGTCATTTTCAAGGTGTTTCATCCCATTTCATGGACTTGATATATTTTGCAAATATTCGCTAAGGCAAAATATGCAAAACCAATCAATATAAACTGGAAACTTCTGCTATTAATATAATCGGCATAAATTTGTCAATATTTTATGCAAAATATTGAGGGTCATTGTGCCAAAATCGGTATCGATTATTAATGGAAAGCTCTTCTGCTGGTTTGCCTGCTGAAGTACTCTGAGATGTCAAATTAGACTTCCAGGCATAAAAAGAAGAAGCATAAAATTGTGTTTATCGTGAAATATCTTTAATAATAGGACATGATCATGTACTTTTAAAACTTTGACTTCTTCAATCCACATCATTTGAGTTATGTCAGCACAAGAAAAATATGACAGTTGTGTCTTTTTGATTCCTTTTTAAAACTACCTTTTACAAAAGCATTCTTGTTTGATGTTAATGACAATGTAACTTGACCATTAAAAGTTATCTTTGTTAAAAGTGTCCAGAACCTATTGGTAGTATTCAATGTGTTTTGTTTTATTTACATTAGCAGGATATATCACCAGATTAAATGGTTATTAAGTAACATTGTCATCATTAATGTGGATATACTCATTAATTTGTTATAATTTAAGGCTTTTGATATATACAGTATAAAATTATAACATACATTTGTACATAATTAAATAAAAATATTAAAACCTGACATTTCCCGTATAACAAAAATTTGAACTGGGAAGCTGCAGATGTCCTTAGATGAATTGCACCATATGATCACTTTATGACTATTGTTTGCTTAACACCAACCCAACTGCATCCTTGCCAACTCCCACCCTATACCCCCCGCCATTTTTTTTTTAAATGTCCATGGGAATCCTAGATGATGCTTTGTTCAACTAAGGCACCTCTTCATTAGAACTCTTTCACTGTGAAATAATCACCAAGATCTTTATTCTTCCATTCTCCTCCTCCTTACCACTCTACCCTACCCATCTGGAGAAATTCTGGATACCTTCAAATTCTAGCAGTGACTTCAAAGTTTGTTACAAAGTTTCAAAAAACAACTATTTCCACTGGACACAACTTAACTGCAACTAGTAGGTACCATCTTTCATTCAGACAAAATACTATTCCCACACTTCCCCCTCTCCCCCCCTCCCAACCCTCCAAGAGCACAGTCCGTAAATGGCCCAAAAAATATAGCTCCATGGAGGTAGAAATACAATTTGAAGAAAAATTGATCTGCAGTTGTATACCAGAATTCTACCCAAGTTTGCTGAACTTCTACACGATTCATAGAATGCATACAAAATAGGTCATAAAGTACACAATATCTCCATGGAAACAAAGATCCTTTATGGGCCTGACAGTTGCTCAAATATTATGAAAATAACATTTTTTTTCACCTAAAGTTTGTAACTGCTAACCAAAGACATACTGTACGTGTGCACAAGTTTAGAGTCATATCTAAGTTCACTTTTTGAACCGAGCTGAAAACATCCAATATATATTTCTCCCCTTTCTTTGGAAAATGGGTGAATCCATCATATTAATATTCAGTCATGCAGGAACTGTAAAACTGATTCCATTAACACGGTAAGTAAAGCACACAATAACAGCCGATATATAAAATGACTCAATTGAACTGTTGCCATGGTGACATAATTTCAGTGCAAATTTCGTTTTTATTAGTTTCAAAAGACAAATATAATTAGTAATTTGAATATTCAGACAGAGGCAAAATCAGTATATATGCATATTGGTCTTTTCTTCTGCCAAGTACCTCTGAACATCTGCAAGCAGTGTGCAATCTACAGGTTTCTCTTCTGTTGGAATATACTAACAAGTAAGTTTGAAAAGCTCTGTGGCAACAAATTGCCACCTACATCTGGCAAAACAGGTTTCCGTAATTCTGTTTCGGAATTCCAAATTTGACATCATTCCCGATACAGTTTATGAGAGAAGCTGGCACCAAGTTTATAGATATATTCAATGGGTGAAGCGATTATGTGATCTCTGACTGTGTGCTGTAGATAGCCATGCTTGATTTACATATCATACATGCATAAGAGTCATAATTCGAAACGTATGTAACCGTGGAGAAATTCCTCGCCAACACCTGTGTAATTTTCCTTTTTAGGTACCCATGTAACATTTGTGACAACTCTACTTTTCATAGCAAACTTTTTAAATCTTATCTACAGAGGAAGTAAACTTATCTTCATAGGGTAAGGTTAGGTCAAGAAAAAAAAATTGGGCTGTTACTCTCTGATATTCTTGGTCTAAGAATGCTCTGTTCCAAACTGTCGGCCATTTTGTTTTTGCATTACACTATCCTTTGCACTACAGTTAGATAAGTTTGATCTAGAATGCTACTAACTTCCCCCCTTCTTCCTTCAAAACATCCTCCCCTTCCCCATCTCCCTATAAATTATCACAGGGTAACAATTTGTAGTCAAAGAACGTCAACATGCTTCCCACTAATTCGTGCCAAAAAAAAACCTAAAATATCCACACAACCCCTGAAAGTTTGGAAATAACCAAAAACCATTATGAAAATAATTAAAAGATTTAAATACAAGTAAAGCAACCAGATATTGTTGTCCCAAAACAAAAACAGATGAAGGATACATGGTGAAGTATTCAAAGAATAAAAAAACCAATGCTCTGATTGATAGAATAATTGGTAAAAAATAGGGGTCTTATGATAAAAAAATATACCATAAAAGTGTGTACTTTGCTACACCCCCAAAGAGAAAACACCCCCCTCCAAAGAAGGGGGGAGAAAAGAGGCTAATGTATTTCTATGAAATACCTGACATGAGTTATAGTTTACTGATCTCAAAATGCTATTCTGATCATATGTAAAATATCAATCACCATTTTATTTCTGAGATATTAAAGCACAATTCTTTAAATTTGTATGGTTCAATTTGTATAATATGCTTTTATTACTCCATCACTGCATATGCATCTCGTCAAAAAATTAAGTCTCATTCTTGCTTTAAGAATGAAGAGGAGACTGGCTTCAGCGAGAAATTCAACGTTTTTTGGCCCTAAATCCCTTAGACCTAGAGGTAACGAGACATATATTTAGATCTAGCCCATACATAATTAAAAAAAATTCCTGCCGAGAAAAAATATATGATGTAAAGTATTATAATTAGTCGAATGAGAGGCGATGTTAACCACAGCAACAAAAAAAGAAGATTGAGATAAAAAAAGAAGAAGTTATTTCATAGTCGCATGTTTTGATTCGACGTCAGTTTTCATGCAATGGTTACTGAGTGAGAGAGAGGGAGCTGTCCAGGTCATGCACGGTACCTTTAAGACTTACCCATATTTTGCCTTAGTAAAGGCATCGGTTTTGGTGCCTCCATTGACACCACTAATAAAGGTGTTGCTGGTGGTGTGTGATCCTCTGTGAGGTAACAAACGTTAAACAATAGATACCTCCTTCAATTACATTAATTGTTCAGGTAGATTTTTTTTTCATTCAAAATGGCTACATATGTCAAGCGTTCCTTCTATCCTCTTCTAACTAAACACGATTGTACACTGCATGGTGGTTTATCCATTATTTTTGTCGCCAAAATGAACGTAGATGAATAGTGATAAAAGCAGGACAAATGTTTTGCAGTCCCCCGATTATCCGAGACGGCCAGATTTCTGTTTAGACGACGTAAATAAGCTTTTCAGGGTCGTCCAGTGGACGACTATCTGTTTATATCACAATAACGTTACTTTGTAACTCAATACCCTCCAATGGATAAAATGATAAATTGGTAACTTTGGAGATACAGAAACAAATTTAAAAAAACAAAAAGGAAAGAATGAAAGCAAGAGGTATGCCTATTATTCACCCAAAAGTGAGTTTTACTGGCCAAAAGCTGGTGTCCTATTCACAACACTGAACATCTCCTACAGTGTGCATGTTGATCATTCTTTGTTAATTCATCTCACCTTTTGGGCATAACCAAATTTGCTGTTCGGACAACCAGAAAACATCCTTAAAAATTTGCCTTTGTAAAAGCATAGTTGGTTTAGACTTAGGAAGAAAAAAACTAACAGCACAGAGATTTTTAAACTACAAGGTCAGTAGTAAAATATTTCATCAAAATTAAAATGGACATTAGCATATCAAAAGAAAAATACACACAAGAAAAGACAAAGAAAAACTATTTTCACAATCATGAGAAGAAAAAAAAACTAGCACTAGACAGGACAGCCAATATTTGCTGGAAACAAGTTTAAAAGCAATATGCAAACAATTGAAAAGATTTGAACTTTTATTCGAGTTTATATTTTGAAGCATATTTTCAGGTCAATAACAAAAGACAAGCAAATAACTGTACACCATCAGTACTCATGCAGCGATAACACAAAGCCTTGTGTTTGTTACCAAATATCAATAAATTGTTTTGGGAGGCTTTTGCTTCAGTAGTGTCACATCTTAAATTAACTTGCAAGTGTGAGTTTAAGCTGCAGAAACTGACATTATTAAAAGTTCATTCTCATCACATCTTTTACAACATTTCAACTGTAAATACAGCCCACATTTAATATACTCAATCAAAATAACAAAATATTTGACAATCCCATGATTAAACTTCTATTCAGTTGGTGTTTTTGTGCTTCACTTGTTGTTGTTAAATGCAATCCTCACAGTGCTCATAAAAACCTAAAATACTGTTTGTTTTTTCTCTTTGTTTAGCAGCAACACTGCCTCCCCTTTTGCCATTGAACCTCTATGACCCTCACTCCAGGACCCTCTCTAACCTCACAGAAATAGCAAACAAATTCAAGACAGAAAACCATAGCAAACATAACCTTTGGGGATAGCAACTCAAAATTCTTCAAATTGGTAGATTCATGAGGGATTGAAAGTGAGATGTATCCCAAAAGCTAGAGTTGCAAGTGTTCAGCAATTGAGGGGAGACAGGTAAGTGAGGAAAAAAACAGGTAAGTGCAGAAAAACATCTTGTCCACTGGCAGAAAAATGCAGCACAGAAGACTATTCCACCCTTCTACATACAGTATTCAGCCTCTCACAGTTTGCAAGCAACTCTTGGGTGACGTGTGATGAAAACAGGGCAAAACAATGGCAAATAACGACATTTTTTCCATCTACAGTATTGATTGAGGTTTCCAAACCATGTTCAACATATTTTGATAAGCAATCAATGAACTAAAGGGGTTTCGTTATATTACATCGACAAATTCCAATTTCAACTTTTGTAAGTAATTCACTTTAATTTGGACACTTTAATGTTGTTTACCTCGAAATAGATTACTTGATTCAAAATGCACATTTCAAATTGACCAGAAATTAATTGGTATCAAAAAAGCTCAGTATGACAACTGTCCAACCTAGGTAAAAACACACATAAAAACTTAAAAATATTCCATAAAGAGCAAAAACCTTTCCTCTCATGCAGTTACATATTTAAATCATGGACAGAAAACAGACAGTTTGGAAAGTTTTAAAATCAATTTTGGAGAAAAAAAAGTTAGTGGCTAGAACAGGTTTTGAGCCACCGTCCTCAGGAATAACACCCCTTTTGTACTCTATCAAAACGGATATCCAATCTTTCTATGATTGGTGGAATTATTTCATTAAATTCCCATTTCTAGGGGTGTCACACGGTCGGAAGCCACACTTATCTTACATACAATTAAATGTTAACTTTATTGAAAAAAAATCACACCTCAGTTATGACACATCCAGCTGATATTAAAATTCCCCATTTTGGAAAGAGAATAATTTTTGTATATGAATTATTTAATGACATTTTAATAAATGCCAAAACAGTCATTTGATCCAAAATACAGGATATTACCAAACTTTAACTTTTCAGTTTCATAACAACTATTTGTCACAGATTTACTTTCAACCAAAATTTGAGAGGGAGCCATTTCTGAAGTGAAAACTTCCAAAATATTACAAGGAAATAATATGTTAGTGGAATCGGATATAACAGGAAAACTGATAACACTACAATGCAGCTATTAGCCTGTGAAACCCCCAAAAAAAACATTTCCTGTTTGTATATTAACTAAACATTGTGGGGTCAAATTTTGGGGGTTACAGGGTTTATGTAATCCTTGAATGAAATATTCATGCATAACAAATATTGCTAACCAGTCTCAAAGTTTTCAGTTGGTTAAACACTACTAAAATGGTTCCAACTTCTTAGTTTTTTTTTTCAATCTTAAATGCTCTCACTCTCTCCTACATTTCACAACTTTCTCCCCTTGCCCTTCCCCTCCCCAACCCCCCTCCCCAAACATTTTAGTTTTTGCTAAAAATTCCTTCCTCCTGTTGAGGATTTCAAACTTATATACCCTATATCTGCTTAATGTGTGGTGATTGAATTCACTTAATAATGCTTGGTTATTGCATGGAAATTGGAAATGTGAGTAAATTTTCTTGCATCGCTAAAAGAACTAAATAAAAAGAAGGCTAAAATAAGAAAACTAAACAGGTTATAAAAAACAGAAAGTGAACTACAGAGATTTAGCTCCTAATCTATCGTGCAAATTGCATCCATATTTACGTTCCATATCTCATTCCATATTAGTGAATATGCTGAAAATTCCATGCAAGACTAAAATTGTCTAAGTGGCTCTCCAGATGAGACCATCTATCTATTAGTGATCCTATTTCAGTAATGTCTCATGTACTCTCTTTAAGAACGACTCCTACATAGGAGGGACGTAGAGGGGGGGAGGGGAATGGGAGACTAGTTGGGGGGAGGGGAATGGGAGACTAGGGTGACAAACAGGCAAGCCAGGTGCAAAATGGGAAGTTATAGTCAGTTTTAACTAACTTTTCAGAATATGAATATGAATGAATTATAAATTATAAATGGGTTTCTCCCCTCCCCCCCCCCCCCGGATAACAGAGGCTAAGTGGGATGATTTTAAAATGAATCTATTGAAAGGTAAGAGGAGTGTTATTGAGGAATGCGACTGAAATGGACCGGGGTGGGGCAGGGGTGTGGGCATAGAAGTTCATTCTGATATATATCCATTCATGTTTATTATACAAACTTTTATTTAGTATAGTGGATGCTTACTGAATGAGGGATGGGGATAGATTTAAAACAAAATATAGAGGTGGAAGAAGGGGGAGGGGAATAAGGAGGGTGAATGGGCATATTGGATGGGGACTAAATTACTGCAAAAAACCGGTGTGGTATTTTAATTATTTGAAACTGGTTAGCTGCTTGTCATTACAATTCACTCATCATGCTGACGTAAACATTTACCTCAAGACATGCACAACTGAAAAGTGAAGGAGGATGATCGCTTACAGTATTATGCGAACTCCAGATAAATACTAGACAATAATTTAGAATTCATTTCTCTTTTTTGCAAACATTAACCTAAAGCTGAAACAGTGGACTTAGCATAAAGTTCCATAAAGTGAAGCTTACCTATCGCTTGACTGAGCCTTCCTTGGTTCTTCTGTTGTTCAGCAGCAGAACGTCTTGATTCTCTCGGAATTGGACTTATCTCGGCCTGCTCTGGCCTCGGGTCATCCAGCCCTCTTCTCCGCCCCTCCTCCGCCTGTAGCCTCTGGAAATTCTTACGTAGAGTAGACTCGGTTGGCCCGGGGAGTATTGAGCTGAAATGTGAAAGAAAGAAACATTAGATCGAAACTTTGAAAATCACAGGAAAACAGGAAACATCATACCTGGAAAAATTACATCTATTTTGAACAAGGAATCAAAACGTAGAGAAGACAACCCACCTGTGGATGAAAATATCCAGACCAAATTTTGACCACTGGAAAGAGGGTTCAGTTAAATTACTGATATGTAAGACAAAGGAACCCATTGTACTCTGGTTCAAAGTTTACAATATTCATCTTTTAGAAATATGGCTTAGAAATACCAGACGAGAGACTGTCTTTGTTTTCCTCTCTGTTTTTTTTCCACCTCATGGTATCAGATAATAACAGCTTTTCTTGATAGCCTTGATGAGAGGCGAGGGAGAGTATCTTACCTTGGTTCTCCCTCATCTTCCACCGCTTCATCCTCATCACTTTCATTGCTGTGATACTCATAGTCTGTGGTAGAGTCATCGACTGCAAAAGAAAAGAGAAACAAAATTGATAACAATAAATCAAAAAAAATATTAAAATAAAATTGTAATAAATGGCCGAGATTATCTACCTATCATTTAAGAGCCATTGCTAGCTTATTAATGAAATGACCTTAATTCTAATGTCTCATTTTCCATCCAGAGACCCCAATGGATAGTGACAGAATGTGGCAGATGACCCATCATGGTTGAGACAGAGATCAAGAAAATTTGGGTTTCCTTGCCAGGGAAGGCACTCTTAGTCTTGTACAGATTGTCTTGATAGCTTATGTAATTCACAGAAATGTTCATGGGTCCCTGTTCGGCCTTTACAGGCCACTGTTACACTGGTGGACACCCATAGACCCGTTTAGCCCTCACAGACACCCAGAGTTAAACGCAGACCCTGAAAAGGTCCATGGGGCCTGTTCGAGAAAGATGGACATATCTGAATGGCCTCAATGAATGAAATGACCCAGCACGTAAACTATGCGTGCCTCGAATGTGGCATTCACTTATTATCCTGGCAGAACGATGACATGATACGCTGCGTTCACTTAGTATGGGACTGGTCTTTCGGGTCACATCACAATGGGTTTAACATTTTTGATATATTTCTATGTACATGACAGGTGATAGTTTTCCATGTAGCTGACTGTATTATGCAAACATTCTAACCCAGTAGTCCCTAAACTTGTAGGTCCACGATCCACAGACCTTCTAGGAGGACTGTGTCATGGCCCACCAACCCCCCCCCCCTTCCTGTCCTCAGAATCGAGGCTTAGAATGCATGACACCTAGCAACAACAAAATTGCAGGTGTCAAATTTTCAGATATCTGGAAAATTCTTGCGACCCACCGAACAAATTTCGCGACCCACTTTTGAGGTTGCGTCCTATGGTTTGTGGATTGTCGCTCTAAACAGAAGCAATAAAACCATTTTCCTTTTGAGACTGCATAATAATTTGTCTCATCTGCCTGTGGGATGATCTGGCATAGGTAAGAAAGAACGCACAAATAAACAAAACTCACCTCTTTTCTTCTTGGTTCTGTCTATATGGTCCTTGAGTTGGATTCGTACCTGCCTCTCGTTCGGGATATCTTTGATGTAAGGGTGCTTCAAGAGTTGCTGTGTGTTTGACCTACTATAGTAGTCCTTTACCAGGCACTTGTCTATAAAATTTGTGAATTTTTTGTTCCTTTAAGAAGAAAGGAAAGAAGAAAGGGTAACATGAATATCAACTCTCTCATCCATTCTCAGGTGGTTCGATATTGAACGTAAAAATATTATTGAAGATCAATATAAAAAATTACATTGCAGAGATTTGGCATTACACAACACAGGTTCTTGGAATTTCATCCCGTTTCTTTCTGATTTTAATGCAGATATCATCTCTCATATATTCCATTTCCTTTGCCAGATATATATTCTAAATAACAGCTCCCTCACTTTTAAATGAATAAAATTCCAGACTTTCTCAAGATAAAATAATAGTTATACCATTTACTGTGAAGCTTACACACTTAAATGAGGGACCTAATGTTAAGAAATTCTAGCTACCTTCAACAGGCAATAGCAAATAGTCTTGCAAAATGTATGCTAACTGCAAACGCTAATCTGTGGTGAGCTTTGATCGACAAATATACATCACAGGTGAATATCTGTCCAAAACTGACACTCAGGACATAAGATGTTCCTTTTACCGAATAAGAACTTTTTATAGGCGAGAAAATATATCTATCAGAAGTGCTCCAATGAAGATTTTTTCAGACTTTTCCAGACTTAATTATCAAATTGCAAAGACTTTCAAGACCCAGTAGAGAGTCTTTTTTGTTCAATTTACTCTACTTTTTGCAGACTTTTCCAGTATCAATTATTTTCCAATTTTCCATATCTTGTGGGAACCATGTCTCTTCAAAGCATAGTGGTGTCTGAGCTGCTAAAATTTATATTCCCAATAAAACACACAAAGAAAGAATTGTCCTTACTAATGTCTTATATTTCAAACAAATGATATAATATTCATCCATAGCCAAGAATTTCAACCTTTATGAAAGATTTCTTTGATAATTTTTCTGTCAGTTGACTGTTATGATCTGCCTATATAAGGTACAAAAGTCATTTAACATTCGACAAATCCCTCACGGATGTTTTTTCATCAAGAATTACTTTTTTGTGAATTGTAGAACCATTGCTTTATAGCTAGCTCATTATTAGTACTGTTTGATTGCCCAAGACGATTGAATCTCTCTCCAGGAAGGCCCAAAAGAATCCTTTGAAAATTAGATATCTTTTCTACATAGATACATGTGGACAAAATCTACACAACATTTTGATCTTATAAACATTTGTTCATTAAACCATCCTGGAAGTACTCTTGTTGAATTTCCTTTCCAATAACAATCGAGAGACATTCAGCTCGTATTTGTTTGGAATTTGTTTGATTGTCCGAGACGACTGAATATCTCGCCATGAAACCGAAAGTGCGGTTTGCCTGCACGAATTGCCTTTCCTATGACAATCAAGAGAAATTCAAGTTGTAATTAGTTAGTTAATTAACAAGTTTAAATCATTCCTCTTGACGGCGGGGTAGTATCCACACGGTTTCCATAGATCGCAGAAGTACTTACATGTACATATAGTTTGAAAATGATAACACAGGCACAACCATTAATAAACTTTGCATATCATCAAGCTAAACGTACTTATTTCCTTCTCAGCCGAGGGGGGGAGGGGGGTTCCAG
Organism: Apostichopus japonicus; assembly: GCF_037975245.1. Lineage (NCBI taxonomy): Eukaryota > Metazoa > Echinodermata > Holothuroidea > Aspidochirotida > Stichopodidae > Apostichopus > Apostichopus japonicus. Next base: position 3,081,436 of record NC_092570.1, read on the forward strand.
TGATATTCATATTATGAAAAGTTAGTTTAAGCTGTCAATGAGAAATTATCTCACAAAAGGAGTCACAAATTAATGGGTGTTTGACGGTTTCAACCACTTGCAAACTGTTCCCACTGCTTTTATCCAAATCGAACCAACTTTTCAAGTAATAATTGTTGCATGCGTCTTACCACTTCTTGGACTTCAGCCTTGGGGGTGGGTTCCTTGGAATTAAGAACAGTGCCCTCATTGGATGCATATCACACAAAGCTGAGGGGTAAGAAAATATTTCAATCAAAGATATTTTCATTCTGATTTCATTTATCTGTATGAGTGATGATAACCAGAAATGCAAATTAAAAGTAAAGGTCAAAACAATGAACCTTTTGTTTTTGTGTGTGTGTGTGTCTGCATTTGTTTTGTATTCTGACCGAGGACTTGAACAAAAGAATTCCAGGTCCTCGGTTGTGATTTCTAAAGAATCACCACGTCCTCGGAAGAATTCTATTGTATGGGGTATTGTTAAGGTTAGGGTACGTGGATTTGAACAATGGAAAATACAATGGGGTCCACTGTTGGAATGTAATACAAACATGTGTGCGTGTGTCTGTGTGTGTATATGTTGTTGCAACTTCTCACTTGCCAATACCAGCCATTGTAAACCTGTATGCAATTTGTCCAAATACTTTTTAAAGATCAAGTTTATTACCACCACAGTTGTAGCAAGCTATAAACTTACTCATCTTTCAAAAATCCGAAACTTACTGGTTTAGATATAAATTTACAAGTGACAAGCTTACCTGTCTCCCCACAACCTTAGCACTCTCAATCTACCGTGGTTATCACTAACTGGTAACCTTTTTAATGCTGTGCGCTCTCTATGTCCGGACCTCTTCGGTCAATGCCCTTCCATCTTAAATATATATTTCTTGGAGATTGTTGTAAACCCTCAAATTATTTCATAATCATCAAGGTTAATTTTAATCTTCTTTTGGATTTATCTTTGAAATATTGGAACATTTGCTCAGCTGTCAATATTTAGAATTTCATCAAACGCAATTTTTTTTTCCGGTAGACGTATTCCCTCTCTGTCTCCCTTCAATATGTCAAGCCTTATTGGGCTGTGCCAGCCGAGAATAATCTGTTCGCTGAGGGTGATTTCTTTGAAAAACAAAATTGCTGGAATCTTTAGGTCACATCCACATCCTTATAATATTATGTATCCATGCAAACATATCAGATTTCAATATCTGGTGATATTTTGTATCTGGGGACAGCAGAATGAACAATTTCATCATGGCAATTGAGCTGTAAAAGGAATACTGTTGTAAAATCTGGCAATCTTACCAAAAAGAGCCAAATTAATGGAATGGTACATCTTAGAGACAACAGTCATATGACGTGTAATACTAACGTGGTTGACCCTCGGCCATTTCGAGAGCTGTGATCCCTAGAGACCAGAGATCGCTGCGGTTATCGTAAGTGGCGTCGGGATTCTCGTCGCAGGCTATAACCTCCGGAGCCATCCAATATGGCGTCCCGATGAATGTGTTCCTACGACCGACAGTCTTGTCTAGTTGTGCACTGACTCCAAAATCAACTGTTTCGTGAGAAAATAAGCAGGAATATTCATGATAACCCTCTCCGTTAAAGGCATTGAAGACTGGCCCCAAACCACGTGCGGCCATCTGAAAAAGTTAACTTTCTGTTGCTTGCAAGTGACGTTTTGTTCGTGTCGCTACAAAATGCAGACAGTAATGTAACATGATACCTTGTTATCTTTAGCTGGACCTGAGATGTCCACCCCTGTATCGTTTGTATACTGTGCTGTGGGTATTGACCGCAGCTGTATGTACTGACTGTACACTAGTGTCTAATTACCGATGTTAGCAAGCTGTGTGTGTATTTTCTGGGATCGATGGTAGTGTTTAACACTTCCGTAACACCTCATTCGAAACTAGGTAAAATTACCGGCATTAGACGTTTCTTTTTGCGAGAGTCTTCACACCCTTTAAATAGTGTCTAGCCTTCCGGTTTCCAATCATATATGGATATATAAGGTCCCCCAACTGTCGTTACCAAATTGATTGAGTTAAAAATGTTTCTGGTGAGTGATAATCCCCAACATCTCAAAAATTTTTGTCAACACCATGCATATCACACAAAGCTGAGGGGCAAAGCAAATATTTCGAACAAAGATATTTCTAATCTGATTTCATAAACACTATAAACGTTTTTAATCTTACTTCAAATTACGACATATAATTTTTTTTTTTTTATGGAAAATGGTACTAAAATCCTGTAACAACCGATCGATTGCAATATCCGAATATTTACCGACAAGATCACCTGATATATCAGATCAATTGTTATATCTGGATATTGCAATATTATCAATATCCGGATATCATTCAGATAGTAACAGTATGATCACTTAGACACCAACAGTGTATTTTAAAATATTCAATTGAGACTTTTGAACCCACTGAGAAACAATCTGAATTAATCTGTTGTTACCAAAACTTCTACTACGATCAGCTGAGATCGGTTAGATCTTTAACTATTAGTATTGATGCAAATACCTCAACTTTATCAATCTGTGTGACAACAATCACTTACCTAGTTTCACTTCTGCATCTTCGGTCATTAAAACATTCTGCCCTTTTATGTCTCGATGGATAACATGGTTGGCATGCAAATGACTTAAGCCCTGCAGATAGGTCAAAGAAAAACAAAAACAAAAAAAAAAAAACAATTTACATTGTCCAGGTGCAACAAATTTTTGGCTTCTTGTTTGCATCACATTAATGTAGCATGGTAGAATACTCCATTTTTGTGTGTTCCCTAACTCCAGTAGCAGAGTTCAAAAACAAATTTTTGTTGTACAATCGCTTCACAAATTTGGTAAGGAAATTAATTCGCCAAGATGTACATCAACAACTTTCTGCTCGAGGCATGGAAGTTGATAAAATCTCTCCCCTACCTTTCTTTTTCGTTCTCTTTATACTTGCCTCGAAGAGAGAGAAATTCCTTCGTCGAGGAAATTGCTCATAACCTCACCGCCCAACGGTTAATCGATGAACACCTAGAGAGGTAGTGGTAGTTATTTTACTCTCTTTACCGTTGTAGAGAGAATAAAAGAGGGAGGGACTAATAGTGTAGCCATCAGGGGTTTCAAGGACCAAGTTAGTAAACAAATTTAGGCACACTATGCTGTAAAGCTCCCAGGTCCTTCCTTTTAGTCATTATAAGTACTGTTACTCAATGTATTTTCTTTCTTTCAGAGAAACTGCTTTTGTCTAACATAAACCATTGCTGCTATGAACAAGCTTACTGTTTTACTTTCCCTTTTATTTACATTTTATCTTTGGCTATGAAGATCTTGCAAACAGAACAAGACACACAGAGTTATGGTTGACATAGTTTCGGTTGGGGCAAAAAAGATTGTTCTCTGCAGACTGATGTTAGCATTTGCTATTCAATTTTTGACAGGAAATTTGAAATGTTCAGTTTGAATATTTTGATGACTTGGTAAGCATGATTTTTTTAACCATTTTAAAATGGTTAAAAAAAATAAATAACAATAATATTTATATTATTAATTGGAGTATGTGCAGTGCCTCTTTCATCTTTCAAAATTACAGTTGCCTCTGGACCATCTTCTTGAAACTTGAAAATGAAACGTAGGAGGAACGTAACAACTGACTTCCTAAAGGTAACAAACTTATACTCAACTCCTGAGGATTAAACTTGACAGGGGGTGGGGAGGGTCAAGTATTGTTCCAACGCTATCGGTGTAAAAGCAATTTTATTGCCATTTGAACGCCAATTGTCAAACTTTTCCAGTTTCCAGTATCTCCAGAGAGAATCAGCTTAATATCTACAATTTAGCAAATTCTATCACCTGCTTTTGTTTGTTTGTTTATGGTGTGTTTGTTCCTACAAAATCCTACCTACAGTTAATAAAGAGGAGATACATGAGTGAAATGTTTAAAAAATTTTAATCGATAAATTCCCCCTCCACTTGAATAATAATAATAACCTTCTAATAAACTATCTAGAGTAAATATTTTTTGCTTCTGCTTTTTTTTCTTTTCCCTCCAAAGGCCACTGGGGTTGTCTCCCATCCTAGCCAAAATTTAATTTCTTTTTGTTCATTTCAAAATTTGCTGATAGTTTCCCAGTCAACTGCTTTCTCTTCCAAATTTATTTATATCCTTACAGGCCAATCTTTAAATGAGCTTCAAGAAAAAGCATTTGGAATGTCCCTCCCCAACCCACAAATTTAATTCTGACCTTTGACCTTAGCCTGTGACACATAACAATGGCTGTGTATGTTTCTCACTACTACATTGCACCTTAAGATTGGCAGGAAATTACTGTCTCGCTCATTTTGCATAGTCGACGAAAAATGGAAAAATATTCTCAGAGTGCAAAGTACAATCTTAATGAAACTTTGTCCTCTAGTTAGAGGAGAATTGCAAAGTACTGCAAGGCCACCAACAACCCACTCACAATAACCTTTGACCTTAGCCTGTGCCACATAGCAACTGGCTGTGTATTGCTTCTCACTACTTTATTGCACTTTAAAGATTGGCAGGATATGACCGTCTCGCTGGCATTGCATAGTCTACGAAAAAGTGGTCAAGTTATTTGCAGAGTGCACAGAATAATCTTGATGAAACTATATGTCTATTTTCTAGAGAAAAATTGCAAAGTAATGCAAGGCCACCAATCACTGAGTTGTCACGCCATCCAAAATAACCGATTTCTTTTAATCCAGAGGACTATTTGAATCATAATAATGATTTGATGTGCAATTCCTGTTTACATCCTTTGCAGCCTGGAGTTTGTTGATAGGGGAAGCTCTGAATACCTGGCATAAACAACTCAGAAAATTACAACAAAAGCCCCCCCCCCCTACCTCTCCCAAAATATTGCCTGAAAGAGAGAAATGATTTCAGTTTGTAAGCTCAGGTTGTACATCATCAACTTTCTAGGACAGTGAAATGTGGACGGTATTTTATGAGCGAATTTATCGTTCTTGAATGAGGAGTTTGCGTAGATGATAAATAACGATGATAAATAAGAATGAACGGGTTGAAGCAATTAACAGGCTACCTGCCCTTGATACCGTTCCCGGTATCACCCCGTACCCCATCGCTCGAAATGTGCAGGGTTAACCTAAACGACGATGCATAAATTTTGCCTCTCTCTTACCCTTAGTATCTCTCGGCAGATGTATGCAATCCATTCTTCCTTCAGGCTGTTTCCTTTGGTAGCTTTCACCAGATCCGTAACCGACCCCGCTCCGCAGAACTCCATAACGAGCTATAATCATAATAAACCCAAATAGAAACGTTGCGTATTTTGAGACTATAGATATCTTTCTGTTGAGCTTTCTATGGAAACTGATCACTCTTTTTTCCTTTTTTTTCATAAATTCCAGACTTTATTGTTTTACCTTCCTCTTTACATTTTAGTTATCAATAATATACAGCTGTGTTTGTAATATTCCATTATCTTTTGGGAAAAGGTAACCACCATCAATATAAACAGATCGCTTTCACATAATTTACCAACAAAAGAATTAAATGAACAGACTTCGCATCTTGATTCTTCCAGAATAATTTTCAAAAGTCATGGATTAGATCAAAACTAATTATCGTTAATAATTTTACACAGATGCTTCTCTCTTCTCCTTTTTATATTTTGGTACGTGTGAGTCTGGTGATTTGACAGAAATTATTCTTTACTTGAATTAAAAAAGAACAGAATCATTACCCATAACTGGTCATCGTGTCCTTTTAATGCCTTCTTGATAAATGCCCCGTAGTAGGTGGCAATATTTCTGTGATGTGAATACTGAAAGAAAATCAAGTAACCAGAACAATTTACTTTCACATATCAATATATGTAAAGACTCAATACATATAAATTATATTAAACACGATTCCACCCCCCTCCAACCCCCCTCCCCCCCTCCCTGAAAGCTATGCCATCTGTCTTTTTTTATGAGTATCATTCCAAAGCTAGTAGTAAAGAGGAAATTTATGAAGTGAATTGTCCGAAATTAACAATTTAAACATTTCTATCAATACTCTACAGCTAAACACTAATTTTGAACTGACACAGTTTTTGAGACAATTCTGTTTGGTTTCCATGGTAATGTGTTCCTGTGATGACCCAAGATATTACCAGCAGCAGCAGTCCACAAAAACCATAAATAACAAATCAACATTCAATGTAAATCAAGGTTTTTGACATTGTACAAATATATGCATGTACTACTGTAGTTGGCATGATGCCAATTTGCAACACCCTCCTTATTAAGTCTCTCTCTTGCTCAACAATTTTTGCCTCCACTTAGAAGAGGTCTTCATGTCAATATTAGGCCCAGGGAGAATTAATCCTCTCTGTCGAGCTCGAGCATAAACAGGGAAAAAAATGTGTATGATGAAAAATAAAATAAAAAAAAGCTAAAAAAAAAAAAATTGCTAAAAACAAGGACAGTTAGGATTACGAAGGAAGATGACAGGATATGGAAACAATTTCTTCTGAAAGGGCAAAGATGAGGATTGTCAAACAGCTTTGGTGTTGATTTAGGTCATTATTTCTAGAATATCTGACCACAAATATCTCTGTTTTAATAATGAATGCAATACCACTAGCTTGACTAGGGAGATTTTTGATCAAGAAATAATGACAATATTAATTGATAATTTTGGGAAAAAATTCCTACTGGCATATTTCTATGTGATTATCATAAACCTACAATACAAAACTCAGTGACTGGAAGACGATATTTCGAGAATTGAAGAAAAATTCCTAATTGCTATCAATTTAATATCAATTTAACATCAATTTTGATATAAAAAAAATGATATTAAAGATAAACGGTCAAAATTTTGAATTTTGTCACGTAAATTTGGAGAAAAAAAAGACCGGGACAGAAATATACTGTACTGTACTTCTGCCCGTCTCCCTACAGTCTCCACCTGTTCCTCCCCACCCCCTCCCCGTCTGTACAACTGTGGACGCACCTTACCCTTCCCTTTGCTGTGGAAAGTGCAGGGTACCACGATATTTTAAAGCAAAACACAAATCCAACGCATAATACTCTTAGAACTGCTTTAAGAATACCATCATTACATCATGTAACTTTAATAGCACATGTTGCAATTACTGTACTCGGTTGGATTAATGTCAATCTGAACATCGGGAACACAGACTTTGAGCTTTCATATTTACCAACCACACCTATGTTTTTAATTTAAGGGAAACTCTCTTTCCTGCTTAAGTTTTGGTTTCCAGGAAATTTTAGGGTCAAGAACCTGGCTATGTAATGAAGTTACCAGCAACAAAAGCAAATCTGATTCGGGTGTAGAGAGTTGTAATAAAAAAAATATAAAAAACTTAGACAAAGACAGCTGCCAAACGACACTGATTTATGAAAATACTGGCCTGCTAGTGGCAAGACAAGATTATCTCAAAGTTAATGAATTACAAAACCTTGACTCTCATTTAATCTGGTTCAAACTACTTTTACATACAGGCAGATGAATAAGGGATAAGGGGGAGGGGGGGGGGGGGGAGAGGAAGACAAATTTATTTAGTTACAACACACTGCATGTACAAGATGTACAGTAGTAATTCTTACTCCTTAATTATTTTTTTTTTAAACATATTTTCTTTGGTGGGGGGAGGGGAGGATTTAGAAGGAGGGATCATTTTCTTAGTGTGATTAAGCATTGCATTATGAAGATAAAGATTTTTGATGAATGGCTAATGTTCACTAAACATTATGTTCTTCCATCAGTTTAGTAACATGTACAACACATAAAGAGTAATTATTATTCCTTTCATGTTTTTTATTTCGTCTTTTGGGGGGGTAGGGGGGATTTTTTTCAGCCATTACATCAGAGCACAGCTACAGTACTATCACTAAAAATAGGTTGTTTCTCCTTCATCAATTTAATGTTGTTCTTTAATTAACAGAAGAGAAATTATGGTATGAAGATTTTTTATCATAGTAATTTAAAGATGTTTTAAGGTTTCCACAAAAGACAGAAAGAGGAGGGGATGGGTGGAGGATATTGAAGAAAAATTAATACAGTTTATCCCATCAGGGTAAACATTATTGCCAGTTCAAATTTTGATCTATCTTGCAAATAAGAGCTTATAGGCGGGAATCCTCCCATCCCTCATCCAACCCCACCCCCCCTCGCCCCCTTATCCCAACCATCCAAATCAACAGGAAGTAATTTCAAAATCCAAAAATTGTAATCTTGAGCACGTCATCATACAATTTTTGCTTCTAGCTAGAAAAACACAATGTGCCCAAAATACCATATATCAGTTAGAAAATATTAGAGCTGATGATATCCTTAAGCTAATATGGATTTATGGATATCTCAATATGTCAACTTTTTACATTCCTCATAGCTTTCTTAGCGGTGTACGGTTCCTGTTCGACTCTGCCAAAGATCAATTAATCTAGCGAAAACAGCCTGGCTTATTGCTAACCTTTCCCACTGCTATCCCTAATAAAGAGAGAACCACGTAACATTCTATCACATCATAGAACAACCGAACGTGCGGGAGAATATGTCACGCTTTTATAGAAATATCAAGTCTTCTTCGTCGTGACGTCAGACTCTTTAGATTCTGTGTTGTCTGATAATCAGTTCAACCTTTGAGGCATGCTACTTTGATTTCCAAACGAAATGTTTTTGAGATTACAATACCATATTGAGTTATTTATTTCAATCAATCTTTTCCACAGGTAAAATGTATAAAAGTGTGTCAAAAAGGATGAAAATCACCACAGGAAAAAAAATGACAATAATAATAAATGTACTGTAGGCTTAGAAGAGCTTTTGTTAACGGCCCAAAGTGACAATGTATACGTGTAGGAAAGGTCAATTTAAATGACAAATATGCTAGATATTCAAATATGGTCACCTTTGGTCAAAACTCTCAAACAGGTTTTATTACAACCTTCGATGAAATTTTCTTCACTGGGACCTTTCAGTCATCTTGTGTGTTCCTTAAAAATGTCTGAGAACAATTTGGAGAGTAAAGACCTCCAGGAAAGTGTTTTTTGAACACTTCTAGCAATTATATTGTGCTATAATTTGGGGCCTATACTGACTACCTTTAAACGACTTGCACTTTACGCTAATATAGTTGGAGGACAATGTTTGACCCAGGTTGGAATTTCTCTTTCTCTATTGGCCATGTCTGTGATCTCTTACAAGTCCACAGATCATAAAAATATATAATAATTTGGATCATAAATGTGCAACTATATTTTAAACATCTGTATATAATATTAATCAACTTATGCACATCCGTCTTACCTAAGGAAAAATATCCTTAACTTTCCACAACCATTGCTGCAAGTACAATATTAAAGTTTATTCTGTGACAATGATTTATCCGGACAGTGATTCTGGGAAAACAGATTGATAAGAATCAGCTCCTTAAAAAAACAAAGCCTTCTATCTGTCTGTGAATATTTTTCTTCTTTGTTTTTGTACTCAAAACAGCCGCCTCGAGTACCACGGTTACAGGCAAGCATGTAAGTCTTTGATTTGTAAGATTGTACAGGTGTATTATTGTCTCAATTAACTCAAACAAAAACATTGCACTACACACCCGTCATTAAATAAACAACTTTCTTGCCCTACGAGCAATTTGCGAATGATGATAATACAGTATGTCTTCACAGTTAGTAGAATGATAATGCTTCAATTTAGCAATAATTTGGAAAACTTGCACAATCCCTTTGTTATCTAAATGATATCACTGTGTGTATAATACTGGCAGTAATTTGACACATGTAGTAATAACATTTGGCTTGCTGTACCTGGGAAAGTCAGAGAATAAATTATTTTGCAGGTGACTAGATTGAACATGAAAAGGGCACCCACATTTTTCCTGTTATTTTTGTTATGTTTTGGTTTCACTACGGTCAATGTCTTACCGCAAACAATTAGTCATGTACGTAGATCCTGTTGAACTGATAAAACGTTTGTGTTGCTAAATCTTTGATACACTCAATACAAAAGTTACTCAGGGAACCGTAAAGAAGTACTAGGAACCATTCAATATTGAATGTGGGTTGAAACAAAAGTATGGGTAACAGAATCGGATGGAAATGGGTACAATACGTTTGTAGACTTTCTACGACAGCTAGGATACCATTTTAGGGGGTCATGTGGGAGGGGGGAGGGTGGGACTGTGGGGGAACATATTCAGAAAAAGCATCAAATATGCTTAAATTTCTATGAACTTCCTAGACTTTGAGGAGCCTAACAGAGCCTAGTCTTTAGGCTTTCTTTATCCCTTCACCCAATTCTGACCAACAATTGATCTTGCCATGTAGACAGGTCTTTTGTTTCTTTCTACTTCTATGGTTAAAACAACTCTTCTGGGGGGTGTGGGGGGAGTGGTGTACCTGACGGGATGATGATCTAATAATGACAAGTTTAAGGGTTCCGTAACTTGTCTGTTTTATAATAAACAGGATATAAACATGAAAACTATTGTCACACAAAGGTACAATAGAAATCCACCCATCCCCTACCATACCTCCCAATCAATACACATCTCCACACCTAGACCATTTCCTTCCCTTCCGATTATCTTTATGCCCTCTTCATTTATTTGAAACAGGTGTCAGACTTTCAGTGCTGTCTAGTTTCAAATTTGACACAAAGAGTTATTATGTAGTTGAGTCCCACATGCCCCCACAATACACATGAACTGTGAATAAAAAACTAGAACCAGAAAAAAAAACACTGGTATTCTACACGCTGCCTTTGGGAATTACAAAGACTTAGGGGACAGAATTATGTCACTTCAGTATTTCATTTCCTTGAATAAAAAAGCTAGTCTGAGTTAGGCCAACTCCCTGCATATATATATATCACAAGAATCTACACCACCATCAGTACCAGCCAGTTACAATGAACTCTGCACTACTGATTCATGTGGTTTTAACCTTTTGAAATTGCAGGTTCTTTTACAGCCACTTCTACCTGCCAGCAGGTTACAGCTTTTATCTGAGTCATGTGTTAAGGGTAAATACTACCTAAAGTAAAACAATCCTTGGGTGTGCCTGACAGGAAGATATAAAGTCAGTATTGAGAGGTTAAGTAGTTCAGTTTGTTTGTCTAACAATAAGAGACATATAAACACATGAGAAAAGAATGTTGTTTATTTATTTTTTATTCCACCACCCCTTACTGTTTGAAGTCATAAATTGTTTTATATTCACAAAACAAATCAACAAACCCTTGGAAGATTTTCTTCAAATAACAATAAAATATTCACTACAACGTCTACAAAGATTATAAATCTGATCCATAATTAATGTTATGTTGCTAAACCATCTAAGATATCTTGCATGATGCCACATACTGTATGCAACCTCCTACGTACTGTATGATTCAATTTCAAGTTTCCCGAAAGCATGCTGGCCAGAGGGACATGGCCTTCCCCCCTCTCTGTATCCAACGGTAGTTTTTACAAGGCATTCTGCATCTCCACAGATGCAATTTCAACACCACTGAACATTGGTCTGATTCCTGGCATCCCCCTTCTTCTCCTTCTCCCCCCCCCCCACTTATCTCAATCTTATGTCAAAATTTCTAAGTTTGAGAAGTTTGATCAAGTTATAGTTGACTATCATCCCTGCTAATTATGCCTGGCTTGAATTTAGCTCTGTTTGGGTCAGCAGTCTCAATACAATGCGACCATGGCACCACAATCATACCGCAATAAAACCCTCCAAGACTCAAAATAAAAGTACAGCAACCTATTGAAAAGGGGGCATGTAAACATCCAGGCTGAAAAACCAACTCCCAAACTCTTTCATTTATGGTCTGACTCAAAGCCACCTACTGGATTCCATGAAAATTGGTACCTCAAATGTCGTCAAGATGATTCAAGAATCGACAAGATATTGGCACCCAACTTTGTCGAAAACACGATCTCTCGATGTTGCCAAACCCTTTTCAGAGGCAGCTTCTCTATAATTAAAGGTTGCTAGAAATACTAGTCGAATTGTTTCCAGACACAGACAGTGAGGCTCAGATTACAGTAGACGATTCCTCTGTCATGACAAAAACATGGACTGAATGCTCGCTCTGTGATGGCAGAGTGCGAACCCATCTGTGAGAGTACGGAGGACAACACCACTCACACCCCATTCCAGAGAATGTGACCCTCATGGGGGAATGGGGGATGGGGGGAGGTCTAAAGGGCTGTTTCTTGAACTAAAGCTTAACAATGAATATATGTCCATGACCACAATGACTTTTTATTTGGGAGAAAGTGAGAGAGTGGGGGGGGAGGGTAATATATTTCTACTTTTTCCTTATGTTCTGATTTTTTTAAATTTGAAAACAGCCTTCAAAGGAGAACATATATACTAAGATCATCATTCTCACATATTACTTACAGTTTATTTTAAAAATCTCACCTTTTTCAAGACATTAATTTCTAGTTTTATTTCTTCTTCTTCTTCCTGGAAAGAAAAATGTTGTGACAAGAATGAGAAAAAATAGCAATAATCTCATAATTACATACACAAATGCATACAGACACACAACTGATGAAGACAACTTACATTACAAACAATGCATCAAGTGTACTCAGTTGGCATCTCCTTAACCTGCCTGCATAATTCAGTACAATGATACCATCACATGGATATACTGGAAATTCACATTTTTGTAGCAGATTTGTTTATTAAATTGTAAATTTTTTATTTTTCTTCTGACTCTTATAAAATACTAGCCTTCCTTAACTTCCTTTGTACAACATCTGCTATATATACATATATCTTTGCACTTTGTGTAGCATTTTGTCAATTTTTGCAAAGCATTTTGCATATGGATACTGGCTGAAGTACTTCACGACGTGCCTGGTGTCCCAATTGAAAAGTCATTAATGATGCAATCCAAGAAATGACAAAATTAACTTTAATCCTTTTGTTTTGGAATCAAAGATTGAATATGAATCTTTCTAAATAACTTTAATTTACATACTGAAAATACCACACCATTGATAAATTGCACCATTTCCTTCTTCCTTAAGCCGACAGTAACTACCGACGATGGAATGATCGGCCTTCGAGTCATCACTACCAAACCTGCATTTTTATCATTTTTAAACAGCTGTGAATTTTAACCCCTCTCCGACTAAGAATAATTACACCAATTAGAACATATTGAGAAACTGTTGCATGTAACGGAATGTTCAAAAATGAGTCATGGAAGCCAGGTTTTTGGCTACCGCCTATCACTCACTACCTTTGGAATGGCTAATTTGCCCGAGGCCTTACACGATTTCTTTCGGTGTATGTGAACCGATCCCTGGACAAAATGGGGAGGCTATTTTTACAGGCCGGCTTAAAACATGGACCTGCTGTCCGGATTAGAGTTGAGGCAGGGTTGTAGAATCATTGTTGTGATTTTGAAAACTGGAATTTAAAAGGGATCGAATATCTGGATCCTGTAAAGATTGTTTGCCTCAGGTTGTTTGCATTGCAATATATGTCTTTACAAAGGGGGGGGGGGGGGAGGGCTTTATGTGTGGTAAAAATACTAGTACTATATCTTACTATATATTACATTATTCCCTCTGTGAGATGTGTGTACTATGGAGCTTAAAAAAATTTACATTTTAAGGAAGTATTTATTAATTTTATTAAAATTGCAAAATACGGAACAGTTAAATACAATAAAACTCAGGGAATCTATTTTACCGACAATAATGGTCAAAAGATTTCACAAAAATGATTTCCAAGAAGGGGGATCTAATCTACATCCTCAATAGAATATAAGAAAACAACTCTGTGAAGGATTCCTTAGCACTTTTTCAACAGAAAGAGATCAAATATTTCAGCAAAAATGTCTCATTTATTATTTAAGCTACTTTGGATTTATATCGCTAGGTGATACAGACTATCCCAAAACTTGGTGAAAGCTGGTCTACATGGAGAAGATATCTCCACTCACCCACTGCCCCCCCCCCCCCCTCCTCCCATCCACTTTGAATATTTGTTCGTGCTTAGAACTTAGTAAAATGTAGTTATATTTTGCAATTTTTATGTTCAAAAATTTTTTTGGGCCACAAATATCTGCAATATCTTTTTTTCTCCAAATTTTTCTGGCAACCTTCAAACAGTTCTTGGTGATCCTGTAAAGGTCGCTACCCCCCCCCCCTGTATGTATACATGTTGCAATTTGCAAGAATGCGTTCATGAAATGGATGCTGTTATGACACTCTACACTTTATTCCAGTTGCTCTGATGTTTACCGGTTTACACTCTTTTTGTGCTTTTTTGCACATTAAAAAAATTGCAGTTAAACTTTTGAAAGTTCTCAAAAGTCATTTCATACATGTCTTGGTGCCAAACAATGCACAAGATTCGGGAGGAAGAGGGCAGTGGAGGGTCATAGAGGGCGCAGTTTATACGCAACGGGTACAGTAGATAGGAGTGTGTATGGGAGACAGGTAAGGGAGGAATAAAGTAAATACTACTGATGCTATTAAAAGTTAAATTACCTCTGTAACATCCATGACTTTGATGGCAGCGAGTTGACCTGTCTTGACATGGCGACCCTGCAAGAATATGGAGAAAAATGCACTTTTACCACATCAATCAACTGTTCCATATACAATGATCATATGCAGAAGACAAGGGAGAAAAAAATACACTACTGAAAAAATGCTATTTTGCAAGATATATATGTCTTTCTTATACTTATAGTCTGCTGAATCAGCAGCTATATACTGTGATAATTACAGCATAATTACCACATTAAATTGTTTAATCCATGTATGTATTCATATGACGACGAGAGGTGTGTATACAAACTTATAGGAAACACTTCTTTCACATGTTTGTTGGCAATACAAATTCCTTTCTGTATACACACATATCTACAGGTGTAGTACTGAATTTATCATGAAAGCACTCAGCAAACCTTCAGTCAAATACACCTGCCTACCTTCCCCCCCCCCCCACCCTCCCCTCTGATGCCCTCCCCTTCATTAATCTGTTCATTATCTTAAGTCAAATTTGGTTGCTAAGAAATGGAAAACTAACAATGAAAGTTAACAGATTCCATCAGTACCAGCCTAACAGAAAACTAACATTGAAAGTTAACACATGTCATCAGTACCAAGCCTAACACAAAACTAACATTGAAAGTTAACACATTCCATCAGTACCAGCCTAACACAAAACTAACATTGGAAGTTAACACATTCCATCAGTACCAAGCCTAACAAAAAACTAACATCGGAAGTTAACACATTCCATCAATACCAGCCTAACAGAAAACTAACATTGGAAGTTAACACATTCCATCAGTACCAGCCTAACACAAAACTAACATTGGAAGTTAACACATTCCATCAATACCAGCCTAACAGAAAACTAACCATGAAAGTTAACACATTCCATCAGTACCAGCCTAACACAAAACTAACCATGAAAGTTAACACATTCCATCAATACCAGCCTAACACAAAACTAACATTGGAAGTTAACACATTCCATCAGTACCAGCCTAACAGAAAACTAACCATATATATTCATAATGTACACAGATGGTATAAATGTGTTCTAAAACATTTCATGTGTGTTTCAAATTGCCATGTAATTTAACTTTCTTTAATGCTGTTAGTTCCCACACTGCAATCCATGAATGCTGTATATAAATATATTCACGGCTAACTCGCAGTCAAATTTGAACTGACGACCAGCCATACAAATAGCAGCAAAATAAGGCCATGCAATATAATCAGTAATTTCCCTAGTTTCATATATGATTCAGTGTCCAGACTTGAGGATTAACTTATTTCCCTAGGGAAGTCAGAGAACTGATTTCACATAGAAGAATCACATCCATTCATTATTGCTTCTATTTTTTACTGTTTTATTATTTACACACAAGGCTAGGAGCTGGTCGCAAGAACAAAGGACTTCATAAGTCAGCATAAATTAGCCACTTGGTGATAGCTAATATTTATTACACATGAACAGTGTATGTAGAGAAAGAGAATCAAACTCAAACTTGTGAAATGCGCTTTTTGAGTTGGCCAGCTGACCTGAAAGCTCTTGAGTTTCAGCTGATTTTTTGCAGCTTTTCTGCTGATTACATTCACAAATTTTGTGAAAGGCATTATTACCGTCATCCCACGGTGTTGTTAAAAGTATGGATCCCAATCCCATGAAAACTAATTTAGCGTTTCACTACGAGGCTGAATCGTAAAACATAAATAAACATTTATGCTACTTCAGGAAATTTAGGTTTCCAAGAAACTTGTAAATCAAGCAGGTCTCTCATAATTTGACATCTTATTAAACTGAGAATTTTATACATTTGTGGTTTTTTCAATTTGCTTGTTGACCCGTGATTTACCTTTTTATTGCAAAATTGCGATATTTTTTATTTTTTTTATTATAACAGCATACAGCAGCAATGCAACATAGGAATACTTGTGTATTCTGAGTTGTGTATGATTTAATAAAAAAAATCAATAAAAAGATCGTACATCTTACTGAATTAAAGAAAATAGTAATAATTTGATATTGATTTTTCTTTAAATTATAGTCAATTAATGAAATTTTAGCTAAGAAAATTCATGATTTAAGATATTTACAGTATGCACCGCACTAATAACGTCAACAGTGTCTACAGGTATCAATTCTGAAATGTATATTTTAAACTTCTTGTCAAACAAAAAAGGTGAATAGAACTTAGATGAACTTGAATAAGAAACCTTCTGTAATAGAATCATGTGTAAAAGTAAGTTGGCCTGACGTTTCGATCCTAGCAGGATCTTCTTCAAAGGCTAAATGACAAGTAACAGTAACAGAAGGGACAAAAACACGCACTAAATACAGACAGGTTAATGAGCATGGTGAACACAAAGAGATAGATGTAAGGGGATTAGTAGACAAGGGATGGAGAGAAGAAAGAAAGAAACCAACAGGGGAAGAGGAGAGGTAGGAGATAAACAGTGGAGGGACAATAGAATCATGATAGAAGACCTATCTAAATTAAATGACAAGGTAGATGTAGGTGTGTGTACGCACAGTAAAGAAGACAGGTGAGTGAGGAGAGAAGTAAATGTTGCCATGTCCTTATTTTCCAGCTACACTGAACTCTACAGAGTATCACTTAGTGGCCTCAGTTAGCATTAATTAGCTGGTATTTACTGTACACAGCACTGTATGTATATGATACACTGGGTAAAAGTACTTTTGCTTACAAATGAGTAACATACTGTATATACAGGCCTATACAAAACTTACAGTACCTTAGTATGTTGTACCAGATATTTTCTGCCTCAAACAAATTCAGCCCCCTCCCCCATCTCCTCCCATGGGGGAACCAATAGTATTGACAGTGGTGAATTTTTATTTTTCGACAGGAGCTGGTGACATCACAGGCAGCAATTTCATCGTAATTAACTGAAGGTTAATTTGATCTGACTCTTTCAAACCACCCCCCCCCCCTTCCCCCGATCCACCGGCTCCAAATCTCAAACCTGTGTCACCTAGGGTCCCTGAATCAAAAAGGTCTAAAATATGTTACAATTTATATTTAAAAGATACATACATGTACATTATCAACACAATCTGCAGGTTTCAATGTAACTACAGTATTAACGTACACTACCACACTATAGTATGTAATTTACGTATAAATACCAATAGGAAGTACTACTACATCACTGACACACAACCACATATACAGTGTATATATGTATCCTTTTCAGAATAGTACATTATGTATCCTTGACAGAATAATACAACCTGTTCTTTAACCATTTGCAACTTTCAGCAACTCTTACTGGCTTTATAACAAACTGAAAACAAGCATTCCTTCACATCCCAAAGCAAAGTGGAAGAAGTTCCCTAAGTTGTATGCTACAGTATATCTTGCCACCCTCTCAGGAGAGAGGTTAACCACCTCTATTTCCCTTGTGTTTCTAATTTGAAAAATAAATATGTTAACCTTAGCCCTGTTATAGTTTAAAGTTTCAAGCTCTAGTATACTACTGTGTTGTCTGAAATCATGTACTGCTTCAAGGTCAAGTATGTGTGTACAGCATAATTTTGCAAGACAGCTGGTTTTGTATATATTTTTTACTCAATTCGGTACAAGTAGCAATTTCCGTCGGTCCCATTTAATGTTAGAAAACACACTCTATCTACCCAACCAGCACCAGTTCCAAATGATATTATCCCTCCAATCTCCCTCCCTCCTCCAATCTCCCTCTCCCCTCCAATCCCCCTCACCCCTCCAATCCCCCTCACCCCTCCAATCTCCCTCACCCCTCCAATCCCCCTCCCCCTCCTACCCCTCACCAATCTTCATCATTGCCTGATTCACTACCACGAGTCTAAAACTATAGCTGGTTTGGAAAACTATATCCCAGACTTCCTTGTACAGGATATCCGTATAGTAGACTATTATTACAGTATACATGTTTGATGCTTGCTAATTATCACAGAGAATTTTACAGTGCTTTTATTCTCAAGTGCTGCATTCATGTCACAACTACATCATAATCATCACGGTGAGCTGCACATTATTGAAAGTAAGTGTGTCATGTCAACAATCTTTGTGTACTTTTACTTGTGACTTGAAAGTAATACTCAACGACATCAACGTCCATGCTTGTATTTTTTCCATACATGTTGTCTTAAAGCAGCCTTTTCAAGTTGACTTTTGAAAACTTAAATCTCTTTAATATTTGTTCATGGATACTAAAATCACAATTAAAAGTGAAGTTTGAACAGCAGCTTTAAAAATAGTCAAGGGTCTTTTGTTTTGTTTTGAAAGAAGAGGTAAAATTTACACATTTCCCAGATTTTTTTTTTACATACACGTTACTCACACTTACATGAAATTGTGAGGACTGAATCTAATCCTTCAATCACTCACTCATTAATATTCTTGTTACTCAAAACTTGATTTAGGGTGTCTTAGCTTGATCAAAAATGGGATAATTTTTGCACAGTAAGACTCTGCACGTTTGGTAACACTATCTTTGAAATGCAAAAAGGGGCATTACTTAATTAAGTATTGTATTTTTCTCTATACAAATTTATGCACTGTTTAGATGTAATGTAAATTTTACAGTATCTGAATGAACAGTATATAGAACTAGCTGTGTACGGTAAGATGTATCACCCTGTCAGGGCACTCCTTCCATGGTAAGAGCATAAAGTTGCTCGCCCAATATAATACTTTCATAAACTTATTCAGTTCACTCTTGATTTCCGTATCAATTCCATCCTTCCTCAATCTTCTTTCCAATATGCTACATCCCGCCCACTGGTCTCAGAGCTAATGGGTTTCTCTCATCCATTTTGTCAATAATTGCTAATGCTACCAACCAAAGATATATGTATGTATGTGTGTGTATATATATATATATATATATATATATATATATATATACATATATATATATATACTGTATATATATATATATATATATATATATATATATGCACTAACAGAAATATATTCCAATACCTAACTCATGTGTTATGAAACTACAGAGTTCTGTGTATGGTAAGATGTAACACCTTGTCACTGCACACTTACATGGTAAGAGCATAACATTGCTCACTGACTTCATAGACATGAACTACCAAGTCCACTCATAATATCCACATCAATTTACATCCATCCAGGGTCTGTTCTCCTTTCTAATGCGCTATACCACCCACTGGTCTTCCTGCTAAAGAGTTTCTCATCTATTTCGTCCAGACATACGAGTCAAGACTTGCCACTACATAACAATACTGGATATGTTTTTACACATCACCATGTATGTACAGACAGAGCACTGCAATACTAACTTGCCTACAGTCATACAGTCTGAATAAGATAGATCTGTGTAATTGAACAATGGTTGTAACTCTACCTGTCTGGGTACGACATACTGACTGTAAATATTAGCAGATAATCCTGACATCCCTGTCTGTTGTAGATGACTCATAACACTAGAGAGGGGTCAACGATAATTACCGACAACCTCAACTGCAGCACTGACAGGCTGCTTGATTAAATATTAACTAAAAGGTATCAAACCCTTACCACGATGATTTAGTGACAGAATATTTAGCTATTAATCTCCTAATCGACTCTGATACGACTTCTTAATTAACTTCCAATTCGTACCAAACTACTGCCTCCAAAACCCCATTGTCGTTGCTTCCTTTGTTCTCGACTTGTTGTATTAATTATTCAAATCCTGTCTCTACAGGGTCAGGTAAATCATGTTATTGTAACTCATTATTGACTCATTAAGGTGCATTTAGCTTTTAAGAAGTGCTAAGCCTGATTTTTAATGTGAATCTCCTCAATTAACCGTCAAACCTACAAACTTGTCTCAAACAATAAAATAACACTCTAAGAGAGATATTACCTTTTGTTCAGCCGATCAGTCCTCGTGAAGGATATTGCTTTCTTTTTCTTTGGCTCCTCTTTGTTCTCAACTTCAGGTATCATTAAATTCTGTCGCAAGGACAGCGAGGTCTTTCTAAACTTTACTGTATGTTTTTGTAAAGCCCTTGACTCACAGTATACAGTATTAGATACAGTTTTTAACAAATTAATTACTCGTAAAGCGTGAGACTCGTGGTAAAAAAAGCTGAGTAATTTGACAAACCTTGTTGAGCCTAACGACCTAACCGAACCTAACGGCCTAACCTAACACCAAGTATGGCAATTAAATTCTTCTCAAATTCCAGCTGTATGATAAAATAACATTATACTCTCTAATGTCATGAAACCATTACACAGTAACATATGCCTCATGACACCCAGCATGGTTTTGTATATACACAGAAACATAACATTACTCCAGTACATTTAACCAGCCGATTCAATTCACATGCTAGTATACCATTCTATTACAAGTACTTACATATTAAAAAAAAAAAAGCAACAATACAATTATCATCATTATATATCATTGTATCATGTTATGATTGTAATCCTATACATGAAACAATATCATTGTAGATGTTTTATCTTATATTATTATGATATAATATTACTATATGACACCATGTGAAAATGGTAATACTATATGCAACAACATTTTTGTGGATGTTGTATATCATATTATTACGACACAATATTATTGAATGACACCATGTGAAATGGTAATACTATGCAACAATATAATTGAGGATGTTTTATATTACATTACATTGATACTTGAATCAGGTAATTTAACACAGATCATGTGTATCTGGTTAGTATGTACAGTAGACGGCTTTGAAAATCATTCCATCTGTACTGGCATCTATACAAGTACACACAAGCAATAACTCTCTTTGGGCTATCTAGTGAATGAGTAACAATGGGTGTAATAATGTATACCTTAGGACAATATCTACATACACAAATCAGTGAAAAAGTCGTGAATTTAAAGGCTTTCAGAAACCCACACTTCCTCTCCCTTTCCTCCCAGACACATCCCATTCCCATCTCATACCCAAACCACCCCCCTACCCACCCACGGAATCATGGGACCAAAAACAATTGGTCAGCTATGATCCAACCTTGACATTTTTTTAATAGTTTCTTCAAAGGCATGGAAGTATTTCTAGTTGACTGAGTGCTTCCATGTTCAAAATATCTTACAGTACCTCAGTACTGTAGTTATATCTACATTTTACCTTTTTCTCAACATCTGGGAATAATCTGAAAGGACAGAATCTCCAGGCCTGAGAAAAGAGTTTTGGAATTTATATTTTACCCTTTCTGCTTGAATTCATGGGGCAA
Source organism: Apostichopus japonicus (assembly GCF_037975245.1). Taxonomy (NCBI): domain Eukaryota; kingdom Metazoa; phylum Echinodermata; class Holothuroidea; order Aspidochirotida; family Stichopodidae; genus Apostichopus; species Apostichopus japonicus. The sequence goes on from NC_092570.1 coordinate 3,103,257, forward strand.
AGCACAAAGCTGTTAACCATTTTAATGATTTTATTATACTGTACAGTCTTGTTCAGCACAAAAACATCGTTTTTACACTGTATATTAAATGCTGCATGCACAGGTATGTATACTACACTGTGTGTGAGTGTGAGAATATATGGCAAACTGTACATACTGTAGATTTATGTATACCAATAAAGGAAAAGGTTTGCACTGTACATATAAAAAAATGTATAAAAAAACCAATGACAATTTATCCAAGATTACAAAAATTCTACATATTTTCAACAATTTTCATACATGTTAGGTTAGAGAGAAGAAGAAAAAGACCTGCACCACACCTTTATGTTAATACTGAAGTTGGGGCAGAAATATTCACTTCATAACTCGGGTAATTAAGAACCATAACTCAAAGAGACAAAATTGATTTGAATACCAAAGTTTAACCAATGGAAACAATTAAAATCAAATGCTACAGTAGTTCCTAATGTAGGCAAAGCTCAAGATTTGAGATAAGTTCGACCAAAAGCTATTTTTTTTTTTTTTTTTTTTTTTTTATGGAAGATGAAAACCAAAGTTTGAAAATACTCTTTTTTATAATCAGCATCCAGGGCTAAATTTCCTATCCTTTACCAACATCTCTTTTCTGTCTCTTCCCCATTTTGTACAAATTTCAAGATACCTCATCATCTAAAACAGGGGAGGGGGAACAAAGCCATTAAAATGGTCCTATGCAGTTTTGCCTCCGTATTTCTGTCACTGGCAATGTGTGCACGTGCCTACAAAATAATACAGTATAAGAGCTGTGATTGTTCTCCATAGTACCACACGCAGTGACGGCTTCAAACTTCTAAGCAGTGAAAAATTTCCCACAGTTGAGTACTAGTACCGGTAGTTTATCACTTGTTATGTGAATGAAAAACAAAATTTATAGTAAATTATCCTTCTCAAATGAAGCATCAAATCCTCTGATGGCTCACAATCAATCTCGAAACTTCAAAAAGAAATAAATGACACAATGGTGGCTAGACCGCATCAAAGAAAAGAGCAAAAATCACAGGAACCTGTTGTGTGATATTTATTCTGTATTAAAGTTGGTAAACATATTATTCATAAGTCTCATAATAAGCTCTTGCTGGACATTGCATGACAAAAGTTATCGGGTTAAGTGCACTACGATAAATTTGGATCTGACTGTGTAAAACGGAATATTGCCTCTCTCACTAAGAGACCAAATTTTGAAAGACTGTTTGACCATGAGCAAGATCATTTTCTGAGCAAGTTTTATTTTGAAATCAAATTCTTAGGTAAAAAATGTAGACAATTTATATGCACGTATTTACACATGTGTATGCATGTACTATACATGAACATAATAAAGTACACGTACTGTTTTATGTACATGTATAGTACATGCATGGGTTGTGTACTGCAGGTGAGTTACCCTTTCAAACTAGGCCGTTGAACTTCTGCTACGTACTTCTCAAATTTACATCATAGCCAGGATTTGTATTAATACAGTAAAAAATGTAGACAATTTATATGCACGTATTTACACATGTGTATGCATGTACTATACATGAACATAATAAAGTACACGTACTGTTTTATGTACATGTATAGTACATGCATGGGTTGTGTACTGCACGTGAGTTACCCTTTCAAACTAGGCCGTTGAACTTCTGCTACGTACTTCTCAAATTTACATCATAGCCAGGATTTGTATTAATACAGTAAATTACAACTCAGAAGACATTAAAATCTTATATGCTGGTATGTTCGACGATCACACATACCATCCCCTGCTTCACTTACACCATTCTTTCTGAAACTGAATCAGGATGTGATGACATTAATTTATGAAGATTTATCAAAACTGCAGAGAAGGTATGATTCACATATAGTTTTAAAAATATGACTCAATGTAAGTAAATATTCTTTCTTGTACAACTGTATGTGTGGTAGCCATTATTCATCACTATCATAGGTCAAACATGTAACAAAGTTACGATATTTTTCAAAATCTGGCCGGAATCCCAGTCGGACTTTTTGTGGCCAAATCATGCAGATTTGGTGTCCCGTGGAATTTGTAGTACTTTCTTACAAATTTGGGTGCATCCCAGGTTCCCTACAATAGCTACAGTAACATGTATGATGTACAGTAATTGACATGCCAGGTTTTTTTTTTCACGTGTCTTAGCCAATAAACATCAGACACAGTATCGTATGTACATCAGTGCTATACAGCTGTTTGCACTGCAAACTGAAAATCTTGTTTCTACTAAATCTTGCCTTGATTCAAATCTTGCCTCGATGTCTTAAGAGTTCTACACAGCCAGTAAGAATATATACACCACTGTATGCGCCGACTGGTAAACTAGCTAAACTAAGTGTACTGTAATTAGCTAAGCTCGACCTACAGTTCAAACTCATTGAAGGTACAATCTTATTAGTGCTTGTAGTGGCTCAGAGAGAAAAGGTAGAGACTTGCATTAAATGAGGTGTCACAAGAACGAGGAAATAAGTCGAGATGGACTAATTGGCCACACAGGAAGGATGTTCTGCCAGGGCAGCCTAAAAACATTGACAATGACAGAGTTCAGAACTTAATATTCAACAAAAGACCTGGGTTTTTTTCTCTCACGTGTACAATGTAGTTACAGTAGTTACATATATACTTGGAGGGTAGAAGTAGGAACTTTTCTAGAACTGTGCAAAGTTTCAGGGAGCTCCATGGTCATGTGGTTTCACCATCTCTTTTGGTTTCTATTCCCTTCGATGGCACTGCCGATAGAAAGGAGCTTAACCAATCCGAAAAACACACTAGACTATATATGATGATAAATAATAGTTTAAATACTCCACAGTTGTTCAAAATGATCGTTGAATTTCGATGAAAGCTTTTATTCCCTGGTGACAAGCCTCAAATCCTTCAACAATGGGGAAAGTCTTTGCTAAATGATAAATACTGTCTCCTCAACCACACTCTTCAACCTTCACCCCTCGTTTCCCTCTCTTCCCTGTCCCTTCCCTGTTCCTCCTCTTCCCTGTTCCTCCCCTCCCCTTTATAGTCAGAGCAGTTTTTACAACAAACCATTTGGATTTTGGAAGGATAGCTTTACTTGCAGCCAAATACAATTTGAATACAGGCAAAAAAAGACATGAAAGGGAAATTCTTACCCCCTTCCACACCATCAAAATTCCAAATTATCTGATGTAAAACAAAAAGGTTTGATCATGGACCTAGAGTTACAAAGCCATCGACCCACAGCTGCCTTTGCCCATGCTAATGGTTAACTTATGAAGGTTTCTACTCAAACCCATATCCAGGGATTAACTGTACATAACAAACACATCACCATGTTAGAATTATTGTTGACCACTGGAAAGCTTAGAGCGCAGAGATGAACAGGCGGGGAAACCTCCTAACTCTCCAAACCTGTGATATTTGACACTGTAACTCACTGTATATAATACCAGTACTACTACCCCTTACCACACGGTGCAGCTTTTATTCATTTTAATACCTCACTCAGCCATGACAAGTACGGTTCCCAACACGTTTGGACACAAATGGTAAAAAAAAACAACAGATCCCAAACAAAAGCGAATTTAAGGATCTAAAGTCATTGGTCTGTTGTCACAGATGACTCACACTATTCACTATAATAACTATGCAGGTATACAGTATATATGCAAGGTTGTGTACACGATACAAGTGAGTAATAAACGTTAAAAACACCAAAAAAAATGAATGGATGAAAACAGTTCTTCACTTACTCCAGACCCCTTGGGGCCATTATTGACATTTTCTCGGAACAGATCTATTGATGTACAATACCACTACCTAGATTCCGGTGTTTTACTCCTTTTGTTATGGACCAAACAGGTCACACAACTACCTTGTAAGAAGGAACACTTATTTCCTGTGGCAACAAAATTCCAGTTTTATAATTATATGGTATTTACGGGATTGTTCTCTTCTTGTGATGCGGCAAATTTCATCCGGTTTTATGAAATAGATCCTATTCTAGAGCTTTTACTCAAAATTAATAACGAAGCTTCAGGAAATTTCCCCCTCTTATATCTGTCGCAAGAATGGAATTTGGGTGTCCATTACATATCCACCCTGACTGACTATTACTGTTCCTACAAGCATGCTCTGAAACTGTTGGAATATATTGACAAATAGTGGAGACCAACTTTGCAACCAAAATATCCAACTTTTTATTTAATCTTCAATGAAATCTTAATCATAAATATCATGAATTTAAAACCAGACTTCTGATTTTATTGGCAATTTTTCCAACCCTTTTTGGTTAATTTAAAATTATCACAGCAATTATTTATCAAACCAAGACATCCTCGCTAGATTTGCTCACCAGATATATGAAAGTGCATGATCAAGTGATACATGAATTTAGTTCTATTCTCAATATTTAACCCCCACCCCGCCCCCCCCCAAGACAATTCTTCTTTCAGTATTCATCAAAACAGCAAATTCAACATTTCAAAATCATAGACATTTAATTTGTTAATAATCAAATGATATAGATATAAAGATCTCAAGTTGGTTCGGATTTCAACATTTTTACAAAGTATTATTAATCATTAAATCTGAGAGAAAAATTGGAACACTTTCATAACTTGACAAAGTTGACATAAGTTGTAGAGGGGCTTGACTTCAGTATGGAAAGGCATCCACAAATGACCTATTAAAAGTTAATATCAGCTTTGTGACAAATTTAACTTTACTCTAGAATTTGAAAATTGAAAGCAAAATTCATTGCAAAAAAAAGGTTGTTGGGTGTCTATTTATGATTTTTTTTCACAGTATATGTATACCTCTAATATTGGAAAGGCACAAGATTTCATGATTCCATTAAAACGTACCAAGGTCAATGTTGAACAGTGTTCAACGATACATAGTCTGAGCTGATAATACGCTCATCTTAGTCCCCAACTGAAACCATCGGTGAACAAATCTGATTACACCAATTTAAATACAAGTCAGACTTCGAGTCCTGACACACCTCTTTGCCTTCCACACAATTTTTTTCAAAAATTTCCGCGTCGTGAGTTGAAAAGTATTACTCTGGCTCAACTGCGATTATATGAAATCTGGATGCATGTGGAAATGCACGTATGTGTGTGTGATTGGGTTTGGGAGGAGGTGCACCTGTTTTCACATGTCTTAGGTCTTACAGACTTAACAAATTTTCCATTCATCTAAATTCAATGCATCCCTTCTGTACTGAGTTGCTGAACAAGCAAACCTACATCCATCACTGTATAGTACATGCACACACCAACAGTACAAAAATGCTCCTGTGTACTATCACAAAACTATTTCAAGTTCCAACATGTTTTACTTGAGTGACAGAGTACCAGTGAAATATGATGGTATGGTTCCATTAACCAGTCAAGTTAAGATTGTAGAATGACAAAAATCAAAGTCTGTAGTTAATATTTAACTTTCTTAATTGTTTCCGTTGGTGTTTTCAAAAAGTAATCTTCACTCTAAGTTACCAACTTTTGGGAATCTACACATCTTTTTTCAAATAATAAATAGGCTCTCGATAGAATGTTAGGCTGGGTGAATAATACCAGCCTACATGTTGGTTACATTGTGTGAAACTATGTGTTACAATTAACACGATCCATTACTGCGTGACACGTGACAAGCCTCATCCCGTCCGGCTATGAATTTACTAAAATGTGCAATACTTAGCAGCGTTCATGAATATTCACCTTGATGCTAAAAATAGAGTGAAGGAGTAAACAGACCAGAGTCACTGGCCAATTATTGTCACATACCTTGTAGACTTGACCGTAGGTGCCATTGCCAACGACCTCCATGAGGTCAAATATACCTGCTGGATCCTGTTCGTGAAGAGAGGAGAAAAACAGACAGAAAAACTGTTAACAACATTGAACTGTTTGTCTACTTCAATTACAAAACAAAAAAGAAAATTAGCCTTTGTAGGTGAATGTAATTTATAAGCAGATAGAGCGTCTGATGTTTTGATTCAAGATGGTGAGAACACCATCGGCTCGAGCAGACCGAAACAATACCCTGTTTTTTGTTTTAATCTGCCTCTGAAGAAAATCCTGCTAGGATCTGAACATTGTTTGAAACTTCTGAACTTTGATACAGAAGTTCTATAGATCATGTGTTACCAAATCATTTCAATGTAAACAGTATCCTGTGTACATACTGTACATTAATAGCCAGTTCAACTTGTAAATTGCTGAAAATCCTAAGGAGTTTCAGCATTTTCCAATTTGATACTTGGCATTTACCAGACTAGTTACCAGCAACACAGAGAGGCAGGGGGGCACGAATGGAGGGGTCATTTGGGTGTTTGTACTTTAGCAGAGGCACAGCAATTGTGTATATATATTGCTTTAAAGCTGAGAAATCAAAACTCTGGTCATTTCAATACTTCTAACATGTATCAAAATCTGCAAGGCTAGTAGTTGTTACTAGACAACAGGAAATTTGCCTACTGTGCTTTACAGGAAGACATAATTCTCTTTCAGCAGGCGATCTGTAATGCAATGTAGTGGTGGATCCATTTCACTAATATTTGAAATGGAGACATCTAGCATGACCCACCATATAATGTTGAATATATGTTGGAAAAAAATCATCATAAATTGGAAATATTTCAAGGTTTTTATGTTAACTTAACAGCCTCAGTGACAATTCAAGACTATGACATTTGAGATGTGGGGGAGGGGTGGGGGGGGGAAGGGGGAAATAAGAATCATTAGGTTTGTATGATTCGAAATTTTTATACTTGAAGCAGGTTGGTTATTCTGCCAAAGTTTGTGCATGGATGTACAGTAGGTTTCAGACATTTGTATGTCATAATGCAGCCATTTTATACTCCCCAATATACAGTACGAGTATACACGTACTGTATATTATACACATATCATACATGTGTAACCTCTTTATTATTTCATATAGAGAGACCATGCACAACAGCAAACAACCGTGTCAGGAAACCTCCAGGATCTTTCTGTTTTTGTCCTAATCCGGATGTACTGTTTGCAAAGTACACAGGACTACTTACAGAAGAACTGTACTGAAACAGTCGTTGTAAAAACTACTGGAACTTTCATGGAATTCTGGACTCATACGTGCTTGTCATGATAAACCACCTAAAGCTGATAAGCTGAGCAAACTGAAACCAGTTGCCCATGTGCAGGACTTATTAAATATAATACATCGTGTCATGCAGGTGAATGCCAAAGAACCTGCACGGTTCTACTGCTTAGCAGCCTTCAGATCAGTAGGTGGAATTTCAATCATTTTAATTCTGATGAGTTGTTTCCCAAACAAAAACAAATGTCAGGTCAAGGACCTTGAACTACAAGAGGCCTTACAGACTTTACTAGATCTATGGTTTTAATTATTTCAACCTACTAAATTTACAGAGCTGATGTGTATTGATATTTGACACTCTTACTGTGTTATGTATACACACATACAGACATGTGCAAACACTGTAAATTCCATGAATCAGGAATAACCTGTGTTTATCTACAGGTGCCGCCAAGTTCTCGCCAACATTGTCCACAAATATGATTTTAACACTGCTTGAAGTTTTCAAAGTATTCTCCTCTAGCTTTTTGAACAGGGTGAGAAATTAGACTAATGAGGAACTCAAAAGAAGCTCAAGTGAGCTTATTAGCAAGAGCCCTCCCTTAGCTAAGTGGGAGCAACAAACAAAGAAGATAAAATCAATAAGAATATCAAAAACAGAACAAGAGAGAAAGAAGAAAGAGAAAAGAAAACAGCCTGCAAATTATACATAGATATGTTAATTAAGGAAGATTAAAGAGTTAGGACAAGTGCTGAATATGAATAGGAAGAGAGTTGTGATTTTTGGCCCAGCATATAGGATACTGTTAAGGGAAGTGCTAAGAGGAGGCATCGCATACAGCAGGTTGTGCATACTGTACATACAGGGTTGTGCTAAGATGAGTCATATAGCATACTGTACAGGGATCCATGTGTTAAAGGGTGTGAAGACTCGCGCACAAAAAGAAACGTCTAATGCCGGTAATCTGACCTAGTTTCGAATGAGGTGTAACAGAAGTGTTAAACACCACCATGGATCCCAGAAAATACACACACAGCTTGCTACCGTTGGTAATTAGACACTAGTGTACAGTCAATACATGCAGCAACGGTCAATACCCACAACACAGTGTACATAGCAGCGATGGACATCTCAGCAGGGAGTTGTTATGGAACTCCCTGACCTCAGTTCCAGATAAAAGATAACAAGGTATCACATTTCATTACTGTCTGCATTTTGTATAGACAAGAAGAAAACTTCACTTGCAAGCAACAGAAAGTTAACTTTTTTCAGAGTCTTCAATGCCTTTAAAAGGAGGCATATATACTGTAGGTTGTGCTAAGAGGAGTCATATAGCATACTGTACAGGGATGTGCTCACACCGAGCAGTGGTAAACGGCTACATCCGGCAGTTGTGAATGTCGCCAAGCACAAATTGCATTTTAAACATTTCCGCCCCAGCACTTTTTGATGATTAATTTAACCTATTTCACCATTGCCAAAATATGAGTGAATACTTGGCACAGAAGTTAGCATCAGAATGCGTAAAAGATAGCAACATTTGCCATCAAAGCATACTTGGTTTGTTAACAAATTTCAAAATGGGAGGGGCCACCACCTCTGAGACCCTCCCCCAGGAGGTGGATCACACTACTGCACAAATCCGCCCAGCACTCAAATATTCCTGAGCACATCTCTGACTGTATGTTGCGCTAAGAGGAGGTATGCATTCCTATAGGAGTGTATCTAGCAATTAACTGTTGGGGGAACTAGTACAATAAAAGTGTGTCTTTTGTCAAACTGAAAAACATGATTTGAAGGTTTAGCATGAACAACCACTTACTGATTTCTTGCATATTTGTTGAGTAATACTGATATTGACAAGTAATAATGACAGTTAGGACTTTTTCACATTAATGATCCATTAACAATAAAAACCTTGTTGCAAATTTATGAAATATAAGGCTGCATTTCAACTTTCAATAAAGTATGAAAACTAAGTTAGAATTATCTCTACAAATGCATTAAAAAAAAAAAAAAAAATTCTACTCAGTTTAGAAAAGCTTTTGGGTTTAGATCTTTCAAACATAACATTATCATATAAAATTTCTTATTTCTTTGTTTTTCCTATTAACACGGAACAACCATGACAACAACTGAAGCTACAGTACAGTACTCCTTTGTGGACTATGGACATGTGCAGTATACTTAAAACCTATATACCTGTCTAGTCATACTGTATATCTATAATGATCATCATAGTGTACACAGACACCATAGCAGTACTGTATAGTCAAGGCTTCATAATTGACGCACCCCCGTTATTGACGCACCTTCAGTTATTACTTGCTACGATACAGCAGGCCACCTAAACTTTTTGCAGTCAAGCAGAATTACATATTTCATGAGTTTGAATCCATTTTAGCTATTTGCTGACTAAAGTTTGGTATTTTTTAAGCTTTTAACACCATCTCCCCAGTTTTGCACGTTTTTTGGGCATTTGGAAATCTTACATCCTAAAAATAACCAACATTACCTCAATATGATAACACTACTCTCTAGGACCTAACCTGTCTGAGCTTAGAGGCTCAGAGCATAGCAAACAGCATCTAAAGTCCATGGATGTATACTAAGGCCTAAACTACAGTTAGCCTATCGACGAATGTGTTAATTTAGGGGTATGAAAGAACTTGACACGGCAGACATTTTGTCGTCAAATTCTGCTCAATTGTACGGTGCATAAGCACAGAACCTTAAATATTTTGATTTCATAACATTTCTGAGGAACTACACATATGAAAAACACATACGGTTGAGTGATTTGGATTTTTCCTTGATAGACATCGTTGATCAAATCCTTAAGTGCGTCGATTATGAGCCCACCATGCTACTGTAACATCCACACACAGTAAAAGTCATACAGCACAATACTGTACATTGTAAACTGAAATAACCTCAAGTATTGTAATGTCACATAGGCACATTGTCCAACTCTCCAGTAAGTGAGAACTTTATTCTCTTCTTTTATCCTGCCACAGATTTTTGTTTTGGATATTGCTTTTACATGTGTGTGTATATTTTGCTGGGAATGGGGGGGGGGGCAGGGATTGGGATGTTTACTTTGCTCAGGATTATTATTCAAAGCCTGATATACAAAGAGAGGTTACATTTAATCAACCATATCACTTTAAGGACAAGATTTAATTAAGATCTGGGGTTTTCTATTAAGGGTGCAAAATAAATGAGTGACTAAGTCTCACATTACCTAAGACCAAAGTATTATTTTAAGTTTACAAAAATTTCATGCAAACATCCCCTGATACAACATCCCAGAAGTAGTGATACTGTATTGCATTTAGTTGACCAAATTTAATTACTTTATGGACTTAGAAATGCATAGAGTAATAAACATATATTTTGTGAAATAATAACACATTCGCTAACCATGCCAGTCTAAAAGCTGGGCTAGCTATGTTAACCTAATTTGGTGATGTGCAAGTCTAGTTTGGCAATGAATTGCTACTTTACAGTATGGTAGGCCTATATACTACTACTAGTCTAAACAATATCAATAATAAACGTTATCCGTACTTTTGAGTTGCTGTACTCAAATTGATACGTATAAATGAGTGGCCGAACTGCATTAAGTCACAAGTGATAACAATGGTCATGGTGGAATTCTGTTCTATACAGTACAGCGACCTACCAATGTTTAACACTAACAATAGTACAGTACTAGTCTAGTAGTATGGTATGCCTAGCCTAGGCACTGCCTGTTAATGTTATTTGTTAGTGTCAAGTTAGGCGAGGGAACGTCCGAGCCTAACTCGGCTAATATTTGTTAATAAAACAATTGTGATCTAGAATATATACAAGTTGCGTAAAGGAAAGTGACACGACGAGATATTTCACAGATTTCTTGAAATATATTACCCGCAAAGTGGACAGGTCAATATCATCTAAACTACGCATCGAGGCCATTGTGGTACTTTCTTTTGATCGCCTGCAGGCTGTAGTGAGCGAAAGCGATCCACCCAAAAAAAATTGGACAACTGCTAATCTGTTCCACTAGGATCTTTGCATCAATGTAGCATCGAATGGATATTCCTACAAATACACTCGGCAGATTAACCGAGTGTGGTGACTAACTGCTTGATTTCCAACGAATTTTGCGGCTTCTCAATGATTCATCTTTACCCTTCCAGGTTTACCGTGTATACTCCACAGTACCAATTGCCTTGTACGCAAACTATGTACAGTACAGTATGTGTGGATTGCACGGTATTCATGTTCAGTACTCACTTCCTGCTTTGGGGGAAATTTGATGGCGCTGTTTAATAAAAATCATCACGACCATACATGAACTAGGAAGGACTATGAGAGTTTTTGAACAACTTCAATTGCTTTGTCTTTCAATGTGTTACCCTGCTGTCAAATTTCCAAGAAAAAACGCATAAAAATTTGGCTCATTTTTTGGGGTGGATCTAGTAAATGGTAGGTTTTCATTTGAGACCACGAACACTTGACTCCTCTCCCACAAAGAAATGTTTTGGAAGAGCCTACAATACATGAAATAACAAGTTCTTTCCTTTAAGAGATTCTCATAGCACAAGGAAGAAACTGGTAATTCAGCAATAAAATAGAAGATTTAACCCAATATCATCCAAACTAGAAAGAATTGGGGAGTTATTTGTCCCAGCTTAGTGTCAGCACTGTGGCTTTGAGACAAGCAAAGGAAACTAGCATCTTTTGCACTTATAAATATCAAGACAGAGAAATTAAGTATAACAATGAGATGTTGGATAAATAGTTCAATGTATTTCCACATACCTGTACAAAATATTTACAAATTCACAAAACAATATCATTTCATTTTCTGTGACAAAAAATAAAATTAAGTCACATTTGTAACTGAATGATTCAGAATAATTCACAAAATGGAAATTAAAGATGTATATTCACAGACACATCATAAGAGAATGGGTTAGAGAAATTATCCATTTCAAATAAGGAAGCAGTGGGGTAGGGGGGTGTGGGGGAGGGGGGGGAGAAAAACCCTTTCAACAAAATGATCTAATGAAATTTGGAAGGGAGAACATGGGGGAAGTAGGACCAGAATTGTTAGCAAAACAATGAAATTGTATACAGATTGAGCATCTGTTGGATAACCAATAGCACATAGTGGTATACCACTGATTTTGAAGGCATTTGATTTGTCTCAAGTGTACAGTATCTAACTTAATTGTGAGAAGGGTTGGAGTGGAAAGGTGTGGGATGGGGGTGGGTATGGCCATATCATCATTTATGAATGATTGAGTAAACAAGTAACGTGTAAAAGATGCTAGACATTTCAGTGATGTACTGGCATGAAACCTGAAGATATTTAACATGCAGTTTATCTCTTATTAGATCACCAGCAAACTTCTTAATCAGTCTTACACTCTTCTCTAATCCAATAATAATAATCAGAATTTGCATTTTTGCTGTTCCACCACTCTAGTTTTCAAAAGTTAAATATGATGGCTGACATTGTTATGGTTAATACTATACACTTTGGTTAGATTGAAACCAAGTAAAGTTGATTTGTATAATTAATTCACTTATTTCATTGTATGGATGTTGTCTTGTTTTCCTTAGCCTCATAGGAAGCACAAGTTGAACTTCCCAGTTGTCACAATAATGCCACTAAACTTAAATGAAGAACATTTCACTCCCCTTCTGGTCATACTTCCTGCATATATTAAATGAAACATTAAATTTACAAGAAAAAAACCCATTTTAACCAAACATCCATCTGAATTTTTGGAAACTTGAATAAAAAATCTCTTGGACAAAAGACATCAGCCAAAGAGAACATACCCCTTTTTACCTCAGGTTAAATTATTTCAATTTTAACATGTGCTGTTAGAATTTGGTCATTTCAGGAAGAAAGGGCAAATAACTGGAAAAACAATATTCATCTCACTCACAGCACCGAATAATAATATGTACTACATTTTATCATCAGAAATGCAAGAAAAAGCCTAGAAATTCAAATACTGATCACTCATAACCAACATTCAAAATTAATTTTCCTGCATGCCACCTTCAGTTCCCTAATGTGAACAATTTCTCATGTCATATAGTTAGAGAGTATATAATCACTTGTTTGGCAAACTCGAGACAATTTCAGGAAGCTTAATATTTGGAGGTAATTGTGATGACATTTGAAAGCAATTTTTTTGTGTTCTGATGGGTATTTTTTTAACAAATTTATGAATATCTACTTTGCTAATTATGAATGAAATTGCTTATTCTCCTCCAAAGCAACAGAAATGTTTTATTTTGTCAAATGATAACAGAAAAACCAGCTAAGTTTTGATAAAACAATGTATCGTCAGATACTTCTAGTTAGAGTAGAGTTAACTTCTATGGTGGCATGAAATTAAATGTTTATTCAAGATACTAGCAAAACTTTTGTTTGGTTCAAACACTACATCCAATCAGTTCACAAGAATGGATGAAAGTATGGATGAAAGTATGGATGAAAGCCATGCAAAAAACCATAAATGTCTGAGTCTCATCATGTAGTGCCATTGCAGCATCTCAAAGTTCACAAAAGTAAATAATTAAGACTTAATCCCCCATAAATTGTGAAGGGTCAAATGTGCGATCTTCTATCATCTCTCAGATGGGGAAGAATTTCCACGAAGGTGGCAGTAAGAGAGGAAACAATGTTTCAACGTAGGTGACCAATTTAATTTGTTTCTAGCATAACTGGCAGTAATAGATGTAACTCTACTTCCACACCCCTCTCCTCCCCCTTGTCTCTCTCCTTCCCTTCTCCTGCACCCCCCTTGTCTCTCTCCTTCCCTTCTCCTGCACCTCAATTTAAAATGCCTTATAAACAGTCACCAAGAAATGCCTTCTTCTAGGATCATTAGCCTAAGAAATTTAATTACTATGGAAGACTTTATGAATATTCATGAGTTAATGAAAATTGTCCAGGCAGTTGGGACAATTTCCTAATGCTAATACCTCTCTTAACTGTACACCAATATCATGCCCTCAAAGCACTGGTATTGACAGTACAAACAGTTCCTAACCTTGATCTTATAGAAACATGATATTCATACTGCTCGTACTGACAATACAAGTGCTCTGAAAGGGGGACATGACACAACAGTATAGAAAAATTGTCCCAACTGGGTGAAATTGTCCTTATTTATGACAGTTTAGGCATACAGTTTGGAGGTATAGTTTGAATGAAAATTGCATTTCCATGGACAAAACTATGCATATACCTTCGCATACATCCTTCACAAACAAGAACATTCCCTCCGGAAATCAGCGAGCGAAGATGTAGATTTTCAAGTGCAAACGCTTGGACTAAATAACCTCACAGTGATTATGCAAAACATCTTTTAAGTTGCCATGATTAGTGTATGCAGCGGGGTGGAAATCAACCAAATGATTTAGAATCTGACTTAAGTAATGTCTGACAGTAGATTCTGAAGTGACTGGTGACATATTTAACTTTTAAAACCTCTTTTGTGACTAAAACCATACCATGACTACATTCCGAAGAAATTAAGTGAGTCATTCAACCACTCTCATCCTCTTCTTGACCACCCACCCACCCTTCCTCCTTCTCTTCAGCTCTTTGGAATAAATTGCTGGTGATGAGAAATATAATGTTGTATACTGGGTAAATCAATGTACTACTATGTGGTTATACAGTTAACAGTGCTTTAGGTCAGTTATAACAACATCAATCACATATTTTTCTTTCGTCAAAAATCCCTATACCATCTACCAAATCACGGTGACAACTTATAGCCGGTAGGTAGATTAAAAGTCGGTCAGTTCTTAACATGAACAAGATGAAAACCTTAACCATGGGGGGGGGGGTGTCAGGGCATCGGATGCCAAATAGTTTTACACCTCTGGAGGCTTTATGTATAGGTAGTTAATGTTAGGCACTGATAACAACCAGAAGCTAATCTTTGTACACAGGGACAAGATTAGGCAACCAGTATACCACATAGTGGATTGTAAAAACACTTAAAATATTACTCCATTGCAACATTCATTCCATGAGAGAAGATGAAAAGCTTGTGATGGGGGGGGTTACAATTTCAAATTTTCAAAACAGATTGTCGTTTCGAAACAGATCGATGTTTTGACCGTATTTCAGTCAGTTTTTTACAATCAGTTGCTCTTGCAAACCCTGCTTTTACAACAAGCACCTTCACCTGGTGTGAAGTAGTAGTGTAGGTTATGATGTCAGATACTTTTACAAAAAGCCATTAATGTGCAGTTTCCTGAACTATGAGGTATCCTGAAAAAATGTTATCATGTGATTCAAAAACCCTGATGTTTTCCTGAGAATAAGATGTGTTTTAGTTTTCCACAGGAATGTGAGAGTAAGCATGACTCAGCAATTCTCTGTACCACCCATCTGTCAGGGGACTAGATGTTCCCAAGTTCACAACTAAGTCCAATACACATTTCAATATAAGTTATGCTAATAGGCATTTGTCTGGGACTGCTTTGCTTGTAGGAGAGAGAGAGGACAGGAATTTTATCGGCCATAGATTTCGCATCTAACACAGATGACAAGTCATGTGACTATGATGAGGAGTGCTTGCCTAACTATGGTGAAGGTGGAAAAACGGTGTGGGGGGGGGGGAGAAGGGATGTTTTACTATGCCTTTATACTACTTTTACTATCCCTTATATTTGTACACTTACTGAAGCTGCAACCTTTGTGAATACAAAAATAATTTTCATTCCACCTCACCACCCTCCCCCCCACTTCCGCCTCCTTGTCCCTCCCCTCAAAGATTGCATTTGTATCTGCTTTAGATACAAGAGACCAGATTCGTCACCTGCTATTGGTTAGATTCTGGGGAGAAATGGGATGTAAAAACACCATCCGTAGAAGATTGGGAGATCATTCTCTTGTGACATCAACACCTCTGCCATTCTCTGCCAAGGCTAGTGCCTTCTACCGACACATCTCTGTAGCTACTTTCTTCAGAACTTTGTCAACACTTTGTTAAGCCAGACCACATTGCAGGTCGATCTCCACCGCTTTGAAATGTTTTACGCCATGTCTGCCAAAAGGCCAGCCGGCCATTCTATTCCGTGGCATGCACTCTTTCCTCGACAGTTGGTGCCCTCCGTGTTTAGCTAAAGGGGCCAAAACATGTACCTCCTGGAGACCCCATGGTCACCCTTCCCCCTCTTCATGGACTGGTATTCTTTTTCTTGGCATGTCTTTTGTTGGCATGCTTCTTTAAGATTGTCGATACTTTGGGCTTGTGCTCCAATAACTTCATCACGATGGTTCTCGCCTCTCCCAGATTGTCTATGACGTATTTACTTCTTTGCAAGGAACCCTGTCAGCAAAAAAATATCACAAGTAAACAGATGTTCAAAGTGAAAGAATGAGCAAAGATTAAAAGGAAACTTGAGGTCATCGCAAAGTCAGGAAATGCTGATTCCCTGTGAAAACCTCTGAACCTCTGATTAGGTTGTCACTCATTCACTGCAGGATACTCTTGTATTACCTCCTGTATGATCTCAAAAACAGGACACAATTTTGAAACCCACTGCAGAAATTTCCTGGAAAACTTGCTTACTATTAGGGCTGTGAGTTTTCGTTTAAAGACCTAAACGTTTAAACGGCCGATTTTTCGTTCGTTTAAATGTTTAAACGTTCGCGAAAATCGTGAGAAAACACCGAGCACGAGTAGCGTGCGAGCATAAAGGCGTGGGGTCCAGGGGACCGCCCTTGGGCCCTGTTGGGGCGAAGAGCCCGGAAAAGGAAAAGGAAATTTTTGCGTGTCTGGCGAAAAAAAAATCGCAGTTGAGGATGCAAAATACTGACAACTTTTTTAATTTAAATTGTCACGAAGCTGATGAAAAATTTTAAATGACAAGTTAGAGTAGCTATATTATGTTATAAAATGAAAAGAGATTTAATCTATGTTACAATCTTTAAAAAGTTTAACTTACAGAACCTCCGATATTATGAAACAAAAAAGGTTCGGCAAAGCCCCGTTTCTAGACTGCCTAACAATGAATAGCGCGCACTAAACGTACATCAGTTTACAACTGCAGTACGGTTTAACCGAACTTAAATACTACGGTAGGATACTGTACATGTGCTCAGAATTTTCCCAGATACTTTGCCAAACAACTGTGCGCTCATCCCCTGTCTAACACCTGTTTGTTAACATTTTTGGCACGTTTCCAAGAAACGTTTAATGGAGTATTCCCCATGATACACGAGGCACAGACTGCACAGTTCATACACGCAGCACAAGATATCAAGCTATGGCCATCTTTATGAAAGTAAACCTTGTAATAAAATATGTTTTAGGCCACACGGCATCATTAACTAATGCTAAACATTATTTCCATGTTCTTGTAGAAAACGTCAAGTTCGCAAAATACAATTAGTTGTGTTTTTGTAGTTACGTGAGATCCGTAACAAACGAGGTGGTTAGGCTATTTGCTATACACTTAACTATGGTAGGACATTTTTTTTCCGTATTTTGGAAATTCTAGAAAATACTTTCTTTTCCCCCCGCTTAACACCAGATGTCGTCTTACGGTTTATTCATAAATGGGTGTACTAGAGCCTTGTTTACATGACATTACTTGCATTTAGCACGATATGCCAGTTTCGCGTGAATTTTTCGAAAGTGTTTTGCTGGATCTTTCGTAAAATTTGAAAGGACCGAACTTACTTTTCGTACACAATTGGTAATTTCTCTACTGATTTTCAGAGTATTTTTTTACGATCTCCAATCGATACATTTCCTTTGATCATGTATTTGAACAACTATTACCAAGTCGAGTTTTAGACCCGGTATTGTCTGGTCGGAGAGTTCAACGTGATGGATAGGGATTGTAATCATTTCGATCGAACATGCATTGACTGGATTATCTGCGCCGCCGCTGTCGGCTCGATATAAAGTGCACTTGTGCCGCGAATCAGGAAGTTTTCACAAAAGGATAACAGCGTTCAAGTTTAAGCCATTCATATCGCCGGATACATGGGGGGGAGGGACAAAAGTAGGATTATGTTCGCGGTTTATGATTCGGCTGATCGTAAGTTGTGTTGTTATTTTGCGTAGTAGACAAAATAAACACGGGAATTGATACGCGATTTTTGCCAATAATTTAATTTTCAGTTGATATCATAGTTTCGTTTAAACGTTCATCAGGTTTTATTAAACGTTTAAACGATGTTTCGTTCGTTTACACGTTTAAACGTGTAAACGGCACAGCACTACTTACTATCGCATAAAATTTCCCGTTTACCGAAACTGTTTTCATGACATCATTTGATATTGCATTTACTTACATGACAATGTTGTTCTATCATAAAAAATTATGGACGAAATAAGTTGGCAACATTTTTTTTTTCTTTGCTATAATGTACTCAAAAAATACTCTTCAACATATTAGTGTCTGACACATATCTGCTAAAAGCCAAATTGAATCACTAACACTGGCTGCTAAGTAACAACTTTTACAGTTAAAATATCTGATATTATAACTATCATTTCTTGGATAAAAAGTAGATCGTTCAAATATAGCAGTACCTGAATAAACTGCTTTAAGTACGTGATTAGGTCTTAGTTATTGTTTCAATGCAATCACAAATTTCTTTGAGCAGATGAGTGAGAGAAGGAACCAATGACATGGCGAATTGTAATTGCCTGCTGAACACATCACGAAAGTAATCATCCAAATTTGCTTAAGAACAATCACCTTGTGAAAAACAATTTGACTGTCCACGTTCAAACTAACCCTCCCTGCTCCTCTGCCCGACTCCACCCTCTGCCCCACCCCACCAATCCCCTCCTCTGCCCCACCCCACCCTTAGTGGGTGAGCCATGCCACAAAATATCACAGGTATGTTTAACTTCCTTTGAGAGGTAAAATCTAAGCTGATTTCAGGAATTGAACTAAAGACATTGTATTTCAATGATGATAATAATTTTCACCTGCACAAGCTCATAAACTGTAGCTGTTTCAGTATCGTCCTCCATCTTCTGTAATGATCCCAGACCTCTCTTCATGTCTTCTATTTCATCGTGAATCTCTTGTTCTAGAGCCGTCTACAGAGGGAAATAGATCAGTTTAGTATGTAACTCAATGTATGGGGTGATAATGGTAACAGGTCAAAGGTCATGTAAGATAAATGTCTACACTATTAGCACATACATTGTCATTGTAGGGAAAACTATATGCGGTTGTTAATCTAACTAACTTAATGACATCAGAATGGAGTAATGTCAAATGTCATGTAAGATGAATGTCCACGCAGCCAGCACTGTAAAGCAAAGGGACTTTATTAAATAAGCTGTTTCATCAAATAAGGTGATGAGATTATAACAGTCAAAGATCAAGTAATGTGAACGTCCACACTCTATGCAGAGGGAATAACCAGTAAGCAGTTTCATTCAACTGAGGCAATGAGAAGATACTCTTATGAATTCAAATGTCATTTGAGAATAAATGTTCACATTGCAGACAATATTCAATGTTTTCTTCATTAACTCAACTCGTAATGTGATAAATGCAATTGAAGTTGATGGTCAACATTTCACAGTGGCAAGCTGAGTGAAATATAGCCAGCTGTGCGAAGTCAAAGGTCATTTGAGAAAGAGACTCCAACCAGATAGTATTGCTATTAGCTTAAGACATGGATGACTTTTTAACTCACAAGGTCCTCAAATTGTCCAGAAATATGTTTGATCTTCCAGCCTTCTGTCTTTTTGATGATTCCTCGTTGATTAGCAATCTCATGAATGGATACCTTTTTCTCGTCTGTAAACAGAAAGCAGTGGAAAATCCCAATATGAGAAGAATATAATTTAGAAGAATGATTGAAATGTAGCAACCCTGCATCATTCAAGTTTCTTAATATGAATCTTTCTTGATCAAAAACGAAAGGTCAAAAGGATGTTTAGTCAGTCGGTTAGTCCTGAAATCTAATAGCTTCATTGTTTATATAATCTACTTCCAAATAGTTTATGACCTTGAATACCAATACTTCCAAGCTACCAAATTTTTCCAATTGCTATGGAATACTTGATGAAAGTTCTTTCCAGTGACCACTGTACTTTTATAGTAGTATTACCTTTTAATATATATATATATTCCCACTAAACAGGATCAAACTATGGAACATCAAATTCTACCCTTCTCAGCAGAACTCAGAAATACAAAAAACTCTGTGTTCATTTGATATAGAAAGGGCTGCCCATGTGACTAGTTGCATGTGTGCAACTTTACGCCTTTAAAGCCTTCCAATTAATTGACGTCTTTAAAGTATATTTTGCGAACACAAAACACTTTCTTACAAGAAAGTTACAGCACTTATACGGCACCACAATATCATACTTGCATTTTAGGCCTATGCAGCCTGATCTTTCACTGCTGTGAACTAAGGCTAGCACACTAGGTGGTCCTGGCTATTTATAGATTAGTTGGAAAGTCTGTAGAAACTATATCAGTCAACCGTTATTGTTAAATGGTGTGATGTCCATTGTGTAATTATGGACCAATCACGTGTTGCTTGATTCTTTCAAGTATGAAAAAGTTCTGTTAATTTTTGATAGACCGTTCCATTAATTTTGAGTGGGTGAGAGGGTGGTCAAGTTATGAGTTAAAGAGTACAAAGGCTTTGCTGCATTTCAAGTGTGCAAGTATGCAATGCCGAGAGCATCCTTGGGCTATACAGTAGAGTGTGCATGTGTACAAGTTAATGAACGCAGTGGAACAAAACTTTCTCAGGCTGGAATAGTAACAAAGTTTACACTTGAACACATCAAGAAGAGAATATCACCAAATGATGAAATTAAGGAAGAATGCACATGAAATTTTTCCTCTCTTTCGTTAAGTCAAATAAAATTGTCACTGAAAATGGTGAGCGATGTTAGTGACTTTACAAATATCCTGATCTGGTAGTGACGGATTCGACCGGGTAGTATTTTTTTGGTCGGTCCCTCGGGTTTCCGTTCCCACCACTAATTCAGATGACGCAAACACCCATTGGGGCTTGCAACTCATTCCATTTGACAATCCATTTTTAACAGTGAAACTGAATTTGACTAAACACAGCTTTTCATCACTTACCCTTTGGTTTAACATCTGTGTATCTTTCAAAGTGGTTGAGGGCAGGCTTCCAACTACAAGTACTTTTATAGGCATCCATTAACCTGGGACATGTCCTCTTAACATAATGAACAACTTTCATATGCTCAGCTGTGAAAATGGAACGAGAGACAATGGAAATGTTGTAATTACATCATAACATAGCACAGAGGATTTAATCTCAAGCCCCTTATCTGGGCAGCACCCATCAGAGGTAGGTAGTAGCTATTGATAGGGAATACCATGAGAATACAGAATTAGCACTCAGTTTGGGTGATTGCAGAAACTGTAGTTAAGAAACAGTAAGTAATTTATGTACAGTAATAGCCACTTAAGTATAGTAACAGTACACTAACAGTCACTTAAGTACAGTAACTGTATGCTAACAGTTACTAAGGTACAGTTACACTTAACCAACACAGACTTAAGTATAGTAACAGTACACTAACAGTCATGTAAGTACAGTAACAGTCACTTAAGTACAGTTACAGTAAACCGACACTGACTTAAGTATAGTAACAGTACACTAACAGTCACTTAAGTACAGTAACAGTGCAGTAACAGTCACTTAAGTACAGTTACAGTAAACCAACACTGACTTAAGTATAGTAACAGTACACTAACAGTCACTTAAGTACAGTAACAGTGCAGTAACAGTCACTTAAGTACAGTTACACTTAACCAACACAGACTTAAGTATAGTAACAGTACACAAACAGTCACATAAGTACAGTAACAGTGCAGTAACAGTCACTTAAGTACAGTAACAGTGCAGTAACAGTCACTTAAGTACAGTTACAGTAAACCAACACTGACTTAAGTATAGTAACAGTACACTAACAGTCACTTAAGTACAGTAACAGTGCAGTAACAGTCACTTAAGTACAGTTACAGTAAACCAACACTGACTTAAGTATAGTAACAGTACACTAACAGTCACTTAAGTACAGTAACAGTACAGTAACATTCACTTAAGCACAGTTACAGTAAACCAACACTGACTTAAGTATAGTAACAGTACACTAACAGTCACTTTAGTACAGAAACAGTACAGTAACAGTCACTTAAGTATACTAACAGTACACTAACAGTCACTTAAGTACAATAAACCAACAGTGACTTAAGTACAATAACAGTAAAAGCCTACAACCACATCAACCCAATTAGCTACTCCTTTACCAACATTTCTGACCGTTTCGAAATTGCCATCGCAACTTGTGTTTTATTAAATGAATTTCTCTTAATATAACAATTAATTGTGATTGCTCCTAATACCTAAAAACAATGACAACAACGGCTGCCAGATGCCGTTTCAGGAACAAATGTCAACTTCCAGCCATGTTTCTGACTCTTTAAAAAGTGCTCCCCTTCCTTCACCCAACCCCTAGACCACCCTTGCACCTACTTTTTGACCACTCTGACGTCGCTCCGCTGGCAGCATTTAGTTGTTTTCCTGGTCTGTGCCTACCTTTCATAGCTCTCCGATATTTCTTGACACTTTTATAAGAGACTCTCGGTTTGGTTTCTACTTCTTCGTCTGTGGATGGATCTTGCATAATATCCGGGTGCTCTGTGGCTGCCCTGTAACATTACGGATACAGACTTGGAAGATGAATTTAGATATGTACCCTGGCTTACAAAAGCATCAAATACTCGAGCTATACTGACATATCAGCACACAGCGTCAAAGGCATACACTTATCAAGCATGCCTTGAAAAGACTTGATCAAGTCCAAACATGTCATCATTGTGCCATTTTGTGCATCAATTAATTGTTGTATGTTTTCCTTATTTACATATGGTTAATTCTGTGATAGAGATGGGACTTTCCTAATGCTAAATCTTAATAAAACTGAACATCTTACCATGGCTTAATGATTATACTGGTTGCAGTGTCAACACTGTAAAATTTCAACCTTGAAAATTAGAAAAGCAAAACAAAAAGAAAGTAAAAGGTTTTGGATTCTAAGGGTAGTATGACATCACATATTTACAAAACCTCAACCTACAGAACAAAACTTTTAAAGATATGACAGATCGCAAAAGATGGTATTTGTTCGTAACAAAGATCTGTCCCATAGCCCAAAGATGAGTTGGGTCTGTGCCATCTTTAAGTATAAAGCATTACAGGTACAGTCTCAGCAGATGAAACTGTTTAAAGTCATAATGGCATAAACCATAACTATTTTAAAGGCACACTTTCATCCTTTCAACAGGTCAGAGGGCTAATCATCAAAAGGAAGCCAAAAATATGATGCTTAAATGAATATTACATGAACTAAGAGCAACCTCAGAACTTCCTGATGTTAGTTTCAAGTGAAATGATTATATGTAGCATACTTTATTTAAAGTACCAGGGATAACACAAAGAACAGTAATCTTAGAGTACAGTGGTCATGGGGAGACATGTAAGCCAGAATCGACGTATCGTTACATCTTGAAGGAGAGGAGGGTGAACGTACTTGAGATCCTGTTTCCGTTGTTTCTTCCTCGGTGAGGGTGTGCCCTCTTCTACCAGCTGCGACGGTATCGGTAAAGCGTCGTTACTGTTGGAATTCTGTGTACCTTCGTTTGACGGTCCATCCGGGTCCGGTTTGATCTTGACCGACCCGACAGACGAAGGGGCCGTGTCGGTACTGGTTTCAGATGCATTACTCTCTGCTGACTGTTGGCTGTTTGGTAATGAGTCACTGCAAGAAACAACACAGAGGAAACGTAAGAGGAAAGGTAAAATGGTATCTCAAAGGGTAACTCTATGACAGAGGCAGCCAAACTTAATGCATCACCAATGGAACTTGTTTTCCTCTTCTTTTTTTTATCACTTGCCATTCTACATATTCTCTGCCTTATTTCTTTGCAGTATGTATTCATTATGTGTCAATATAGTCATCTCCACATTAAGGCATTTTGTTTTTCTTCTTTGTGACTTTTCACACTTATCCTTCTTGGCCTTATATGCCTTATACGGGCTCAAGGAACAATTGTGACTTTCTACTTTGAACGTGTCTTACCCTCATTAGCCGTACCTTAAGAACGAATAATAAGAACAAATATTTTTTTATTTTGAAAGAGATGGGGGGGGGGGTGGGGTGGGGTGATTGAATTGTTTATGGTCAACTGGTATGGGACTTTGGGGTGGGGTGATTGAAATGTTTATGGTCAACTGGTATGTGACTGGAATAGTAATTCTAGGGCAATAGTTTCAATTCAATTTTCACCCAAAAAAATCTTTGCTCTTTCCATTTGTTTCCAAGTTTCCATTTGTTTACTAAATTACTCATTCATTCCAAATATCAAAGTGGTCAAACTGTTCTCTGAGAAAAAATATAAAATAAATCACTATGACAACTGTCAGGTTAGGCACATTCTCTATGATATGTTCACAGTGATACCTCAGTGATAACATTTAATAAGTCAGTACATTTTGCCACCACAGAAAACCAGAGGATTTATAACACAATACAGAAAGGAAATTTATACCTGGGAGATGAAAAAAAAAACCTCTCAAGGTTATCCGTCGTTAAAAGTGAGAGGTAGATGGCACAGGGAAGGTTACATCAATGATTATAAGTAAATATGAAAGAATGTTTTGTTAGCACCTCACTGTGATCTATACAGGTTGTGGGATACGAGCATTAAGATAATTTTACATCGTATTGCACCTTAGCGTGCAGAAAGACAGCACTAAAATGCATCGGGGTAAATTTCCGAAGTAAACTAGAAGTGACTAGCTGCATGTTTGAGAAAAGTCAAGGAGACTAGTAGTAACAACCAGGCTGGAAGGAAGATAGCATGCTAACTCAACTTTGTGCTCAAGCCCAACCAAATGAAACAAAAGTAAGTGCCTATATGTCCAAGGAAACATTCTGACAAGTGGGAGAAATATGTGTGGGGGGAGGGAGGGGGAGGGGGGACAGGTGTAGCATGAGTGGAAGTGCATCATTCTTGCAATAAATTAACTAAATAAACATTTAAACAATTCTACTCTTTAGAATGATTTTCCACAACATTTTTTCGTTCATGGGAAACAAGTACTAATTTCTTTTCCCTTTGCAGATATTGGCAAGAGAGGCATCATTTATGAAACCATCATGACAGCTTGTCCTATTGGGACTGGTTTCTTGCAAACAATTAATTTTAAAACAATTACACACATTAGAAGTTAGTTACAAAGCTCTTTATGGTTCACGTTACAATGAAATATAACAACGGGATGAACAAAAAAAATTATGCACACAGAAACAAATTATAAAGATGGATCAGTGGTAGATGAAGGTGACATGGGGAGGGAGGTGGGGGTAAGGAGGTGGGGGGGCAAATCAATACCCAAAACTGAAAGACAGTAACAGTTAACACTTGAGTTTGCGATATACAGCTAGGGTGAGTTTATAGATGGTACTAGTGGTAAGTGGTGTTAAAATGAAAAAATTGTTGAAACCCTGACTCTCATAATCGGCTGTGGCTGAAAACACCAAAAGTAATGACAAAGATAAATACAGTGTTAAAATTGGTGGCAAAATTGAATTTTAAGGGCGTGGATGTGCCGACCCCAGTACCAACCTTTCAAGTTTGTTGAAATTAAGACCTCTTTTGAAGCTGAGGAGAAGACAGATGTAAATTAACCATGTATTTTGCAAAACACCAATTTTGTTTTTGCAAACTTCAAAGTTTTGGATTACGTCAGGATGAATCAAGTGCACTTGAAACAAACTGAACGCAGACCTCCTGTTACTTCAAAGGTATGAGGACAAAAACCCTTGTAAATTTGTCATCGCTAACAATTATTCAATGTTAAAGTAGATGGCACTTTCATGTTACACGGGAAGCTAAATTTCTCTTAGCTTTTGCATCAGATGGCTAGGCCGATCAACATTGTCTGCACTTGGGGAGTTACTTTCTCAATCGGAAAAGCAGTAGACAAGTTTTAGATTGCTACCGGGTGAAACCATATTATACTTTAGAAAGCTAGAAATCAAACCAAAGATTTAGCTAATAGGACTTATCACTTCCATTGGAACGATTACCTTCCCCTCAAAACAATAGCATATGTTGAATGATAATTCTGATGCCTGCTGTTTAAACTAGTTCCAGAAATCTGACTTCCTTTCCTTTCTATATATAATGGTACATTATATACTGTGTTATTTTTTAATAATATTGGCTAGGTAGAGAGTTTGCAGTTGTCGTGGTAACGAATGGTCACTTATTTAAATCACAGACTGTTTCTTTTTTGCACCAATTTGAGATGTTAGTGAATCACAATTATTCAGCCTCATCTTTGATCTTTGACACTCGACTCAAGTAATAATAGTGAAACAAACAGCAATCAGCTAAAAACTGCAACAGAACCAAAAAAAAACAGCAAACTTTAAAAAAGTAAGACACTAGCAATGATAACGCAGAGAATGAGGGCATGACCGTAAACGGTTTTCACGATTTTCTCGGCGGACTTACTTTGGTTTAGGAGAGGCATTTGGTGTTAGCTGTTGCCTCATAACGTCCACTTTTGAGGCCGGGCTGTCTGGTCGACCCAGATGGGAGCTATTAAGAGTAGAGATTGGATGTCTCCTGAAAGCAGAACTACAAAATGGAAGAGAGATCAAACATTAAAAAAAATGTAAAAGCAAGAAGGTTTAATGGGTTATACTGCTAGTTGCAAATACAAATGTTTAGAGAGAAGAAAATATATACAAACAGGCTATGATTAGAGTGGAGTGTTACCATATTTAAGATTCAGAAGCATTGTAACAGCACAATGATTTGTGCAAATAGCACCATACATGAAACAGAGTTCCTGCACCATAAGGAAAATAAAATTCCCAAGACTTTTCTACAACCTTTTTGTGACCATTTCAGGACCAACTTAGTACAAAACCCAAGGTCCAGTTCAACAAAGAAATTGTCGCTCCATGCAGCGCCCAAAGTAGAGACGAAACAATGAAACAAAGCAATAACATATTTCATTCTTTAATGAAGAACAGACACCAAAGTCATTGATTGTTTTACTTCTTTGACCTTGACTTAACTAAAAACTGGCACAGAAAACTAGCTGTATGAGAGTGCCAAAATTTCGATGAAAATGTTAAAATTAAGTAAAAGACAGGATCATTAACTAAAGAGAGGATCGTAGGAGTAAGCTACAGCTTCCTACATACACAGAGTTCTACCATACTACTGTAACAAAATATCCAATGACTTTTCCAGGCCACAAGAACCCTGATGAAATAACAAAAGGACATGATTTGTGTGAATTGAAGTAAGAGGGTGAACTGAGCGTTACCTTTCAGATGCACGTTTCCTGAGAATACTGGGTCTTGGTGATGCACCACTATTTGGTACAGCTGTTGGAGAGTCACTGGTAGGGTTGGGCCCCACCTGATTCAAGGATCCGGTAACATGGGTCCCATCACCTGTGTGACCTACGGATAAAAAGTTGGTTTCAAATTGATCGGTTTTACTGCAAATATCGGGTGGTGGTTTTTTTCATACATATGTCATTTGTGATGCATCCATGAATAATTCCATTTTGTGCTTTCCTCTAGAGAACAACACTTTCCCATGGAATTACTGTGCACCTCCCTTGCTGCATTCTGGCGTTTTGATTCATTTGTTTCGGTGTCATGTAGTTTAGAATCACAGATAAAACCTGCAGTTCAGAGTGGAGAATTTTATAGTGCCATTAAATGTTACATCGGTCAATCCATGCCAAATCAACAGAGGCCTCCACGTTGACCCTCTCCGAATCGCCTGAAATTTATATGGTGTCTTGCCACATGTCTCAAGGGATGGAACTGGTTAAAAACCTGGGTTGCTAGGATACAGCCATGCCTAGCAACCAAATCCAGGTTTTTTTTTTGAGTAAGGACAGTTGGACAAGGATCCTATGAAATTAAAACTCAAACATGCATTTGTTTGTGAATATAGAACACACTCAAAGTAGGGCCATAAATCTCATTTTCTGCCATTTTAATCATTGTTACGAAAAATTGAGACCGTACATTTTCCTCAAGATTAGCTAAATTAGAAGACTGTTCACATGTCTTCCACGATATCTGCAATATCAGACATAAAATACTTTACATACAATTTCAGGCAATTCTAAGAAGGTCGTCATGGAATCGACCCAAATATCTGTTGATTTGGCATGGATTGACCAACATACATATTTGGCTTACCCAGTGCTGTTTAATTGTTTTTTCTTGGCCATTGCATTGAAAATTCTACGTTGTCTTTAATTTATTAACAAATAATAGCGCTATAATATGTCAAAAAGCAACATACTCTTGCTTATATTCCTTTTGAATCGTCTTCACTGTTGTTAAAACATAAATAAACAATTTAAACAATTTTTTTTTGGAATAAAAAAAAATTTAAAAAATGAAATCTATTGGATTGGAGAATATTTTCTTTCTTAACAATGTTAATGCATGACACTCATGAAAAGAGAGAAGAAAATGACCTAATTTACCATCGGCAGCGGTCTGGACGCCAGTCGCCAAGCCCATCGTCATTGGATCAATCATCATGGCAAGAGGGTAACGAATGGACGTTGCATTAGGATGGCCGGCTACCGTTGATAACGGTGCCGATGTAGTCACGTAAGGATACCTCGGATGGCCATCTGTTTTATGTCAAAAAGAAGAAGAAAAAAAAGTGATTTATATGAAAAGTTGGAATTGTCTGCGACAGAGGTAAACTTCATGTGAGTCTACCGTTGATTTAATTCCCTGTAATAGTGAGAGAACTGTTGTGACATCATTCCTACCTAAAAGGAGAGACACTTTTGTTTTGCTCTCAAGGTTTCGGATGGATCTAAACCAGATCTTATAAGACAATACAGTTTGATAAGGCAAGTCAAGCAAAAAAAAAGAAACAAAAATTCCCCTGGCATACTGAACTTAACCCACTTGAGTACTGAAATAATTATATATATATATTATTATTTATATTTGAATGACTTTTATTTAGTAGCATACCAGACTGCACAAGATTGAAAAATTATTGAGCTAAATGAGCCAAACAAGACCATTGTTTTTGGTTTTGCACATTTTCTTAGGCAATGATTATGACTGACTAGTCTCCATGACAACACAATACTGACTGAAGATCACTGACCTTGGGCACCCCTCATCCCGGAGTTTTGAAGCGGTCCATATTGATAAGGCTGCAGCATCGGATACCCTGGCAAGTGAGAAGAAGAGAAGAAGAACTACGTAGAATTTTCACAACTGACTCGGGCCACCATAAACTTTTTCATATATAAATAATTACAACCTATGCCCTTCAGCCACTATTTAACAATTTTAAAATTATGTGGAGCTTCCATGTGGCCCAACAGTTGGAAGGAGTTATGTGGAGAGTTTTTTTCACTCTGCAAAATGTGAACACAAATTAAAGAAAGGAATAAAGAAAAGAACAACAAAATCAAAATCAAAACACATGAACACAAACAACCAACCAGCTCTAAAATGCTGGAAAAAAAGTTCAAACACATGGGAGCATACCGAAAAGTTCCTGTGCAAAGTTGTATCTGTTATGGGCATGATGAAACGGTTGCTGCGTGGAGATGACCGTGTGAGGCGGAGGTCCGTGCTGCCGGTTGTTGTGACCAGGCCCCGTGGACAAGTTTTGCAAGGTGGGTGGGAGGATGGGAGCTCTGTTGACAGACTGCTGCATCGGCTGAAAGGAATTTGTTGGGGCTGAGGTGGTGTCCGTACCGGTGGAGACTGGAAGCCGTACCCCGCTGGTGATCACTCGGGCGTTACCCCCGTGCTGCAGCTGCTGAGGTGGAGGTTGTGTCTGCTGTTGACGTGGATACACCTTGGCTGTAAAAGAATAGCCACATGGGGTATAACTGTATAATAGGGCGTAGACAGGGGGTCTGCATATGGGGGGCCACATGGGGTATAACACTATAACTGTATACACAGGGCGTAGACAGGGGGGTCTGCTTATGTTGTACGATGAAACAGGGCTTTGGACTTCCCCATTAATCAGAATTTGTGAAAGTCCATCTACAACAAACATTACAAAGTTTATTTGCTTTGAATTCTTGTAAATGTCATTTGTCAGCATAAAAGATTGTTCTCTCATACCTAATACAAGGATATAAATAGAATAAACAGAAACTGAAACAAAGGTACCACAGATATATCGTTTTTAACAGATTTGTCAGGATATGATATCAATTTGGAAATTTCCATTTTTTTTAACAGTTCCATTGTATATATAAGTGAGTCATGGCAAAAACTTGTAGCTCCATTTGTAGCTCCAAAGTTCTTGCATCCAAATAATAAGAAAACATATAAGCAACACAAGAAATATTGTCAAAAAGCTAGGTTTTTTTTTTTTTGGTCTTGAGGGTAAGGGATTTCTTCAGATTGCAGGAAGACACAACAGAGAGTTTTCCCTTTTAACCTTTAGTTGTCTAATGTCTGTTGAATCAAGGAATGCCAGACCATTTTTAAGTTCAATGAAAGTTCAGACGTTCAAATCAAGGACAGACGTATTCCTTAGACTGCTTCTTCATCAATATGTAGGAAATCAACCATACTCTGAGAATCTACTCAAGCAGTGCCAGGGAGTGATCAAACATTTTCTGATAACAAGGATGATCATTTGAATTTGCAAAATGTACACAGGGTCAGAAGGAAACCCTACAAAACCAAACTACTAAGTTGATCTACAGTGTAGGTCATGAACCTAACAAATAAGGGCAAGCCAGCCATGGGGGGGGGGGGGGGCATCAAAAGTTGAAACCCAGTTGACAGGGAGAAGACCATCCTTTTACAACTTTGTTAAATGCTATTTGACTTGATTTGCTGGCACTTATTCAATGATTTACCACACTAATCTAGCAGCTCAAGGTATGTGGGACTTCAAATCGATGCTCGGGTTCACCTCGGCCTCTGGATATTTAAAAGGTTCTGTGGATGGCCACCCTCGTACGTACTAGAACCATCGTTCTTTAAATTCCCCCCCCCCCCCCCGAAAAAATTTTAAATCCACAGAACTCACCGACTGGTATTGTGGCAGAGGATATGATGTTAGTAGTCACTGGAATAGCATTTGGTGTTTGCTGACGAACTGAGACAGGAGGTGTGTTGGCAGACACTAGGATGGCTGAAGACAAAAGATCATGAAATAGCATTATTATTATTCCATGCAGACTTACCGTATTAATACAATCAGCAGTAAGCAATCAATAGAAAGTGCAGAACCAGACTGCCCTGATGAAAGACACACAATATCCTGGAATGTTCTCTCATTATTCAGAAGGTTTTCTTCTGTAGTAACCTTGACAATAAATAAATAAATTTCATATCACTTTCTGAAGGTGGTCTAAGATGACCTGCATTCTGGGTTAAGACCATCAAGTGAGAACCAATTTATTTATGGTAAGTAACAGTAAACATTGCCGCTACGGGCTGATCTGGCTCGTTTACAAAGCTTCAGAACCTCTTCCACACGGTAGCTCTCCAAATGACAATTCACATCTACGAAAAGTACTGTAAGGAACCAACAATTACACTCCGGAATCTACAAGTAAGTAAGTTAATGCCCACCTGCTGCTGATGAAGGCACCCCAGAGGGTGCAACACTGCTGACGGTGTGTGCACGGATGTGAGGTTTGGCCGTGGGCACCACCATGCTTGGAGACACGGTCATCCTGGTCTTCTGAGGTGAAGGCTGAAGCAGAGAATGTCTCGTAGATGACAAACCTATGACTCCACCACCTCCTCCCTGCGGTTGCTGCTGCGGTTGCTGCTGCGGTTGCTGTTGTTGCCAAGAAGGCTGCTCTCCCGGTCTTAAAACTTCATGCCGGATGTCGGCTTTTAGCGACATTTTCTTTTCGGGTCTGTACACTCTTTGGACATCCCCTTCTCGATCTCCTTTGGTAGTCAACTCCACTTTCTTACTATCCTTTATTCCTCCCGACCTCTCCTTGCTTTCGATGCTCCGAACGTCTTTGGCATTCTGAGTGGGATCGGTGAGTTCCATTTTTATGGGTTCTGTCTTGGTTTTCGATCCCTGATCGCTATGTGCCGTCTTACTATCCTTGACGTCCCGTCTCGTGTCGACCCTGCCGTCCTTTTTGTCTGGTCTTCCGACCACTTGATCTACCCGGTAAGCTTCGCTCTTGACCTTGTCTTGCTGGTCGGAACAAATCACCATACGGACCTCTACTTTCAAGGGAGGGCCGCCGTCTTGCTTTTGGTTCGAACTTTGACCCTCCTTCAATTGTTGGTGATTAGCGATCATCCCTGAGGGTATCCCAGCTGGACCATCCTGCCTGAGTCCAGCTGGAGGGGGAACTCCTGGTGAATGATATGGATTCTGATGAGTCCCATCAGTCTTAACTTGTAATGTTATTGGTTGAACATGAGGTGATGCTGTCATTGGAAGCTTTGAGTCTGTCGAGATGACGGCTTGTCCGCGAGTTTTTGAAGACGAATTCCCTGATGCACCCAGAGGGGTACTCGTCTGGTAGGGTCCTCTCTTTTGGCCTTTCCTGGATCCACCCAAATTTCTGTTGGTTTTAAGAGAAAAGAAGGGTTTGTTTCTCGAAATCCCAGCAGCAGTATGAGTGTGTGTGAAGTTGGAAGAAAGTTTCGCTTACTTTGCATAATGCAATCCCAGTTCATCAAGCATGCTCTCAAAGATTAAGAAATTTACTCAAAGATGGAAAATTTACAAAAAAATAAATCCATGACAACCCCAAACAACCATGTTCCCTGACTATGCATGTTGCAAATAGCACAACATTAATCATAGCAAACAAGTTTTGTTTGCCAAGTTTACCAAATATTAAGCCAGCACTGCTTGCTAAACAAAAACCTGGAAAGCCAACAAAGGTTCACTAAAGACAATTGAGCATTCCTTTACAATTTAAATTTGTTATTATTGTATGCAATTAACAACAAGGGAGAAGAGGAAAATTTCCTCAATGTTTTAATAAAGAACCGAAGGTGGTGTATCTACCTGTTATGGTCAGTATTTGCAGAGGTTTGAGACGGGGCCGGCCCCTGGAGCCTTAATGGTCCCGTCATGACTGCTGAAGGTGCTAAAAGCTTGGCCTGAATCTGGGATGGCCCTGTTGGCTGTTGGTTGATAAAAAAGTAAAAACCATTAGTACTTTATCGCATCTTGGAAAATAGAGAAACTTGCCAAAAGTTCCAAGTAGAGTTTTCCAAGGTCATGATAGGTTAAAAAATAAGTGTATTTTCAAACCATTCCTGAAAATGTCTACTTTTTAATTTAATGGAAGATCTGTTTTTACAGAAAATCTGTATTATCAAACAAAACAAAAAAAGATATTCATACTTGTATCTATCTCTAACAATTACGCTGGCCCAAACAACATATGCAACATTAATGATTTGACTCCTTAAAGTCTTGTAGGGTTTGTGGGTGGTTTGGGGTGGGGTGGGGTAAGGGAGGTGGTGACAATGGGATGGCAGTGAAGACAAGAGGCAGAACTATAGCATTTTGCTTGCTATACTGCCAGTGAGTTTAAATCCTGCATAGATATCAGTTCTCATATGTAATTCACCAGCTAGAGAGCTGCTACTTAAGTTTGAAATCTTTTAACATTTACCAGTACTTGTTGTTGATACATGTATACTGGACTGAGGACTGTTTCCTTTCCTGGTAGTGCAGCAAGTCCAGACAGGCTTGACCTCATAATGGTAGTAGCAGCTGCAGGAAGACCAGGCTTCACTGTTGTGATATGACTCCCTAAAAAAAAAAACAGGTGCAAAAACAGCAACAAATATAAATAAGTTATTCAAAGAAATTTTTGATACTTGAGGGAGTCTGTCAGTGGTGAAGTGATTCTTATGGCTTATTTAGTTTAAATGATAGTAACATAAA
Source organism: Apostichopus japonicus (assembly GCF_037975245.1). NCBI lineage: Eukaryota > Metazoa > Echinodermata > Holothuroidea > Aspidochirotida > Stichopodidae > Apostichopus > Apostichopus japonicus. Next base: position 3,137,366 of record NC_092570.1, read on the forward strand.
AAAAATCAAGGGAGTAGGGTCTAATAATGAAAAAAGAAGTTCATTTATCTCATCGTTGCTGATAGTTGCTGGCTGTTGATGACCTTTGAACTTTAGGTACCAATACAATGAGTTTCTTACAACAAGGCAGACCCCGACAAGTAAGAAGACCACACATGCTAAGTGTATCGCTCACTTAGATTAATGCTTTTTGTCGTCTGTTCATACTGTAGTTAGGTTCTTAGAAACACCACTGCATACTTAGCATAACAAAGCATGAGCTTCATCCAATGGTACGTCATTGTGCTAATATTGGTTGTTCTCACACCCTCCCACAAATGTAAATTCATATCATGAAATGGAAATTGTAACTATAATAGCTCCAACCTAATTGTGTAGCTTTTCAACTTGCGATACACTATTTACAAACTTCACATAGCACAATCCTTGTCCATGCTACGACAAGGAAACAAACCGACCTCACACTGTCTTTGAAAAAAGATTAACAAAACAGAAGTGAATACAAGGATACAACAAGAGGAAGAAATCATTTACACATGCAGGCATTCAAGTTCTCTACAATACATGGGCTGGCATAGGACAAGGTCATTGTATAGCTAAATATCCACAGCACCAATGGCCATTAACATGGTGTGCTAGTGCAAAGACATCCTTGGTGGTATGTACGGCACTTACAGGAACTTAGGCTACTCAATCATGGTATGGTTTGAGATAATTAATATGTGGTGGTGGCTAAATGCTACTTATACTATTCCTAACCATATCTCATTCTGAATGCACGATATATTTTCGAAGCAAATCTGATCCCTTGTTAAGCACGGAAAGCAAATCATACCTCTCGTCGTCACCTGAGCAGGAGCTATACCGGCTATCTTAGTAGTACTTGGTAATAACTGCGGTTGTAAAAGACCACCTAGTCCAATATGATGGGGCATGGATGCACCAGAATTACCTGATGGGGGTGGAGGAGGAGCAGCAGCTGCTAAAGATTCTGGTGGTTGCTTAGCAGCTACTGTTGCAGGCATGGCTGAGTGCTTTGCAGTTTTAGGATTTGACATCACACTGGATGCATTCTGCAAGTTTGGCTGTACCCCAGAAGAAGCAAGAACAAAAGGAAGAGATGTTGGTTACAAATGAAATCCTCCTATGTAAAGCCTCCTCATGGTATGATTAATGTTAATTCAGTATCCTGAAACTACAATGTGAGAGAGATGACTGTGGCAAAGTGTATATACTTATCATGCACAGTTTAGAGGGCTGGGGCAGCGTCCCAGTTTAATCGGTTTCATATTTTCTTGTTTAGTTTTAATTTTTTTGCTTAATAATTTGCTGAATTTGAATAGTTTCTGAATTATTTACTTGACTACTTTTGCTCCATTTTCTAGTTTTCCCCTTTGTATTCCTGCCTTCCTGGTCAGGCTTGTTCCCCAACCCCCTGTTGCCCCACGCCCTTCTAGAGCAAGGGTTCTTCATTAATATTCATCGAGGGCCATGAGAACATTGTTTGGAGCAAAAGGCCATGCTGATGGAACCAGTACACTTGGAGTAATCATTGTCCAGGATAGGCCGTTAGGATACTCAAGCTGTTTGACTCAACAGTCTGCGAAGAGTTCAAGATTGTGGGCCAACTTTTGTTTCCTTCACAGGCCAGACAGAAGACTAAACATTTGCTTAGAAAACAATGTTATATGTACAGTAAGAACTCCAACAATACCTGAATCTTGATATCTGCAACCTTGGGAATCATCTCCACGGTGACTTTTGGGCCAACCGTTTTGGCTGTGTCTCCAGAGTCACCTGTTTGGTGGACCACAGAGGTTTCCATATGTGGTGCAGGTGCTTTCTTGTCTGAGCAAACACTGATAGTCTGGGCTGATAAGTTGATGGCTGGGGTCGAACCCTGCGGCAGTGAAGAACTGCTCATTGTTAAATTCTGCAGGAGAAGAATTTGCACGTGTACAAGTGAGTTATTTATTTGCTGGGGGGGGGGGGGAATGATGTGATGTAGCAGATTTGTTAAATGAAAGTTGAAAAGGTACAGCTGAAATAGAGCTAATGTAAGCACAGGCACAAAAACAAAAGCTCTAGTTATTTAGTTGTTTTTTTTAACCTCCTGAGCCCACTGGTATCATTTGATAAGTCAAAGTTCTTTTCATCAACAAATGCAGAATTCATGATCCATCATTCCTTGCACAAAAATCGGGAAGGCTAATTTCTCAGACTGGTATGAACAACCTAGTGTGCTACGATACTGCAAATTAACATCACTAGTGGGTGATGACAAAGACGTGCATTTTGGGAAGAAATAAATCAGTTTTATTCATCGCAACATGTCATCATTTTAACAGTTTTGCTAAGACATTAGTGGCTCCATTTGATGACAATTTGTATCGGACTTACAGCCTTAGTGTTGAAAAGTAGTTGGTCACACAGAATAATAAATCATACAACAGAAGTAACAGGAAGGATAGACAACAAAAAAATATGCTAGCACACAGTTTCATGCATATCAACTTGGTGGGGTATACGAGCGTTCATTTAGTATTTAAGAGGTTAGGACTCGTGTTATAGAATACACACATATTTTATTTACTAATTTACTGAAGGGCTTACACAAATGGGACTTATAAAGAGTGGTTACTCTTTTTGAGTTACAAGTGCAAACGATAATAACTTATGTTAGCCAATTTGAATTTGTTTTTCTCAAATGACCGTATGACCTTCACAGAACATATTCCACTTTGAGTTAATTGTCTTAACAGTACAAAGCCACGGCAACACAGAGTTTCAAACCATCACACAATTGCATAGATTCATTTTGCCTTTGGCAAAGAATCAAATCTGTGTGGCATATTATTTAAACCTTCACTTATTTTTATGTCATTGTTCCTATAAATTCTTGATACTATTCACATTCTTTTATAAGCTGTAGAGCGTATTTTGAATATTTCACCTAATCGAATCTTTGGGCCTATGTGTCATAGCCCAGCAGTTGATCTAGGTAGACTGGGCCACAACACATAAACAAAGGAAGTAGTAATACTGTAATTTCGCTTGTTCCCTCAATTCGCAAACTGTGTTATACATATGTAGCTGCATTGATAGAGTAGTTTCTGTGTTTGTTAGTAAAATTGTAACCACTTTTTCAGTCAGAATTTTGATCGACAGAGCCTTACAAAAACAGCAAAAATTCCCACTATAAACCTAAGAAACATCTATTTTGTATTTGGAGACATTTTCATGGACTATTTCACTCATTAAGTGGAATTAGACAGTACACTTCAAAGCATGCGTGTGGTTAGGGAAACTTTTCTTTGCTTCGTGCAGTTAAAATCCTGACCTATGGCAAGTATACTTCTTTCTATTTCTGGCAGAATCTGGTCAAACCATCCAGGAAATCACATGTCCAATGCATAGAACTAAACAACTGCGCAAAATCAGTGAGATAGTCATCACTCACTGCTTGCCTTAAAATTAAAAGAACATTAGTGCCCTTACTATTGTGAATTCACTACAGGCTAGATACCAACATACCTTAAGATAAATGCATATGACTTTGAATGTAGGTTTAGCTAACTGCTGTGTCTGCCTATCCAGCTGGATACCAAAATAGGGGGCTGTGTCATTCCGCCATCGGTACATTCCGCCATAGAAAATGTGCTCTTTCCGCCATGTTACCCTGATGGCAGTAAAGCACTTAGGCATGGCGGAAAGAGCACATTTATAGTGGGTGCACTGTAGGCCTATATGCACTGTATATTGCTTCGCTTCACACTACCATAGGCCCACAAAATTGGTCATTTAAATCCACCATGTAGGTTTTGAGCCTTACCACCAGCGGAAAGGATCGAAACCTATGGCGGAAGGGTATGATGGTATGAACCTATGGCGAAATGGCACTGGAACCAACGATACAAACACTTCTATCATTTCTCTTCAGAACTTGAATTTTCGGGAAATGCATACTTGTTAAGGCTAAGCAATGTAGTACTACTGGTAGTAGTAGAGTAGACCCATCAATGCTTGGAAATCCAATATTTGGCAATAGCATATATAGTATATACTGGCTAATTACAGCAATAAATCTCTCATAAAAAGATTCCAAAAAGTGGGCAATTCTTCAACAGTCCTATGTGAAATTAGGCCTTGAAGCATATGCTAAGTTCAGTTTCCTGTACTAGCCTTCATAATCTCTTACTAGTCTCTTAGTCTTAGTAACAAGCCTAGGCCTAGCCTAATTCTCCATATGATTCACTTGCAACAAATTTCCCATGATCAATGTTTAGTCGCAAAATTTGTACGTTTAACTTATTGCACATAAGGCTTAAGCAATATCATAACTAAGGTTGTTTATATTCAGCAACAAAAGGCCTTACTTAATTGCACTTTGAACACAATTTCTACAACGACAGTTTTACCTAGCCTTCGACTAGCCGACGTTGTATTGATAAGCCTAGGCTAAGTTAGGCAATGCCAATACGGCTAGTGTACTAGCCTATATTGCAAATTGCCACACTAAATTGAAGTTTAGGCAAAGCTGACTTTTTATCCAATATCTCGTAAATAAAAATCTGAAAAGCATACAAAATTACGTCAACGTTGAGCGATTTTATAAGTCTCCTTCGCTACAACTACCCGTTGAATACTGACCGAGTTTTATCGCTTTTCTTGCAAATCCTGTCCTGGTCAGTATCTAAACTGTACATCAGGCAGAAGTGAATGAAAACGTTACAGTAGATTCAATGCGTTGTATGTGTACGGTATCTAGCTTGCTGGGCACAAATCCTGGACCCGAGCCCGCTTCATCTTCGTTTCTAGTGTACTGTCTATTACTCCACAATCTGCGCGAAGCTTCCGATTTCAAAGGTGTGTGTATACATGTCATGGACGATACTAACAAAATTTCTGATTGGCTCATGCATTGCCGACGAACCCTGACGTCATGCAAACGCCAGCCCACATAGGTCATCAACATAAATTAGGAAAACTGGACCTCTAACCTCCAGGATTGTTATTTTTACTAAAGAGCCCATATTTCAATATTCATTTTAAAGGTATAAATGATTGTATATAATTCAATAAAATGCAACTACTAAAATTATTTTTGCCCATACTTCAGATAGAGGAACAAGTAGCACGATATCAAACAACGTAAATTGCACATTGGAATTTAAATTCACCCCATAAATAATTCTTCTGTACGGCCCCGGCTATTGTAGTACAGAAGTTCATCAGATCGTACCAACACTAACAGCTAAAGTACGTATAGAAGTAGCAATCAGTCAATTATGTCTTCGTCTTTGAAAGAGAGACTGAAGGAGCTCGAAACCATCGAGGGCGATATAGCCCAAGTGGTACACCAAGCAGGTAAAGATTCACGACGGAATTAATTTTGTATCCAACAAAAGTTTAACTACTCTCAGGCCATAGTTGAACTTATTTAGACCATTTACTAAATAAGCTACAGTAAGTGGTGATTATTCACACCATGTGAAGGTGTCTGGCGATTTGGTACACTGTTAGTACGTTTCGCAGAACTGCTCCGTACCACACTAAAGTTAGGGCATCATATTGTTAAATATTTTCCAAAATTGCCCTTGAAATTTTGAGTTATTTCCTTCAAACATTCAATCTGCAGCTGGAACGCACGTACTTCATCAGGAATGTACATACTATATATTATAGACACAAGAAGCAGAGGACAGAATTCATTTTTCCTTAGCAACACAAATCACCATGCAGTTTTTGCACCTGACAAACGCATAAAATGATAGGACTGACGACCATAAGCAATTTATACAGCCCTAACAGCAGTAATATGTTTGAATATTAGCCAGGTCCATACATTTCTGACACAATTATTGACCTGTTAGTGTTACTGTTAGCCTATAGTGGCATTCGTACAAACTCTTATCATTTCAAACGTACAAAGGCATAAATAATATGTTAGTAGCACCTGGGAGCATATCACATGACCCCTCTGTGGTTGGTTCATTTTCATAACGTGAAGCAAGAGTTCCAGATCATATGTAATTTAATCGTTATAGTTATGTCATGCCAGTTCGGTTAGTGTAACTCAACATTTGTGCAATGGGTCAGGCTGGTGCTTACATACCAGAAAAGTTTATCCAGCCGGGACAAAGCATAATAAACTTCTTTTCAATGTCACATGAAAGTAGGTCACCTGGAAATATTTTATAATCATGTCTCCATGATATTCTGTCTAGAAAATATCTTTGGGATAGTGCATTCACCATATGCACAGTAAGGTGCTTTTTAATTGCTACTCTCCCCCACTGTCTATGACACTTTCCCTGAGCTTGGTTTCTCCCCCTTTCAAAACTACAAGCAGACCTGTTGGCAGTGCCTCTCCCTTCCCTCCCCCTCCCACCTGAGCTGCCATCATGCTTTAAACTTTACAAGTTACAGGACAGGAATACTGTACCCTTCCTTTAATAGTGTGTGCCAGAATTCCTGGCTACAGAATGTGTTGCTACACCAATACAGTAGCTCTGAGAATAAGGAAAATTGTCATCACTATTTGTCTGTCTTCTGGCAAATATGAAAATGTGTTAATTGCCGCCGGGCAACTGGATGAATAAGCACTAACGTACAGTTAAGCTTGCACGGTTTCGTGAAAACTTACAACCGGTTTTTCTCTAGCAAAAAACCGAATCTGGCTCAAAAACCGGTTTTTTCCCCCTCCCGAATTGCATTGAAAACATCCAAATCTCGATCGCTAAGATGTGTATTTTTGAAGCTTTACCAACAGCGTGTTCAAGTATGTTCGTTCGCAGTAAATTGTTAAAAAAATAAGAAGAATAAATTCAAGAAATGTTACTGCCTTCATGACTCGCATTTTATAACCCACGTTAACTAAACTGAAGTAAATATGTCGAAAAGAAATGTGTTAGTAAAAATTTTTCTTAAAGTTTTAACATCACGTACACCGTACACGTATCGTTTGTCTTGTGTTTACTGTACTTCACGAAGTGCAAATTCGTGTTCAGAAAAAAAATATCACGTTCATGTTAAATGTTATATTATATGTTATATTTTCGGAGATGAGGGCCGAGCGTAAACCCCATTATGACCAATTGGAGATCGTAAACAAAAATGCCTTACAATATGATTGGTCCAATGAAGGTACCAAATTGCACGAGGCTCTAGCCATGTTCGCGGGTGGTATCTTGGCGGTAAAATAAATTTCTCTTCAAGGAGTGAAGAGAATTTACCGTCTACACTTTCAAGTACAAGTTGAAAAATATCCCTGGCAAAAGCGGGGATTAGGTCGGCAAAGAATATAAATTGTTAACGTTTAAGTTGGAAACATGTGTTCTTCAACGCAAACGAAAAACCAACTAAGAGACGCCTTGTCTGATAACTGATAAGAAGAAATGTTTAAAGGAAACTTACAAAGAAAATAAAATCTATTAGCGTACAAAGGAGAATTGTCCCAACAGCAACATCTGTAATTTCCAGTCATGTATGCAACAGTTTTACTCCTTTAATATTCCTTGACTCAAGCCTGACGCCAGGTGTGTCTTGTGAATAATGGACTGTGATTGTTCTAATGTTACTTGTTGCATCTTAGTTGTTAAACTCAGAGCCCCCCTGTGATTGTTCATTGTTCTAATGTTACTTGTTGCATCTCAGTTGTTAAACTCCCAGAGCCCCCCCCCCCCCGTGATTGTTCTAAAGTTACTTGTTGCATCTTAGTTGTTAAACTCAGAGACCCCCCGTGATTGTTCTAATGTTACTTGTTGCATCTTAGTTGTTAAACTCCCAGAGCCCCCACCCCCTCCTGCGACTGTACATGTCGTATGGTATTGTGGATTGCGCAATGTACCTTTCAAGTTTTAACGTTCATTTTTTGAACACGAACTGTGATCAATGTGTTTGAAAAGATTTTCTCCATATCCTCTACTATTAAATTGAAGTTGAATAATAAGAACAAAACAAAGAGGACAAACACGTCGGATATAATTTATTTTGAACTGCATCTCGTCATTTGAGTGTGTACTTCTCACAACTACTAACGTTGGCCACCAAGGTCAGTTCAATACTACAAGGTACCTAACTGATGCACGCATATAAGGGCTGCATAGCCTAATGTTAGGCCTAGCTATCCACCCTCAAGCACTGGTTATGGCGTGTGCCGATCGTAGCTGACAATGTCGTCTTTCAGAAAAGCTTTCTCTTGTTGCAATTTACTTTCATATTGCAAAAAGAACAGTAAATAGGAGAAACCAAAGTCAACAAACTTTCCAGTATTTGCAATTCACATTTCGGTTTTTTCGGTTTTTCGGTTTTCTTAAAATAAAAAATAGTACCGAAATTCGGTTGGAAAAAACCGGTTTCGGTACTAAAACCGGTTTACCGTGCAAGCCTACGTACAGTACACCTTCTCCATCTGACTGCTAGGCCAATGAAAATACTATAATGTTATTCCCCTGGCAGGCAGACAAGTAAGTGATAGTGCCCACGTTATTCGTCCAGCTGTTGGGCAGATAACATGGCAAATCATCTTGTTCACTCGGCATCTGGACAAAAAATGGAAGACTGGCATATATGCCTAGGCTTATTCTAAGTGCAGTGATTAGTTACAGAGCTTACAAAGAGTCAATACTCAAATAACTCAATGTTTGTTTGATATCATGACTTGATGGTCTTCAAGTTCCCATTATGTACAAAGTGTTTTGTTGGATAGAACATCATAAATTACATTGTGAGATTCTTCATAGAAATAGCTTATTTCATGAGGCAAGTTTAGAAAACTTGTCAGTCTGCAATCTTGTATGTTGGGTAAAATTCAGTTTAAACATGATGAAAATGACAACCAAAACGATGTATGTTACTGGAGAAAGCTTCTTTAATTTTGTTTTTCCAGCTAGCTTGTAAAACGTGGACATAGCCTTATGTCAGGGTTTTGTATGGGACTTCCTACACATATGATCAGTTAGAGGGTACAGAGTTTAACTCTTCCCCTGGTGTAAAGTGAATGTGAATGATTCAAGTAGTACATTGCTAGCTGAAGGTGTCTTTCGAGAGATGTTCATCATCATTGAATTGCTGTTTCGTTTGTCACTTTTGTTTTCTAGGTCGGGCGCTTACTGAACTTGCCAAGGAGAAACCCAATGACAGGAACATGAACTCCAGTGTTAAGTCTTTCATTAAAACTCTGGAGAGTGTGGAAAACAATTTGATGAAACAAATTAATTATTTGTCTCAGGTTGCAAGTGGCCAACCTCATGAAGGTTCTAGCTACTCTGCACAGAAAGATGCTCAGATGGCTATCCATAGGTTAGAAAATGCCAAAGTGAAACTACTGGAATTGAAAACCATCTGTGATCCATGAAGGGAAAGAAACAGACTTTCCAGCCAAAGAGGATTGCCTTTCGTCACAAGTAATGGAGCAGACGTCACCGAATTGGGCCATGATATGCTAACCAGATCTATCTGTCGGTGTATAAATAGGGTCAGGTGTGTCCGCTACCACGTAGAGGTACTGCAGGCAGTCAGAAACCAAGCCTGGTTTACCGCAGAGATCTCGGTAAATGATCCGCAAAAAAAAGGCTAATCACCATTTTATGCAGTACACAACCTGAAAAGAAGGAACGATTGCTCTAACATTGGTATTTGCAATCGCCAAAGTGCTCTTTCCATTGTAAATCCTTTCAAGACTTTGTGAAACATTGAAACAAGTACAACCCCTCACCATTCCCTCCTCTCCACCCATCCCCCAAGAAAAAGACTTGTCCTAGTTATTGGTACTGTTTCAGTTAGTTAATGGTAGTGCACTATTGCTCTTAGTGCTTCATTGGTAAATTTATGTAAAAAATGCCAATTCCTCCAGCGTAATTAGTCATTACAAGGTGTTTCTAACCAAGGAAGTGGTTGAAAGTTTCTTGTAATATTTGTATAAATTTCCAAATATTGATCAGCTGTATCTGGTTGCTGCTTTATAAATAGCAGCAGCTTGTAGACTTTCTTAAGCCCACAGCCCAAGGAGCTTCCATGAAGAGGTGACCAAGTCAAAGTACCATCTATAGTACTTTAGTTTACAGAAACAGCAAATTAATTGTCTAAGTTAAACCATATTCCAATAGTAGATTTCTGGTTGAAGTTTGAAGTTGAAAAGTATTACCAGAGACTGGATGGCATCAAGATGATTATCAAGTAAATTAAATCTTAACACATGTATTCCAATTTAGGTCAAAGCCAAGGTTTGCCTTCAGTTTACTTCAGAATATTTTTTTTGTTTGCCTAAAATTTTAACTGAATATTTCTCACTAAGTTGTCACACAAAAACAATTGTCACACAAAAAAGGCATGTTTCCACACCTTTCCATTTGTGTGCCAAGAACCTTATAACTTCTGTTATAGATCCATATCTGAGCTAAAATTGTTTTTTTTTCTTTGTCAAAGTGTGTTTTGCTTTTGGGCGAAATAGATATAACTGTAGCTTTTTTTAACAACTAGTATTTTAGCCACTTTATCTATCGACAACTGGGTTTCCCATTCAATTTTCAGGAGAGAAACATTGGTTGGAGCATTGAATACTCAGAGAGAACCAAACATTCACTTTACCTAAGTTTGATCAATGCAAATGATAGATGGTACGGTGCTCAAGTACAAGGTGTTAAGGGTCTGAATAGCCTATTAGAGCAAGATTGTGGGCCACATTTGTTGTCTTATGGGGGAGGGAGGGGCCTGGCCCAGATTCAAATATTTTGCTAGACAAAATTGGCTATAACGAAAAGCTCTGCTGTATAGGGCATTACTGTATGTGTTACATAAGTACTTCTGCATATTTTCTACTATTATCCTACTTTTTGTAAAAGTGAATAAATGAAGTGAAAATTTATCTAATATCTTCTGTCAACTTTGTGAAGAGTCCAGTTCAAGCATGCTTATAGGACAGATGCATTGATAAAAGATAAAAAGAGAGACAGAATATTAATGTTTATTCTCATATTTTGCAAGGAACCATTGTATATTTCTCACTGATTCTAAATGGTAGTATCTTCTCAGAAACTTTTTACAAGACAAAAATTAACAAAAGAAAACATGCGAAAACATAGCTTCAAACATGCCCAAGATGTGATGATAAGAAGAAGTGCTGTGTTATGTAGTACTCATTGCAAAATAAAATATAATAATAAAGTTTACAACATAGAATATCTCTGATGACAAAATTAAATTTTAATATAAAATTCCCTGTTTTCTCATTCTGTAAGCACCGGCAGTGACTTGATACATGGTCACTACAAATATTAACTGCAGAGCGTATTGTTTATTTTTAATTTTTTTTACACTCACTTCTATTTCTATATTTAACTTTCAATAAACTCAATTCATCACCATCAATCTTGTTTTAACAAAAAATCATAAGAAATTCACAAATACAACAAATTGCTTATATAAATTTGGGAAAATGTTCTAATATAATCAGTCTTGTTTCCATAGAGATTGCCAAACAAGTATTCCATAGAACAGACAAATGAAGCAGATAGATGGACAGACATTAATATCACAAGGGGGGCTTAATTGATTAAACATAATAAATGTAGGTCACAGGTGGGGGGTGGTTGCCGGTTTGGAGGGTGTAAGCTACTAGGGAAAAGGGGTGGTTACTAATATTGCCGAAGCCCATGAAAGCTCAAGTTTCAATGATCAATTTACTTATTTTGACTTATTATTCCACTATGAACTAATTCACTATATTTGTATTTCAGAGCAGAAATGGGAGTGGGAGGGGGGGGGGGGGTGAACATTGCAGTGGGTTAGATACAAGACACCAATTTCAACATTTTTCAAACAATTTCAAATATACATTTGCCATTCACTAATACTGCAAAGAGAAAAACTTACAAATGAGATTAAATTTAAAAATTATAAGTTACAAACTTGAGACTGACCAGCAGTTCTAAAGTGTATATCATAGTAATTAAACAATATTTTCTCTAAAAATGAAAATCTTCAATAGAAAAATCAGTTACACTTCTACAAAAGAAAATGGTCAAATATGAGAGAAAAATATGTGGGGAAAAAAAGTACTATACATGAGATAGTAGCAATTGTACTTGTCTTATGAACATGCAGCTGCATTTACAAATAAGAGGTATACCATAATTCTTCTTAGAGATGGAAACCCTGAAAAATTAGCACTTGGGCCTGTACAAGCTCAAACCTTTTGGTAATTTTAGGATTTTACCATCTCTATAAACTTTTGAAAGATCTCTTGATCCAATTCCTGTCATGCGAGCATTCTGCAGTGAATTCAATTATATTAAACACACTTTACACTTTCAAGGACTTGGTTAAAACTATCAAACTTAATCAAGGCCACATATTACATAAAATGTGGGAGGAAAGAGGGGAGGGGGGGATAATAAAAGTACAAAAGAGATCACAAATAAACATGATTAATAAATTTCCAACATTTACAATAGACCCATCAAATGGGATTATGTCACTTTGATATGAGAAAAATAAGTCTTGTAAGGGAAGTTTTCCGTATAGTATAAATGTTGAATTAGAAAAAGTTTTGAATTAGGAAAGTTTTTACGAAAGAATAGAAAATGTATACATGCAACAAACACAGGATCGACAATATCTATAAATGATTCACAAGGTATCTCTCAGTGGACCTAAAAATTGCTTGGACAAGAAGTTTCTTATTTTTGTCTTTGTGTCTTGTCATTCCTAATTTGGTTTACAAATATAGTACTCATTTCAGAAAGTAGTACTTCTTCTTCTTTTTTTAATTAACACTGCCCTCGATTGGTATAATTACTATCATCAAACTACGACATAATATTTTCATGGATTGTATTTCCAAAAACTTAAGACTTTCATCCAATTTTCTCAGAGATCTAACAATCATTTCCTCTCATTTCAAGATCCTGTGCAATGTACAAAGCTGCTTTTATTCAAATAAAGATATTTCTCACAGAACAAAAATTCTGAAAGTACACAAGTAACAATTTCATCAGAAAAAAATATCTTGGAATGCATGCTACAATCTTTACTGATTCTAATGGAGTTTTATAACTTTCTTTTTTTCAGTAGAAAGCTGCAATCTTCTCAACTCAAATTCTGATTATATTACTATATGCCCTGCACTGCTAACATACCTTTGAAGACAAAACCAAAATATATTATACAAGCTTGTGAAACTGTTTTCTGACCAGACCCATATCTAGGAATTCTGAGTTGGAGGGGCAGGAACAATTTAAGAAGCACAGAGCCCCACCCCTTAGCCGCCTCTGCATCAACCTGGATACTGGCCTTATTCTGCTTTCGCAAAACAGAGATGTATGTTGGAAAGAAAGCATTTCACAATCTGGTTCTTGAAGCCACAATTTAAAGTCCTTTTCTGAGCACATTCATGGGTTCCAAAAAACTTATTGCCTGCTTTCAGGTTACTATTTCACAGAAATCGACCGGAAATAAATCAAGATGAAAGCTGTCATGGTTCATGGTCCAATCAAAGTCCAATCAATGAAGGGCACCATTTCTGAGTACTGAAATATTATGAGTGAACAAACAAATGTCTTCAAATGAAACAAACCTCACCGACTTATTTAAATTTAATTCAGAAAGAAATAAGGCCTTAAATCTTTGAGACTAGTACAATGTAGAACACATTCTTCCTTTCATATTTAACTATTTAAACTATGAATTCCAGTACATCTCTAGAACTGCTTTAAAAAGAATCTGTTTAAGATCGATTTTCTTTCTTAGAAACACTTATAAAGACAAACTTAAAAAGTCAAGAATAAATGCACAATCTGTTTCCTTCCTTTCTTGCCTTTTGGGTAAGTGTGTGAAAAACTTGTATCACAAAATGGTCCAGGTCGCCATGACAACCAAGGTCACAGTCAACATCATGCCATGTGCTCCAAAAACACTGCAACGATGCTTCTGACTTTTGGCTCAGTGGTTGAAGAGGCTCAAAGACTAAAGTCACTGCTATATCTCGGATAGATGTCTGCTCTGAAAATGATATTCTAATTACCAAAAATGTCCAAAATGTAGCAACATCAAGGAATAACCAATGCAAACATTCCTGGCTATGTACAAAACTCTCCTTTCCTAACTCCCCTCCCCCCCCACCCTCCCCAGCAGCTGGTAGGAAGATTTATTCACAAAGTCACCTCTGATTTGTATTCTCAGAAAAGTAATGACTACTGTACATATTTGTGGTGGTACATATACTGGACGGTCTCCTCTTCACGGTAACATTGTCAACCACTCATGAAGAGAAGGCCTACCTTACCTATGTAGTTGCACAGGGAATCAAATTCAGTGCTCAAATTCTGTATAGTGCCTTTGATGGCTCTGGCTGTGCCCTTACAAAACACTATGATACCTAGTATAATATGTACAGATCTTTGCACTTGGATAGCAATTTGCCCCACTTTGGATAGCAATTTACCCCACTTTGCATAGCAATTTACCCCACTTTGCATAGCATTTTGATATGCCATGCTGGATAGATCATTCCCCAATTTACACAGGGCATGAAGCTCACACACTGCAGAAACAGACAGTGAATGAGATCATCTTTGGCGTCTGATGTAGAGACGAGATGCTACCGACAATCAACGGCACGGATATTGTCCACTCGAACTGGTATTTTACACGGGATGTAAAATTCCGAGCTAACGCTCCAAAGTCAGTCCGCCATGTTTCTGATACTGAGTAGAATTTTCTGTCGATGAGACGCGTTCTGTACGTTAGCTTCGCACAGATCCTTGTCGGTGATGTCGTCGATGTATGCGATGCTGTCCCAACCGTTTTCTACAAGGCCATGGATGTACTGAGGTAAACCAAGGTCCATCAGCCACTGGGAAATGGTCGATGGCTTGCGAATGGTGTCATAAATCTGCGAGAACATAAATTACACAGTTTTAAAAGTGTCGACTAAGACAACGAAATAAAGAAGGAAAAATACCGCATCTTATCGAGCTACTTGCAGCTGACACAAATTATCACCTCTGGACTTCTCCAACAAGCCAGATATTGGTGCTATTACAAGTTATCACTTCAATATGAATTATCTACTTGAAAATAACTACAATGAAGACCTCTTCAGTTTTTTAAATGTCAGCAAAACTGTCAACACTTTGTATGAAGGTACATTTACTTCCTCAATTGCTCCTTGGAATCAAAGTTTGCTGAAAAACCAAATTATAACTCAAATAGGAAATACCTGGAAATACAATGACAAAAGATAATCCATAGTTCTTCATCCTAATTTTTCATTTCCCACTTGCCAGGACTTAAAAAATCTTTTAAAACTAGTCGTCACAGCCAAAATCACTGTTGTCAAATATTTAGCAGATTAAAAACAGAGGGTAAAATTAAAAGTCGATGACTAGCACTGTTAGCAAGTTTGATACAATATACTACTTTAAACATGACAAATATTTCTTCACTGCTTTTATAAATCGATCATATCGAAGGAATATTTAGCACGATAATCTTTTACAAATAATCTGCCAAGTTTTAAAATAAACCTTTCGATAAACTTACATCGGGATCATCCTCAAAGCTGTTTGTGTTTGTGCTTGGGCTGGTGATTGTCTTTGACATCTTCTCGGGCAGAGGAGGAATTATGTCATCATCGTCATGATTTGCTTCACTTGGGGTCCAAAGCGTGGGGGATTCCCCACTACCATTTTTGTTACCCTTTGGAGGAAATTTTGAGGGGGAAGGGAAAGGGGCACGCTTGGACATTGGACTGAGTTGAACATCCTTGTCATTAACCTCGTACACTGTAGACTGGGCAGAGGGTAGTTCCAATACAGCTGGACTAGTAGCTCTGGGAGGGGGTAAGGGAGGGGGAATGTTTGGAATAGTTTTGGTAACTGGGGAAGAATCCTTGGATTGTGGAGTGGTGGCACTATTTGAATGAGCGTTGCTTGTGTGCACCGGCAGGGCTATACTAGGGGGGTCATCTGATTTCATGGATGACCTTCTTTGGGGTGGCAAAGGGGTACTAACTTCTTTACTCCACGGCAGAACTCGCGCCATACCTACAAAGAGATGTAAAAAGAAAAAGAAAAATGGATCAGAAAAATGAAAATGATGATATGATTTGGATCTCAGAGTCTTATAGTTTTTAATGTGTTCTTGACCCTTCCTAACCAGCTCTCCACCCTTCCTATCCCCCTTACTAAAAACTATTACTACCAAGGCACTAAATGCAACATGCATCAAAATATGTAAGAAAGAAAAAAGAGGGGGGTGGGGAGAGGGTGGCCTCAAGGATATCCATAGGCAACAAACTACAGGTATGAATGTAGGTAATCTTGTTGCAGAATGTACCATCAATTAGCAACCTATACAAAACAAATTGTTGGGTCAGTTACATCAACATGCAAATTACATTCATGTGAAAGACACTGATGTTAGGATCGACTGCTTTAGGCAGAAAATTGATTGGTGATTTAAAGATTGGTAAAGTGTGGATTAATTCAATACACATGTGGATTAAGAAAAATCTAACTATCAGTAATTCAGGTAAGATTACAGTTAAAAACCACATTTAATGTATCAAACATAAACCATCAGAGGTGCATCATTTAAATGGCTGGACATCATTGTCTAGTACACCAACCAGTTTACTCACTGACAAATCATCAGAAAACTAATAATAATACAAGATTTTTTGTTTTTATGTGATCTTAAAGATGATGTTTACAATTACCTTACGATAAGTCGAAAGGAAAAAAATACTGTTTCATTTAAATATTGTGTGTGCTTTTATTTCATATGACATCACAAGGAAACATCTTGGTGTAGTGAAATAAAGTTGGAAACATAAAACGATGGATTTATAATATAGAGTATTGAACTAGGGAGGTAAATGTAAGGTATCTTTGATTGCTTTCAAAGGAGTACTCCAGACATTTCAAATTTCAAACAGGTAACAGGTGAATATCTCCCAAGTAGGATAGGCTACATGAAAAAATGTCTCAGCAAAACTCAATTGTCCTTGCATTGTCTTTATGGCTACTGCTTGATTAATTAAATTTGAAATAAAAAAAAAGATACCATTCGTAGAATCAGCAGCTTCCTCTGTTTTTCCTTTTTCTTTTTCTAATTACTGAACCTGTCACCTGATTTCCAGCATAAAGACATTGAAATAAATTGATGCCCGGTTATCAAGACAACTTTGTTTGACTAGAATCCACCAGTTAAAACTACTATTTATTATCCAGTCTCTCCATCTAAAGTTAAATGTCTTGTGTAGGTTTTGAGCACATGACATGATGGTGGCCGAGATGGGGGGGGGGGGGATTGGGGAGGACTCAGCTAGTCCATATGGGTGAGGGAGAGGAGGTAGCATGTTCCCCTATACCTGACTATGGGTCTGAAGGGGAAGGGGGTGGATTATAAGGGAAGGAACTAAGAGGGAATGGGAAGTTATGAAAGCATCTTTATCAAATCCTAGTTTATGGGATGCATCAACCAATATACCAATGTTTCCAATATTTACAATAAGTTTTAAAGCTATTAAAGCTTTTTAACTAATCCCTGCAGCTAATATCATTGCCTATCCTTTCTATACCAAGATACCCAAGCAACTGTGTGAATTGCAAATCTCTCTCCTCCACAGAGAGAGATTTTTCTCTTCCTAATATCATCTTTTTGAACTTCATGTCAACTGCTCAGCATTTAATTGCTCTTCTTCAATAATGATGATAAGGTTTTAGGTGAATTTTGTGAACAAAGTTTGCCTTTTTTTCTTCTTTTCTTTTCTTTTCATTAATTTTCTATGCATGTTTTCAGTCTTTGTGGACAAGTTTAAATAAAGCAAATTTTGCAGCTCAGATTTTGTGTTTCTTTTTGTAGAACTATGGCAGTCTTTATAAAGGTATTTTACTGTTTTCCTTGCAATCAAATTGAAAAAAGGGATGCAAAGTGATGAAAATGTTAAACAGTGTATGACATTGCATCATGCCTCATGCTGTGCAAAACACATGCTTTACATACTTCAATTATGTAATTCTTACATTACAACGGTTGATTCTGTCTCTGCTCTCCCCTATACCTATACCCCCCACTCCACCCCCCACCCCCCCCCAACTCCATTCACCTCAACTACCCTGCCCTTCCGTCATACTTAAACACATTAAGCTTTTCTCTACAAAGCAACTCTATGAAGAACACTGCACAAAATCAAAGTTCAGAAACTAGAAAGGTTTAAAATGGTCAAGAGAATCTCTCCTCCATTTTGTTCTTGATTTTTTACACTCAATTTGTCATTATTCTGGATATATATTCCAGCATGAAGCGATGATATTGAACTTTCAAGACCCAATCTCAGCTACAACTTTGCCCAGTAGGTTAACAATGGCATGTGCTCTGTTTACTTCAGGAAGAGGTCGTAAGTGATGCTTGGACTACAGTTCTCCTCTGATCTGAGAGAATATTATAACTCCTCCACCATCTCCAAGCTCTGCCACAGAACATGCCATGGTAACCACTGTTACTATGGTAACTATTTTGCATAATGATCATATTAACTTCAAGTAGAACCCATAAAGCTTGGATTTCTTGATTCTCTTCTGACCTTGAGAGATCATCCTGTAATTCCCCAACAGTTTTCCAAGCTGCTAACTACTATTTTCCAACACATAAACAATCCCTCTCAACAATGTCAAAGCACTTGAAAATATTTCTAATACACTCTTATTCCAGGAGTAGTTAGCGACTGGGCAATACAGACAGGTAGAGATAGATGCATCGATACTGAATGACTGGCCACTGACAAATAAAATATCTCTAGGTAAAATAAACATATATTACTTGACTAAGTCTCACAAGTACTTTCCTGTTACCTTCAAAGATAACATTAATGTTTTCAGAGTCTCATATCTACATTTTTCAATCCTGAGCATTTTTGATAAAAAATTGCTATAAAACAATTATTTTGTGTGATCATGAAAATATAACAATGTCGAGCTAGAAAGGAAAGATTGAAAATATTTCCCTTAATTCTTCTAACAGGAAATGTAATAAGAAAAATGAATTGCAATTAAATTTTCCATCGCAAAATTATCACATTTGGGTAGGCATAGGTAATAATTTAGTATTCAAATTTTATAGGTAATAATTTAGTATTCAAAGTTTGTCCAGCAGTTTCAAATGCTCCGAATCTGGTCTCCTATAAAACACTTTGGTTCCTGACTACCAAAAGTGGTACACATGTTTGCACTATGTTACCAATTAGCCCATTTTGCACAGTAATCTGCTATGTGATACTGTGTTAAGAAGTCCCTGATTCACTCTTCTTTAAAGAATACCTGTCGACCTACAAAGGTGATAGCAAGATGCACTTCTTCAGTAGACTCATAAACATTTCCGACATGCATGCAGTAAATTATGCAAAACCACCCCGAGTTCTTGCCCAAAACTAGATTTCAGGCAAATTATTATTAAAGTCACAGAACAGATTGTGAAAGTCGCAACTGCACTGTTTGTAGATTGAATGTGGCTTTATAAAAGAAAATGTGAGGGAATAGGTCAACAATTGTTGCAGATATAAAAGTTACAATAACTAATTACCAATCAGGGTGTTGGGGGAGGGCCTGCAAGGGGGGGGGGAGTGAAGAAGACAGATTTGAAGGTAATATCGTGCAAATTTAAAAACTAACATTGCTCTCAGCACTTTTTAATCATTGTGGCAATATCAAAATAATGGCATGCTGAAACTGAAGTAATTCTCTACGAAGGGTTAAAATTAAAATAGTTGCAAAATAGTATCCCTAATTCATCTTTAATATTGGTGGGGGGGGGCGGGCGTGGGGGGTTAAGGGGTACATCTTCCCAGGGCTATATTCAATGGCAGGAACCCTTAGAGTAGTTTTGGCTGACAAGGATGACACAGTTCATATTCTGCCCCCTCTCATACGCCACAATTTTGGTGGCCCCTTCGTGGACTAATTTAGTGTTCACATACTGTGTGATAGTTTTTGGAGGCTCTAAATTTGGTCTTTTGTAAAATACTATAAGTTCCTGAGTACCAACACGGTTACACATCTTTGCACTATTTTGTATAACAATTTGCCAATGCGATACCGGATGAAAATGACTTCCCGGCCACTAATCAATTTCAATAGTCGCATGCCTGGTCAGTGCGGAAACTCAACAGTATAGAGGTTATAAAATTCCATTTCAAACCTAATGTTCACGTAAGACTTCCTTTTTTTACAACAAAACATTATATGTTCCTATGATCCCCATATTGCACTTGCACTTGATATAGAACCCACTTCATTGATTGAAAGATTGCACGACTTGTTCTAAGGATGACCAAAGTATTATAGGCCCCTACCCAACTTTTCGACCCACAAAAGGACAATAATGCTGATGGCTTGTATGTATCTAACTTGTCTGTACAAACACGACTCCCCCCAACCCCCTCCAACCCATGTTTCCTCAAATATATAGTTTAAGTTATTGCTTCCTGTTATATATTAAGAGTGAAGTGAAATGTGCAAATAAAAAAAAGTTTGTGTGCAAATTACTGAGATACACTCTGGCTGTTGACCACAAAAGACCATCTCCGGTGTACTCTCTAGCTGTCTTTCTTGGGACCTCCTAGGTCACTATACACCTTTTCCAAAATATAAAACTACCCACAAAATATCCATACATACAGTAATGTATCAACACTGAGGTACTCGGCCATATTGAATAACTTTGCTAAAACTATATTTGGAGTTAATGTCTTCCATAATTTTCCATACCATATTAAACCCATTACTACATAGCATAGCAAAAAAAAAGGTTTCTACAACCTCCAGAGTTTTCTGTTTCTGCTACTACGAAAGAAACTATCAAATGGCAAGCTTCATTTCTCACGAATTTGGGGTTGAATTTTTGGTTAAAAATTTTAACGAATATGACTCCAAGTCAAAGAACTGGTTCAGTTAATAACAACAGAGCTGCCTCTCCCTCCATGTCAACCAAATTCTTCAAATATTCCAAGGCTTAATCTTATTTGAAAACTTTGTTTGATACTTGATGATCAGCTAATCAAAGAGAACAACTTTCTTTTTCTTGTTTTGTAAGGGGTTTTTTTTAACTTTTTTTTTTCAATTTTGTAGATATTTTTGATTCTGTCACCTGATTGGTCTGAAATGACCAACTCTGGGTTGAAATAGATTTCCAGCAGGTGTCATCCCACCACAAAACTTGTTTCTACAATAAACTTACAAAGGAAAGAAAAACTAAGAGGTGTGTTAAAAGGAGGGTCATTAAAAACTAAAAGTGGTGCTTCTTGATGCAGAACATGCAGTGGGTATGATCTCTCAATATCCAAAATACTTACGTTTCATATAACGTTCATAACCTGGAATGAAATCTCAAAAGGTACATGTCATGTTATAAAAATGTTTTAAAAATTCCCTGGTTCTACAGTTTTGTTTGTATGACCATGATTGTTGTATTTTAGTTTTTATCTTCTCAATGACCAGCCTGAAGAAAGTTTTGTTGTTAATTTCATATCAAACTCAAGTTACAATAATTCCCATATGATTAAAAAAAAAAAAAAATTAATTCTATGATGAGATAAATACTTTTCAATTACACGATCGCAATATCATAATTATATTCCATAATTTTCACCATGGTGTTTATTTGTGTAAGAGTATACATATATCTTGAGAAGTCCATTTTAAGGATAAACTTTAACCAATACAGTACTGAAAAATGTCTATTTTCCTCATCCCCCCCCCCACCTTTTATTGTACAGAAAAGCAGAGGCAACCTAGAGATGCCTCCACAAAAATGTGTTCTGCATCTCTCCACTTACTTTGTTTTAGTTATTTTTAATTGCGCAATGATATACGTTATGAGGACAGAATATAAGACCTGTCATTTTTTTTTATCAAACTAAAAAAGTTCACTACAGAGACTAGAGGTATAAGAATGTATCAAACGACGAAAGCCTTCTGTTTCGGACATTTCCAATGCACTCTGCTATATGACTGAATCTTACTTCTCGATTGTTATACCTTACAGGAAATATAAATGTCCTGAAGGATTTTTAGGATACTAATATTTGGAAGGACCTTCAATTAGGACTGGAAAACAATTGGTCTATTGAGTATCTCAATTTTGATCTTTGGAAGATATTGTCAAGAGTCATGCATCAACACCAAAAACAGCAAGAAAACAAGACTCGCATATATAGTGCAAATAACAACTGCATTTTTACCAAAGTTAACGAAGTTGTTCCTCGCAATAACCATAAGTAATAATGATATATGACAATGTTATAACATTGAGGTTACGGACATGTATTGTGGTGGTTGAATCCCTCTTGAAAGCAAACTTTCAACAATATGAAAATAGTGTGATTTGTCAAAAAATAAATTCTTGAACGACATCAAGTGATTTGTGTACAAAAGTTTTGATCATAACATTATCATACACAACCAAAGGACCAAGTGCAAATTCAACATAAGAAACAAACAAAGATTTTCTCCTTTATCCTAAAAGGATGCACTATCAAGTAATGCAGCCTAGCTTTCCTATTACCAACTTATTACTACATTGATGAAATACGTTAGCCTAACTTTTATGCCCACCTTAACCTAACACAATGAACCATATCAAACCATGATTAACTAGGTCATTTTAACTTACAGATGCCAACCACTGAATGAACTAGGCCAGCATTACTTTATTTTCTACAAATCGGAATACTTTGTAATCTATCCTAAAAGTGATAAAACTAATGACAACAAAGGTCCACATGAGCTAGAACTACAAAGTAAGTTGGACTAAAATTATAATAAGTTTCTCTTCCTTTTGGCCTACTTTTCTTGGATCCTCTGATCTGCTGTTGACAACATGACAAGAGCATTCTAAATTAAGATGATTACTGCCTAGTGGGTGTGTGCTGTCAAAAGTTATTTGGATGTTGGTTGCTAGGCTCTATCATTGTGTAAAATAAAAACAAAAATGCACCCAGTAAAATCAATACATATTCTGCCAGCACATCAAAGAGTGTGTTACCTACAAGGCAAAACAGAGGTGACTAAAAAAGCACATATCAACACCGTAAAGACAAAACTTAACCATTTATGACATTTACCCTGCATGCACCAAAACAAAAAATTAAACAAATTTATGCAAAAAACACATAAATGTGAAAAATATGTTAAGATACCAATTTCCGTTTTTCAATTTGGGAACTAGAAATAAAGCCTACAATTCTATGAAAAATACTTTAAATACAATTAAGATTAAGATTAATGTTTGAACAGCACATGCAACCAGGATCTAGGTATCATCCTTAAAATTTTGAAATATGAAATTGTGTATTTAACGTTAATCATCGCCATGCACCAATCCAAGAATTAGACCAATATCTGGCAAAGGTTATAATCCCTTTCATCTTTTCTATCCACATTCCCAGGTTTTCCTTCCTAATCCCCTTTCCTACCATTCCACTGTCATTACTAACTACCTTCCATTGTTACACCCCTCAAGAGTTTATCTCTTAATCCTCTCATCACTATTTCCTTTCATCTTACCCCTCTCCTTTGTTGTGTCCATTTTGGCTCTATTCATTGCCTCATTTGTCAAATTTACCTGTCTGTTTGTCAATATGTATCTCTTAATGTTTTTTCGATCTGTTTTCATTTCAGTTAGATCCTCTTAAGAAGATCTTGCTAGGATTGAAACATCAGGCCCTCTAACTAATAGAAAAAAATATATTCATATTTTACATTTTCATGTGGGTATCAAAATAGAGTCAAATTTGGCATAATTCAGGTTACACGGGAAGACAATTCTCATTTGCATATGTAGATAAAACCCTGTATTAAACATATCCACATCATAATGTGATGGATAAGTTAAAGACTACAGCTAGAGTTTGTTTCCATCTTTGATATAAATATTTCCTACCACACGATAAACACTGCATTAGATTGAGAAGAATAGTCCAGAGGGAAGGGATGGGCATTAAATGGCAAAACAGCTACAACTTTCTTGTAGACTTAGTAATAAATGATTCACCAACCGTGATCTTTGTGGATTTGTAACGCACACCCTAATTCTAACACGCTAAGACCGATCATGAGTTTTAAAAGTCTTTGGAAGATATCTTTAATAACAGCACTGACCACAATGAGGAGACGCACATTAATTCAGACACTGTCTCTAAAGGTAAGAGCACCAAAAATGACAATAAATTGTTGATCACTGCACGAAAAAATATCCACAAATTCACTGCCTTTAACTATTAACACTAGCTGCTGTACCAGGTAAAAAAAACTTATTGTCCTAAATGTGTAGTGTTTTGTAATGCTTTTCGCTTTCTTTGCTATAAAAGCTGGAGTATAAGACAGCGAAGAGGCAATTATTTACCAAAAGTATGTAGGATGTTTTTGAATCATCGATCTACTGCTAAGTATCCTTGGTAACTGAGTATACATGATTCTAGCACTTTATGAAATGCCACTTTCTCTGTTTACTTTAGAAATAATGATAGAATTCAATTTAAGTGACACTTAAATCCATGATATATAGAGACCTTTGAAGGTGATCTGAAATATAGCGCATCGCGCAAATCCATAGTCACGCCATCGACAGAAATTGAAGTACAGATTAAAATGTAAATACATTGTAACATTACATACAGCTGATCCCCTTTATTTTATTAAATCCATAACTTGATAATCTGATTGTATTTTAAGAACCTAATCCATTTAGTCAAACACATGGTAAGGTATCATCAGTACCAGTTCACCTACTATTGACCTTAATGCAAATCCATTGCAATATAAACAGAAGTGACCGAGGCAAATATTGTGTATTGTGATCCTTATGAATTACAAAGCACACCGTGCCGAAAGACCGCGGCTGAGGGGGCTGCAGCATGACTGCAGCCAGGCTGCATAGGTCATAGGTCATAACCTCTACGCTCTGGCATTTCACACTATAGGCACTGCTGGTCTGCAGATCGGGAGATAAACTCTATCCTCTGACATTGATTCAAGTCTTGAATAACAGGGGCTACCTGCTACTACTGCAGGTTTTCATTTTGACCTTTTGACCTTTTGATGCCTCAGTGAAATCCCATGCAAGAAAATCCAGAGGCCAAGTAAACACAAAAGTCCCAAGAAGTGTTATTATTTGTTGGTTGCTGTGCTGAATGGGTTTCAAGTTACCTCATATATACTTAAACCGTAGAATGTCTGGCTGTCCTGGACCTGTAATAATCATGCAGTTAAACAACTTGACATTTCATACCAATAATTATCTCTCTCCATATTTCTTTTCAGATTCAGACAACTTTTCGTTTGCCAATTTGTAACAGCAAACGCCTGTTTACTCTGGGTGTGCGTTTTGTAGACAGACATTGTTTTGCACAAGATAAAGTTTGCAAAATATGTGGCTCTAGTGTCATCGAATGGGTTCCCGGTTTAACCGGGTGTGAGGACTTTATACAATTTGTATAAATTCCAGACATTAAAGGAATCTGATTGTTCAAAAGCATAGTACTAAGTGACACAGGGACTGTCTGTTACATGATTGGTTTACTTGGGCCATTGATTTACAGGCACAAAATTGGAAAGGAAATTCTAAACACACACACACAAATATCGATACTCTTAACAAAACTACTTTTGGCAATTTTAAGAGACATGAATATAGCAAAATCATGCTTTTTCTATCTTTCTGTTTGTTCTAATTATCAAGGAAAAACTCTACATAATAAACAACTAGTGTAATTTGGACAGTATGAAGACAAATGGTTCTACAAAGAGGGAGAAAGAGTAATAACAACAACAAAGAAACAACAACAAAACAAATCCCAAAATTAATCATGCAAACCTCTTGCAAGTGTCTTGACCCTTGTGCCAGTCGGAGAGCCAGCGGTTGCTGAGGGAGGGGACAAAACCGCAGAGGCCGAATCGGAATCATAGTACTGTATCCTGTTGGGATCGTCGAATGAAATCAGTTCTAAAAATGGGAGAGAAAAAGAGACACTCGCAGTATTAGAAGCTGTAGAGTACGAACTTACCTAATACTCCTCTAACACCTAACACCTGACACCTAACACCTGTTACATCCTCATAATACCATGGAGTAGTGTAGTAGTACGTATAATGTTGTTTAGCCTTGGCAGATTCCTGTACTATACTGACTTACTGGACTGGTCACTGGACACTTCTGAACGTACCTTAGTCCCAGTTTGTATGGTAAATACTGTGTGCTCTGCCTAGATCATTTCAGGTCAGTCAGAGGTTATATAAATTTATGTAAGTAGTAACACAAGTTAGTTGTAGAATGAACAGAGTTGCACAAGCCCTCAGTGTATTATGCACAGTTTCTCTGTCCCTCTCTCGTCAGCCCGCTCGGTTCCTACAAGGCCAATTACAACCAAGCAGCAAACTTAAATGTTTTACTTCTTTTATTCTTGCAAACATCAACTGTGTCAACTTGTTAAGCATTTTGTACTCATGTGTTTGTCACATCTACATGTGTTTTTTTTCAATTCCTTTTCTATATACAAAGAGAACCATGTTTAAAATCTGTTATTGCGTAATCTTGTCATCTCTTCCTCTTACCATAAGTTCGAATCTTCTTAGCACTGCCATATAAACTCTCATCTTTAGCCTTTATGTGCATTTGACCTCTGTCGAAGAAAAAATAAATAAAACATTCTTTATTTCTTTAAAATGTTGTGGGACAACATGATTATCTCTTTCAAGGAAAAAATATGTCTTCGGTAACTGTACATATAGTGATGAACCATTGTGGTTTGCATATTTATGGATTCAAGCCTTGGTTGGGTCTAAAGTATGAAGGGTTTCTTTTTTACCCTGGGACAATTTCTCTTCAGTTTTTTTGTTCATGTTTTTCTCAAATAGACTACCAAATTGTCAAGACATCTGATAGTAAAACAACTTATGTCGGTGACATAAACAACAAAAAAGAGGAAGAGTTGTTCTTGTTGCCATAACTACCACCAGCTTTATTTTAAAATGGAAGGATTCAGACTTAACTCTAGAAACCTACTGACTTTAGTGAATTGAAAAGTTTGATAGTTTTACCTTTTAGATTCACAACAAGAATAAGGTCTTACTGGAATCACTGGTCTAACTGGTATAATTAGCTAGACTGTACACTGTAAATCTTCCCGCAAAATTCTGGTTTGAAAATTAGTCCATTTTACATTTAAAAAATTTGTTGAAGAATATTTTCCCGCCGATGCTCACCTCAGATAACCCGTTTTGTGGCCGTGATGAGTAAGGATGGTAGAGAATCGAACGTAATGGGAAGTAAACTTGTCCTTTAATTCTACGACACATTCGCCTGCAGAAAAAAAAAAAACATTCTCAAAAGTCAAAAACCTGTTAGTTTCATCTGGTGTTGATTTCATGACTTGAATACTTTTTCTTTTTTTTAATGAGTTTTTACCTTTCATTACCAAGAATCACAATTGGGGATGATGGCAGGTGGGGGGGGGGAGAGGGCAGGGGGGTTTGAGGGATCCACAAAGCTAACTAATAAATATTTGATAACAATGGCTAGCAACTGATTGTTATACTTAAGGACACGAATAGATTAACGGAAAGTTTAATATAAAAAAATCATGTTAACAAAATTTCTGAAAATTATGTTGTTGTTCTTACATGTGTCAATAAAAGAGCTGTTACCAGAGAAAAGAAAACCATAACATTACTGAGGAACTGACATCATCATCATCAATTAAGTCTTAAAAAAGCATTCCAGCTATTTAGCATATTTTTTGGGGGGTTGGATATCTTGAAACATGACTAGCTACAGAAACATTGCAAGTATACTCATTCCTTTTTTCTTCTTTCTCCTTGGAGTTTGTGATATATCGAGACTTGAGATTCTGCCTAAAAGTCATCCTGTGAATATCAAATATTCCAAAAGAGAAAAAATATTCCAGAAAAAAGATACCATAAGATTCGTCGCTGTCTTCACTCTTCAGTGATAAGAGAAGATGCTGGTCTTCCAGGTAGCTACTGTCCGGGAAAATAGGTACCAGCTGTAAAACGAAAGAAGATATTGAAACACGACTCAGAATTTCACTTCCAATGTTTTATTAGTTTTTCATCATTTAATCTTCTCTTTGTCCCTTTACAGTTTATCTTCTCTTACCCCTGTTGATTTTTTTCTTCTCTCCATCCTTTGTCTACATTAATCTCTTTTCTGTTCACCCTGCTCATTAACCTGTCTGTATTCTGTGCTTGTATTTGTCCCTTGTAGTTTCTGATACTTGTCCTTCAGCCTCTGAAGAAGATCCTGCTAGGATCCAAACGTCAGGCCCACTTCCTTTTTATAATTTTTCATCTTCTCTAAACATTGCATAAAGCAAGATTCACAAGATCTCCAATGAAGTGGCAATTTTATGCATCTGTTGTACTAATTGGGAAAAGAGTCTCGGTAATAATTAGTCTGTATGTTAGTTTGTCGTTTTGTCTTCTCACTTGTATGTGTCACTCTCTGCACTTGCTTAGCCACCAAAATTAAGTTTACTCTCCCAACCACCATTTTTCAATCGTACATATTTTACCTCATTGCACCCCCTCGGTCACTCTCTGCATTCAATCACCTTTTAAAAGAAAAGGTTTCCTGTATCCCAATCAAGCTCTATTTCTGGTGTTTCTCGCTGTATCATGTTGAATGATCTGGCATAACTTATGGGACATTACCTCATCTTCAATCTCATCGTAGTGGTCTCAGTCGTGGGAAAACCAAATGCTTCGTTCTTTCAGGCATTACACAAAATGACAGCTAGCTACGTATGATTATGCTTTTCCTTGATTCCCCTTTTACAAACAATCATTCTGTAGTATACCAAAAAAAAAAGATCTAGTAAATATTTTACCTCTGGCAGATTCTCTGATTTCCAAACTGGTCTCACCTCCTTCATGGTAAGCTGTTCGCAAACTCCATTTGTCTTCGAGACTACTTTAGCTGCATAGCAAGAGAAATAAGAAGGCTATTAAAGATTATTCAATTCTTATATTCAAGAACTCACCTTACTTGGCGTCGGCCACTCCCCTGCCCTGCCCACCCGAAACCCGAAAGAAGGCCGATTTAGAAATGAAATAGACATCAAGAATGGTAACGGCAAAAGTTAATTTCTAGCAAATCTCTCCGCCCCCGTCTCTACCTTCCACACACCCTACAGTAAAACTAAGCCAGGACTTTCAATAAACTCTTAATAAATACTGTGGTTGACACTTGGTTTCAAAATACTGGTAGTTTGCAGAAATTTAAGTCTTCTTCATTCTCTATTACAGGCAGCGTTGATAAAGTGGAGTCCTCCAATGTATCAAATTGAAAACTAATTCAGATGCTCAGTCTTTGTAGCAGTTCCTACCTCCAGTATGTTGATTGATTCTACACCAGAGAACGTTGATTAACTTTTTCCAGAAAAGTGAGTGATTTTAAACCAGGCGAGTTTGATTAATTTTCTACATGGACCAGAGGTACACACCCATTGGAGCAAGAGGCAAGATGGAATCAAAATCTCATTACAACACGATTCACAAACGAAGCGGTTAGGCCGATCGGGTGCTTGAGTATAAGGCCTTCTGGGTCGGCATAAACAATTAGAGCACAACTATTTGCCCATTTTTTTTTGTGGGCCGAATTGACATCTTCCACAAGCTTCCAGGAGCCTGCAGTCCACCTACTGTGGACCCCTGTTCTAAATTACTGATGGGACTGCTTGCATTTCCAAACGGACGTCTTCATTATTTAGTACGGTGTAGGTTTTTTCTTGCTTCTGATGAGGTATTTCTTAAGGTGGATAGGGGTCCTTTAGTAGGATGCCATCTTACATGCTTACTTACATAATGAAATTACTATTTTATGTAGTTTATATACATACAATGTTCTCAATAGCTTCATAAGTGTGAAAAACAAAGCAGAAAAGGAAAAAATAAAACAAGTGGGTAGACAAAAGAAGAAATAAGGAAACAAATAAACCATTGGAGGTATACTCACCTTCCAAGCAAGACGAATGGAATTCTATCACAAAATTTCTGCCACACATTGAAGTCATTATTGTGGCCTCGACTTCCAAGAAAGATATTTTGATATTCTGGTTATCCTGTGATGCTGTGAGGAGTGGATGAGACAAGAATAGATTTACATCCTCAGATGTGTTGCTGGGTTTCCCCTGCCTTGGTTAGGCTTCAAGAATCATTGAAAGGATGGTAAGATGCAATTAGGCAAGTAAGGCTCATTCTTTTTTTCAATACTTATAAATCATCTATTTAAGGAAGATAAGGTAGTCTGGAGAGGGATTCTCCTTCCTTAGCAACTATCTAAAATTGGCTCAAAACTGAAAATTCAAATCATGGAATATCTACATTTACAGTGCATTGGGTTGCAATATATTGAATACATGATGTGCTTTGTCAGTGTCCTTAAAAGTGACACTGCACCCTGTTGCCTAGTGTAAGGCTTATTTTAGGTAGTTCGGGAACGGTAAGCCCGGCCTTACACTGATACCATAGAACCGAGCGTGAAACGTGAAATAATATAATAACGGAAAAGCGGGTACTGCATAATATATGTCTTCTTTTATTGATTCAGAATAAAACTGTAACTTGTAACTTTAGATAATTAAAATGTAAAGAGCCCGAAGTCTACAGACGTAAATATAAATTACGGAGCCTACTGTTCTACGTCTGTAGACTTCGGGAGATAAACTTCAACTCCTCGATATATCTTTATGAAACACTTAAACCCCTGATTCCAAAATAACAAATTAAGACGCGTTGCACAGGGCACACGCTCTGCCCTTGAACCCGATTGGTGTAAACTTTTAACTCGCCCCTTACCAAACTCTTGATTGGTTGAGTGCCAACCTGATATGCAGACGAGCATATGCAAATGGGCACTCAACCAATTTGAACCAGTTTGGCTGTCTTCCAACCCCGAATCATTTAAACAAAAGATACGCTTCTAATAGCGCGTGATTTATACCCCGCCACACCACAGCGCAAACCACCAATGCGCGAGCCATGGGTGACGTCATAATGACAATAACTAGAATACGCTTCACAATAACAATAACTAGAATACGCTTCACACAGGATTTACCCATAATAGGAAATGTCCTCATTTCCAAATTAAAACTCAAACAAGTAAGCAATATGTTAACACCAACTAGAATTCAAAACAAATATATTTAATAAGAAATAGAATAACCAACATCTAGGTCTTTTCTTTTGAAATTAAAAGAGGAAAAAAAAAAATATATATATATATATATAGGAAGACCAATATTTGGGTCCTTCCTTTAGAAGTTTTAAGAGTATAAAGGGGATATTCTATAGCCCACAACCACACAGCTAACAAACACTACATATATATAAATATACAATGCTTAAAATGCAATAATAATGTGCACCACTCTTTATGTTTTAAATATTGGTAAGTAAATAGAACACCGACATAAAACCATATCCCAATTCTTCCACCACCATGCTCAACCAACACAGATGAACCTGATGTTACCAGACAACTCTACCACAACCATTATAAGGTAAGTATATACCACACTTCAGATCAACTGTCAAATAAGATAAGATATAAACAAAAAAATAATATGATGCGCCGGTTCAATGGCGACCCAATAAACATATAAAACCACAAACAAAATCCAATGACTGGGGACAAGGCGCGTTCTAGCCTCCCTTAAACATCAAAGGACTGAGAAGAGAACAAAAGTCTAAACTAATTGCTGATGGGTGATCAAGCCATGTACAATATCTTCGTTTCTGCCGGAAATAACCATCATGCTCCTTAATTGAGGTTCATGGCTAATCGCGGTCAACAAATGTTACATCTACCTCATACATAAATTTAAAAAAATATTATCAATTTGTGGAACAACCCTAATTACTCTCCTGTCGTTGTTTTGAGATGCGACAATTGGCAGGAGCATAGTAAACCCAACTTAAAATGAATTATGAACAAAATACAATTTACAAACATGCATGCAATTTATAAGACAGCTTCTCAAAAACAAGATACACATTAATTCATAATGAACCAGGGCAAAACTAACTGTCACACCAGATACTATCTAAACATTCCAATACAAGGGATGGAAGAATGGAGAAAGGTAATACTCAATGACTTATTATCTTAAATTCAAATTCATAACTTTAAATTCAAAAGTTACCTCATAAATTCCTGTCAGAGAAAAGACAATTACCCTTTCTAATATAAAAGGCGTAAGTCTTAAAAAGAAGGAAAGAAGAAAAAAAAAACATAACTACTTATCCTTATGAAAAGAATGATAATAATTATGGCTTAAACGATCTCAGCAGACCTAACGATCCAACTCATAATCACTAAGATAGTTAGGCAGCTTTACTTCTCTACCTAAACGTGTAAGTCTTTTATTATCTAAACGTTTTCCACCTTGCAACTCAGGAGAAATTCCAGGCATATCTAGATTACTCTCAAAGTGAAATGGTAAATTTCTATAAAATTCATCCAAGGACAAATTTGGCAAATAATTCCCTTGAACCACACTAGGTGGATTTGGCTGAACAAGCTTTTCATTTACATCCTCTAAACTATAGGGAGAAACATAAGGCTTAAGTCGGTTATAATGTATGACTTTAGATGGAATGGAAGATTTACTCAAATCTTGTAATTGATAAGTTACACCATTGTTCATAACTCTAATTACTCTATGAGGACCTTTCAATCGAGTGGCTAACTTATCACGTTGCTTAGCTGGATCGTTTACCCACACTAAATCTCCAACAACATAAGGTAGAAATCGAGTCTTCAACTCTACATACTCAGCCTGTTTTTCTTGAGCTTTTACCAATTCTTGGCCAACAATCTTACTAGCTTCTTTCATACGTTTAGTGATGTCATCAACAAAATCAACATAGCTACCATGACAACTGTAACCAACTGGAGTGTCACCAAACATAACCTCGAGGGGCATACAAGCTTCTCTGCCATTCACCAGAAAGAATGGTGAGTAACCAATGCTAGAATGGACACTAGTATTATAGGAAAAAGCGATATGATTGAGCATCTTATCCCATTGGTTACCAGTTGAGAATAATCTCTTACTCAATTCACTCTTAAGTGTTCGATTGAATCTTTCTACCTGACCATCTGATTGTGGGTGATAAGGACTAGTACGAGTTTTCACTATTCCCATTAGTTTACACAATATATGCACCAACTTGGATTCAAATTGTTTACCTTGGTCAGTGTGTAATACCTCTGATATCCCATGTTCGCAGAAATACTTATCAAATAAACACTGTGCAACAGTCTCTGCTGTTTGATCTGGCAAGGCATACATATTAATGTATTTAGTGAAGTAATCAGTTACAACCAACACATATCTATTGCCATTCGTAGTTAGGGGTAACTCAGTTATATCAGCAGCAACTCTCTCAAATGGTTTGTTAACTATCATGGGCTCTAAAGGAGCACGAAAAGGTGAAAATCTTCACTGCCTGTACCCAGAAAAGGTGGGGGAAGTTCAACCCTAATGTTATCATAATGGGGTGGTGCCATCATTTCGGTAGTATCACCCAACAGTGGGGACCTTATAGTGTTACGAGAACTGGGGCCTCTACGTCTAGGCATTAAGTTTTTGGCGAAGAACAATGAAATTCAGTTTCACCAGTTTAAAATAAATACAATACCCTAAAAAAAATATATATATATAAACCAGTTGGGGGTGCCTGTAAACAGTCTATACTCAACAATATGTGTACCAGAATGGATAATCTGTGACCACACTAGGCTATTTGGCCTAAACCGCTGCCACCAAATATGTAAGGCTTATGTTAGGTAGTTCGGGAACGGTAAGCCCGGCCTTACACTGATACCGTAGAACCGAGCGTGAAACGTGAAATAATCAGGAAAAGCGGGGTACTGCATAATATATGTCTTCTTTTATTGATTCAGGATAAAACTGTAACTTGTAACTTTAGATAATTAAAATGTAAAGAGCCCGAAGTCTACAGACGTAAATATAAATTACGGAGCCTACTGTTCTACGTCTGTAGACTTCGGGAGATAAACTTCAACTCCTCGATATATCTTTATGAAACACTTAAACCCCTGATTCCAAAATAACAAATTAAGACGCGTTGCACAGGGCACACGCTCTGCCCTTGAACCCGATTGGTGTAAACTTTTAACTCGCCCCTTACCAAACTCTTGATTGGTTGAGTGCCAACCTGATATGCAGACGAGCATATGCAAATGGGCACTCAACCAATTTGAACCAGTTTGGCTGTCTTCCAACCCCGAATCATTTAAAACAAAAGATACGCTTCTAATAGCGCGTGATTTATACCCCGCCACACCAGAGCGCAAACCACCAATGCGCGAGCCATGGGTGACATCATAATAATAATAACTAGAATACGCTTCACAATAACAATAACTAGAATACGCTTCACACTAGCAACATAAGACCATATCAATACCCTCCAAAAATGCATGTGTTTCTAGGAGTTTATGCATGCTAATGAAATAGATGCTGTATCATCCTATCTTATCCAAGAACGAAAATAACAGATAGAAAGAGGTTGTAGAATATCCAATAAAAGTGATCAATACAGTAATCTCTCAGATTATTAATATAAAAAAAATGATAAACAACGGAATGCAAACTATCCCAAAAGTCAGCCAATGAACATTTGCATATTTTTTTTTCTTCATTCTCTCCTATAATGACAACAATCAGAAAAATATAATCGACAGTGGTTCGTTTTTGTTTCTTCAGAGGGAGCAAATCTTTGCTTGCAAGACATACAGGGAGACTCCCTACAGAATGTCGGTGGCAATTATGCACAGTGAATACTTTTTCCAAAAGAGACAACGTTAATATTGACCAATCGTTGAGAATCTGTACTTCTTATTCGCTGAAACTACTAAGAGAAATCTTTCTATTATATTTATTAATGTCACATTAAAGGCAAATGTCACATTACAGTATACATGTCACCTAGATCCAAAGGAGACGATTAAAAATTAAGAATAAAAACTCTCTCAAACTTACGCTCTGCAATGGTAGATGGCGGCAGAATGCCAACTAGGAATGTTGCAAACACAGGAGAATGGTCACTGGTCACAATGTCTTTAGAACAACCTTGATGGGGAAAGTATATAGATTATTAATACCAGTATCAAGCACCATCAAAGGTCACCCAGTATGAACTGTGATACAATATCAACAAAATAAATCCAAATTATAGCTGCAAAGTTTTCTGGAAATCAAATGTTATTTGACTTGATTTCTTTGTTTTGAAAACTTTCTGCATCTAGATTACCTCCAAATTCTCATCGCAATTTGTATCGTGAAGATATGAATTTTTACAATATAGTGACATCTTGTGGAAGCATCTGGCAACAACACAGTGGATAATGTCGTCATGGCAACCGTTAAATTTTTCGAACAAACCTATCTCCTTACCATATGTTATGTTTTCATTGTACGTCCCAGGATAGGATCTCCATAGAACTCTATCACACCAGGATGGTTCATTGATACGGATCTGTATAGGCAAAATAAAGTCAACTTTAGCCTGTTGTATGGATGGACAAAGGTGTTAGGTTCTCAGCGATTACTTCAGAATTGACTAAATTTGTTACGTTTCCATCTCTCCCAATAAAAAATCGATGCACCTTATCAGCCTATTAATCCACCATATTGTAGCCACGTGTAGGACAGAGGTAGCAGACTTATACCTTCTTAACAACTGGTTCTCTCTAACCAAAGCGACGAAAGGTAGCTAAGAAAGGGAACAAGATGTGATACAAACAAAGCAAGAGGGCAACCAGGGGGCAACAGAGGGCCAAGAAGGGGCAACATGATACTGAATGAATAAAAAAAACAACCTTGGTCTTCTTGATCTTCTTGTAAGCATAGACGCTCCTCAGACCGAGCTCGTATCTGTACGTTGGTGGGAAAGTGATTTCACTTTCCTCTGCAAGGAATAAAAGCAAACAAGTTCTAGCCCCAATTTAGTCTGGAAAACCTGCTGGGGTGGTCTAACAGGAGGGGGTGTTGGATTTTATAAAGCCCCTAGATGTACTATGGTGCAATATCTATAGGTTATTTTCCAGTGCTAGTTGTGTATTTGAAAAAATAATGATACTACCTGCATAAAAATGTTACCAGATTTATTATGCAACATAAAATGTAACACTAGGATTTAAACAAGAATCGTCACAATGGGTCAATCTTTTTTATAGCCTGTGTAATGACATTATGAATAAGTATAAAAGTATCACATAGTTTTCAGTATAGCTGTACTGTAGCATAACCAACTAAAGTACCGACCAAAAATGGATAAAAAAGCCAACTCAATGGCTGGGAAAAAGTGAGTGGTGCTAGTGTCCCACTTGCCCATACCCCCCCACACCGTAATCCTGCCAATGTCTATCCGAACTTTGTAAAGAGGTTAACTGAAGTACAGGCTAGTTGGTATCAGTTTTGCTGAAG
The DNA here is from genome assembly GCF_037975245.1 of Apostichopus japonicus. Lineage (NCBI taxonomy): Eukaryota > Metazoa > Echinodermata > Holothuroidea > Aspidochirotida > Stichopodidae > Apostichopus > Apostichopus japonicus. Next base: position 3,173,901 of record NC_092570.1, read on the forward strand.
GCAGGTTGGGTGGGAGAGGGCAGGGCAGGGCAGGGCAGGGCAGGGCAGGGCAGGGCAGGGCAGGGCAGGGCAGGGCAGGGCAGGGCAGGGAAGGGAAGGGAAGGGAAGGGAAGGGAAGGGAAGGGAAGGGAAGGGAAGGGAAGGGAAGGGAAGGGAAGGGAAGGGAAGGGAAGGGAAGGGAAGGGAAGGGAAGGGAAGGGAAGGGAAGGGAAGGGAAGGGAAGGGAAGGGAAGGGAAGGGAAGGGAAGGGAAGGGAAGGGAAGGGAAGGGAAGGGAAGGGAAGGGAAGGGAAGGGAAGGGAAGGGAAGGGAAGGGAAGGGAAGGGAACAACTTATATGAATTCCCTGCACTCCCCAAAAGAGAACTTCCTGATTATGCTTATTGCCAAAGAAAGTTATAGCACACAAGCTCAGCCATCCCATCTCCCGACTTCACATGTGTAAGTCAACAAACATAATTCTTACTGAATCCAACGAAAACTTCATCTTTATTCTGCTGTTCCATTAGCTGGTCATATTTCAGTAAAGTAGCATAGTCCTTCTTGTTAATGTGTTGTAAGATGTCCTGTAATAATAATAATAATAATAACAATAACAACAACTTAACAGCAACAATAACAATAATAGCAAAAGGAAAAAAAAACGTTTTTGTACTAACTGATAATTTGTGAGCAGCTATTTTTAAGTTACGAGGCAAATTTCAGAATAACTATTCAGTCTGATCTTACGATTCAAGGACAGAGATTTGGTAGATGAAGACAGATTACATTGTACTTGGCGGACCTTCTAGCTTATCTGAAGATATTTGTTCGGTTTGGTCTATACTTTGAAAAATCTTGACAGTAAACCATGACTTCTGTTACCAGCAGTACTATCTTAGTCAGCCACTAGGCAATTTCAACTCCCACAAAATACATTAACTTGAGATCTGGAAACAATGTCGGTCCATGCACACTTCTCAGTCAAGGTTTTTACTAACAACCCTACAAACCATTGCTGTTCTGTTGAGGTCCACATGTGTGACAAATTCCAGTCTGTTTTTCTTTTCCATTAATTTAAAGAAATTAAATAAATAATACCTGAAATCAATGAATCAAATCCTGTTCAAGCTAAAGAAAAATTCCTTGCACTTTGCAAGTTTGATTTCTAATTCTGTCAGTTTTCCATTTTTCATTTTACTTTTCCTTTTTAAACTGATATTTTTCACTTTGTATTTAAAGGCAATCAATGCCTTGCCAACTGCATAAAACTGCCACCTGAAACTCAACACACTCTTTTAAGAGCTGATACTGTCCTCACAATACAAGTATTAAAGTACCTGCACATTCCATTCGACACGATAATTCAAATCTCCCAGAAAGTATAAATGATGAAACTGATTGGTCAGATCAAATACGCTGAGACCTTTAGAACCAAGATTGAGACCTTTCAGTATGTCATGATAATTCTGGTTCCTCCTGCAAAATTACAAAAGCAAGAAACAAAGATTTGTAACATTATTTAAACATGCAAACAGAACCAAGAACATTTCAATGCAAGGCCATTAGTGCCTTCTACTTGTCAATGTTACCTAGGCAACTTAGTCCTATTTTAGCTGGAAAGCAAATTAGAAATTAAACAAAATAACTTACCTAAGCATCTTTTCAGTCCCTGAGGTAAGATGAGAGTTTATGAAACAGAAACAGGTATTACTGAAGTAGAAGGAGACACCGACCGCTCCCTTGTTACCTGTTGAGGGATGAATAATGTAGTTTGGATCGCTCAATGTCTTTGCATGTAAGACATATTTTAATCCTAATAAGTGAGCTACACATTATGTTGTCTTGCTCTAATGTTTTTAACAGGTGCCTATGAACATTAGGTTGAACAGTTTGGGACATTTGAGAATATTTTGGGACAATAATGGTTCATCTTACTTAAATGAATGACAGTTACAAACACAGTGAAACAAAACAGTAAGGTATAAACATTTCCCTCCTTCGGCAAGGAATTTGAGAATTAGTTCAATAAATTCATATGTAGAAACATGCCCAAACTGCTGAATAAACCAGTCCCTTATAGAACCATTACTGACGATTATCAAAATATGTGATCTCATAGTTATCTTCCACATCCACAACGGAACACAGCAATTAAAAAACATGTCCAGTGTCGTAGTAGTTTTTATTATTTTTACAAGCCAATGATACAGGCCCTGCCACATTCCAACCTCCATGACGCACCCCCCCCCCAACCCCACCTATTCATTGGAGTTTTCAAGTATTTCTCGTTCTTACCCTTATTCCTTTTTTAATGTCCTTTTCAGCAGTTAGCTATCTTCTTACATGCCCTGCCACATTCCAACCTCCATGACGCACCCCCCCCCCCCAACCCCACCTATTCATTGGAGTTTTCAAGTATTTCTCGTTCTTATCCTTATTCGTTTTTTAATGTCCTTTTCAGCAGTTAGCTATTTTCTTGGCGAAGACTCGGCAAAAGTCATTTTGTAATACATCCGTATAACGAGACCCCTACAAGCTTTTGGCCACATTAACTTACCCAGAGCATTAGCGATGCCGGTCTTAACAGAGGATGTCCGCACATTACTGATCCTGTGCTGATGGTCTGGTTTGACTAAAACCGTTAACCTGATTCCCCATAAAGAACTCAGGGTTACCTGAAGGAGAAGTCAAATCAGTTCTTGATTACGAGTCCAGGAAAGTCATAATTATTCGTTAATATCTAGTAGAACCCACTAAACACAGTAGCACCCTGTAGATGCGCAAACACTTGCAAGGGCACCATGCAAATCCATCAGTCATATCCTGAAAATTGTGTCACTCGATACCTAATCAGGGATGTGCCCACGCTGGGCGGCACTGGGAGGCCCCGTCCAGCACTAAATATTACCGCCCACCACTGTCTTAAAAATCGTGAATCCCGCCCAGCACTATTTTCATCTAAAATCCTGACATTCCTAACAATATATTCAACATAAATTGAAGAAAAAATTAAAAAATGTGAATTGTTAGCAAAACTAGTGCTTGTGTGTGCTTAAAAAGCTACACAAGTGCCAGCATTTGGCACCTGAGCACCTTCAAAAATAGAAAATTTCTCAAATGGGAGGGGCACACGCCCTCCCCTTTAGATCCCTCCCGCAGGACGGCTATCAGTATACCCGGCACTCAGGAAATCCTGGGCACATCCCTGCCTAATGTAGAGATTGGGCAAGCCTTCAGTGGTAAGGACAAACTTTCAGCATGTATTCATGGCTCAAGCATTCCTAGATATGGCAGCCACTAAAACTATTGTGACGGTTTTCTATTAATTACTTGACAGTCTGTACAAATCAGATGAAAATCTCTACACATGGTTTTGCTTCCATCATGTTTTTAAATTTCTGTCATAAAAATACTTTAATAACAAGAGAAATGCAACAAAACAGCAGTACCAATAAAGTGAAAATAGTTTGTATAAAAATATGTCACATTTTCCCTTTACTGACTGTGCCTTTGATAGGAGAAAAAAAAAAGGTTGACTAAGTAATTCTCACCTCTTTTTAAAGTTGGAATTTCATATGTGTTTTTGAGAAAGATTTCTTTTCAGGTCATTAGTTGCTGCAAGCAGCAAGATTATTTGAATGGATGAGTTTGATAAATAAGATGGGGGTAAGTTATTTATAGGATTATCACTTGACATTGTAACAGAATAACAACTGTACTGAACAAAGTGCAATAGAATAAACTTCAAACAACAAAGGATTTCTTAATATAAAACCCATCTACTTTGATGAGATTCGAAGAGGGATCCAACTCACGACGTGATACTCCTTGGTCGAACCTGGCGTGATCTGCTTAATCGCGTTCTTGACTCTGGTCAGCCAGTCCCTTTCGCTGAGTGAACTTTCCTGTGTACCGATCACGTAAACATCGAACCCCAAAAATGGAATGTTTTTGTCTCTTTGTTTGCCATCTCCTTGACACAACAGCCACGACAGAAAGTTTGAGGGAGGGGCAGCATCTCCTGTTGCAAGAAAAGTATAAAAATAAAATTAAAAAAGTAAACAAGGCTGACATGAATTTCTAGAAATGGCTTGAATGATGTCTTACGTTAATGCGGTACTTTTACAAAGTACAACCAATTTTGAGAGAAGAAATACTATTGATACACCGTATTATCATAGTTAGGTATAAATTGAACTGAAGGGTATTTTCAAAGGCAAAATGAAAAAGGGGGCTTTTTCTTTGCATATTTCCTTCAAAACAAGCAACTTACTATAACAGTTAGGCTTAACGTGATTGTTAGGGTATATCCTAACTTCCTAAGGAAACTGCATGTCCATGACAAAGGTATGCATATCCTCTGGATATATCCTTCACAGAAAAGAACATTTGCTATGGATATTTGTAAGAGGTGGATGTCCATATTAAAATCACATAAAATATGGTCAAGGAAAATGCATGATCTTAATACACAAAAAATTCTTCTATATTTTTAAAGGTAAGCTGTATTGACCAAAAATATGCTAGATTTTCAAAACATGGTCACCTTTGGTCAAAATTCTTATACAGTTTTCATTACCACCTTGGAGGAAATTTACCTCACTGGTACCTTTCAGTCATCTTTTGTGTTCATTTAGAATGTATGACAACAATTTGGAGGGTAAACACCTCCAGGAAAGTACTTTTTGAAACTTCCAGCAAATTATAGCGTGCTATAATTTGGGGCCTATACAGACTACCTTTAAGTATGAAAATGTAGTCTTGGTCAAGCATACCCATTTTTGTAAAGGTTTCTTCAGTAGCTATGAAACGAGATACTGCTTATGATATTGCTTATATAATACTAAGTATAATACTACTAACAAGTAATTATTTTTGTTAATAACAGGCAAAACAAACTAACTTCGGAATAAATTTTCACTATTGCAACAAACAAGACTTCAATTAATGACAGTTTGAATTGAATTTTATTCCTCACCCATATTCCAACTACCAATGAAGACGGAAATTTGGTCGACTTCTTTGCTGTTTGTGTGACAAAGTTTCATCGACTGAACCAACTGACAGAAATATTCCCTTTGCTGGATAATGCAGCAAAATAAGGAGAGAAAAAATAACAAATGAACAGATTAAGTGAGAAATCAAGTTGTCGACATTAAAATGATACGGTAACAACAAATAATACTTATAAACATTTTTAGCTATTTTTCGCGCAATAAAAAAATATTGAACAATGTGACCTATGAAGCAGACCTCTCATTGTTCCTTCTTTTGTATAAAATCACGTTTCCAAGGGGGAGACAGAAATGTTCACAAGCATTATAACTGCATTTTGAGCCTAGACAGCCACTAGAATGCAACCTTTCTGTGTTGAGTTGTTGCTGTTTACTTATAATTGTTTTTCAAGTTCATTGAGTCCTAAGAATGATTTAGTTCATTGGTATTATTGAAAATGACAGAATCTGGGATACAAATATTTTATTCACGAACAAACTTTATTGTAAATGAATCTTTCTTTTCTTCTTTTTTTTCAATAGAAGCGACTTGAGTTGTATTCTTCTCCTTAACTTGTTACCAAAACAATTCCTGAGCAAATGCACTTTTTTTAAGCTCACAACACAGTGTTGAGTCCTATGTGGAGTTTGCTCTAAAGAATTATTCAAATATGCAATATTGCGAGGTACAGTCGTGTCTGAAGAGAAATAGAGCTTTCAGGTACCCGTTACAAACAAAACTTTCACCTTGTTGTCCTAAGTCAAAGTTCTATGTGTGACCTACACTGCATGCAAAGCTTAACCCGTAGAAAATAATCGTACATATTTTTATGTCTAACTTGTATAACGACCTAACAATGTTAGGTCAGACATATCACAGCATATGCTTTGAATATTGACAACATCTGGAATCATGCATCGAATGCAGCCAAATCCAATGATCGACTCACTCGTTTACATGGCTCACCTTTGCATGTTCGAATGAATATTCTTTCTTCTTCCCGTTGTTGAAAGCTATCATCAGTCTTGTTTTATTATCTCGCGATTTAACGAGTTGTGCAACTGAAACAAGCAAGACAGAGAACAGTCAGCCAATCACAAGAGACCATTCACATCAGATGACATTTTCAAAATCCTGGATGCATTAGTTTACAATGCTTATATTTGTAAGGATGCATTTTGAACAGTGGTAACTTGTACAATAGTAACTAAGAATGCCATGATTTCGAATATGAATATTCATTGTATGATTTGCATAGTAATTAAAGTTGTGATGGGTAGTCCTAAACAATGAGAAAATTTTTCACAGCAGTCATTTCAAGCCTAGTGTTAGCATTGATGTCCTAGGACCAGCATAACAGTACTGGTATTGTCCAACTTAACACTATGTTAGGATGGCCGGGATGCTATAGAACAATGCAACTGTTCAGTCTCTATTCACTGAATTTACAAAAGATCGAATCAGTGATTGAAACATAAATTATAACAACTAGAAACTAAGGGTTGATATTGGTTCAAAAACCTGGAAATTATGACAAGATCTCTTGCAAGCTTACTTGTGTCCTGCTTGTAGGTTACGATTTCATCTTTCAAATCCTTGGAGGATTTTACTATCGTGAGGAATCCCTGAGTTACGTTGACTGTCAGTTTCATCTTGTTGCTCTTTAGGGCCTCCACCATGTTGCGACCTTCTTGCCTCACCTTACGAGAAAGAACAAAAATCAGAGAGTGCCCAGAGAAGGTTCAATGATTCAGGCCAATCAAGATGAGCCAAGTAGTCTAGCAATTGGAGTGTCTGTCTGACATTCCTTAGGTTCAAAACCCATCAGGAGTAAAGGGTCCTGCTATTTCAAAATCGTTACCGTGAATCCAAGTTGAGCGAAACCATTCATGGATATGTTATTTCATTTGTTTCAGAGCAACTTGTTTGTCAAAATAACTGAGAAGCGGTGACGCTGAAGAGAGGGTACCTCAAATTTTCCTCTGTAGATGAGATAATGGTCAGAGGCTTGTGAGATACTTTTCACAGACCACAAACCATAAGTGGTGGACAAACTGACTCACCTATGTCTGCATGAACATTCCCTGATTTCACATCCTTTAGAAAAGGTTTGATGTAGGCTGTTTTTCATCAACATTATCTCCACTTTGAGAGGGTTGCCCATTGAGCCAAGGTATGGCTGCCTAACTAACCCTTGGGTTTATTAAATTAACTTCAAGCAGATGCAGATTAAATCCAGCACGAGAACAATAACTGCACTACAAATTTGTGTTGTTCACAAAGTTGTGATTACTCTGTTGTCCAAGCAACGTTCAATCTTTGACATGGGTACTGCCTCTGGCTGATCAACAACTGGCCATGATCGAGGTCATGCTTCATGTCATTTAGAAATGCAACAAGCGTCAATGCTACATGACGATAGTTAGGATACAGTTTGGTGTTTGAGCCTAACCTTTCTTAATGGCCAGATGCTCCACTTAAAGAAAATGACAGTCAACTCACCTCGAAATGTTGCGCTGGATAAACAGGAAGGGAAGGTGAAGTTGACGACTTAGGACTGTTAACTGGGTCTGTCAGTAACTCTGTTGGCTGGTATGATGTAGAGTTAAATGAATCGCCTTTACGATCCTCAAGCAATCCAGATGTGGTCGAAGGTTCCAGGGGTGAGGTCGGATCGGATATGGATAGAGTCTGGAAGCAGGAGTACGCCTGGAAGGAATGGAAATCGAAGGAGATTTGTACATTGGCTGAATTGAGGTGCATCAAGACATGGATATTATTTGCATTACCATCGTGTCATATTGCAACAATTCTTAACACAGACTTTTCGGTTTCTTTCGGTAATTTTACCAAAACTACTTGGTTTGGATATTTACAAGCCACAAAGTTCCCTGTCTCTGAGCTACATGGGAGCTTTACCATCTACTTAACGTACTCAAATGGTAACATTTTTATCTCTGTGCACCCCAATCCTACACCTGCTTTTACCAATTTGACCTACACAGTGTTTACTCAAAAGAGGATTGCAAGTTGATCAAACTATGAAAAACATACAGGTACCCTCCTCCTCCATTCAGTCATTGAATGACCTCTTAAATTATCGAATGGATTCAATTCTTTTGACCTTTGGAACTTTTGTCTGTATAATCATGATATTTACGCCAGCATTAATGAAGCAAATTGTTCAATATGGAGCACAGGTAGTCATAGTTGAAGTCTTTACAAAACAATCATTTTGGGCAATTTTATAAGCTTATCTCCTGGGTCAACAATTTACGTGGGTCAACAAACTAAAGCCCAGCATATGCACAAGGTTGCCAACGGTGATGTTATGAAGATAATCACAATTAACACCACATAAACCTACTAAACAATATATAACAATTAAGAAAGCCATTATCTTGTTTTACATTCGGGTTGACATTACACATTCCAAAGGAAATGAACACTTTTTTAAGTGACGTTCTGCTTTAACAGTGTCATCTTCATTGTTAGTATTCATGTAGTTGCATGTGTCGCCAACACAACTGTTTCAAATGTAGGGGCTTTTCTCAATAACTAAACACATAGAAAGGTTATTAGCCAAAGCCAGGAAATACCTCCCAATGGATAAACAGTGTAATTGTTTATGTAGTGAGAACACATTAGAATTTTACTTAAGTATAATGATACGACCCCTTAGACAATTCAAGGTTTATTCTATTTTGGAGTGGCATCATAAATCTGTTCTAATGAAATCCTCTCAAAGCCCTGACATCTATCAAAACTTTTCCAACAAAACTCAACGTACAACGATAGTACAGCGTATTGACCCTTGAACCACCTCAACTTGTGTAGCCATTAAATATTCATGAATGAAAAGTGACCCTCAACGTTAGGTTTGGATAAATTTAATCCATCGTTGATGATGACCATTGAGGCACTTCAAACATTTCACACACACATGGACTGAAGTTCAAAAGTCTACCCCATTGTTACAACGAAACTTACTGTTTTCTCCACCGATCTAACTTCGTTTTGACAATTTGCCATTGTCTTCAGTAGATCGGTTAATTTGATATCTTCTTCCGCCTGGATGGAAGCAAAAAATGGGATGTGCATGGGTAAATGCACTGCATTACAACAACACTTACAGGACAACTTCAAGGCAGAATTTTTTTTTGAGGAAAATGAACAATCTCAGTGCTAGTACTGTTTTCAATCACTTTTCAGACATTCAGCTGTAAAAGATTTCTCTGGACTGCTCCTGTAAGGCTAAGAGGATCATGTCGACTCCTCCAGTGCAGACTTAACATTAATTAACCAATTGTTTTATGAGTTAATTAATAACTCACCCGAACCATGGTCTCTCAACTTCATATAAACAAGGGAGCACACTTTTGGATGACTTTCAACACCATTAGTCCTTGACAAAGGTTTAACGCAGAGTAAACAGAGCTCAGATCTGTTATTTAAACTCTCTTCGTTGTATCTTTCTTAATAATGATTCTGTTTTCTATCCTATAACAGTAGGATATATGATGACACTCTAAACACATGTATGCAGCTACTGAAGAGTGATTGCATTCACGGATGGGTAATATGATGATCAGATCTGAGCTCTGACAATTTCATATCCTGGTTTATTAGGTCACCAAACAGGAAGAAGAACTCAGCAGTTATACATGTCAACCGATTTCAAAATGGAGGTCAGAATATAAAGTCCAACCAGTCGTCTCATTTACTGACATCTGTCAAAGTTTTGCTCAAACTGCTGTTCGAAAAGAAAATATAAAAAATTTTTAAAAAACTTACCCTTGGAAATTTATACTTCTGTGTTGGGTTCTTCTTTAGGTCAAAGAGACTGTGAAGAACTTTCATTTTGACCAGAAAAATCTCCGCTTCTCTGAAACATTACGAAAATGAAAATAAATTCTGGGATCTTCTAACAGTGCTGCAGATACTGCTCTGGGTAGTAATGCATCGGATCTATCTTGTTTACAAACCTCCAAAGATTTTGTATAGCGCTGTAACATATCTCAATCTAACTGCTTGTTGTGAAATATGTTATAAAAGATCTTGTGAATGTAAATCCAGAATGTTCCATTTCGCAGACTTGGATACAAATATAATGATGCTCAACGCTATATTTAGCGGAGGTGACTGTTGCCAAACGAATGGTGGGCAACATTTTTTCGCTAGAATGTGCTAGTTATGAGTGGTTAATAGCCAAATGTTAGCTCGAAAATGTCACACAACGTGTGAATTCGGGAAAGTGCAGGTACTTTGCCCGAAAGTGTCCGTCAGAGATTCCTCAAAAAAATTCTCAGTGATTTCACAGACTGCAGCTTGTCAAATTTCGCAGGAATGGATTAGGACTGATATGACAGCGCCCTCTATTGCTGTAGGGCGTGGCTGGGAGATCCCCATTAATCCATCACACAAAGATCACACAGATCACATATACAGATCACACAAAGATCACATAAACAGATCACATAAACAGATCACATAAATAGATCACACAAAGATCACATAAATAGATCACACAAAGATCACATATACAGATCACACCAAAGATCACATAAATAGATCACACAAAGATCACATAAATAGATCACATAAATAGATCACACAAAGATCACATAAACAGATCACATAAAATAGATCACATAAATAGATCACACAAAGATCACATAAATAGATCACAACATATAGATCACACAAAGATCACATATATAGATCACACAAAGATCACATATACAGATCACACCAAAGATCTCATAAATAGATCACACAAAGATCACATACATAGATCACATAAATAGATCACACAAAGATCACATAAATAGATCACAACATATAGATCACACAAAGACCACATATATAGATCACACAAAGATCACATGCAGATCACACAAAGATCCAGATAACACAAAGATCACATAAACAGATAACACAAAGATCACACAGATCACACAAAGATCACAAATACAGATCACACAAAGATCACATATACAGATCACACCAAAGATCACATAAATAGATCACACAAAGATCACATAAATAGATCACATAAATAGATCACACAAAGATCACATAAATAGATCACAACATATAGATCACACAAAGACCACATATATAGATCACACAAAGATCACATATACAGATCACACAAAGATCACATATACAGATCACACCAAAGATCACATAAATAGATCACACAAAGATCACATATATAGATCACACAAAGATCACATATACAGATCACACAAAGATCACATATACAGATCACACCAAAGATCACATAAATAGATCACACAAAGATCACATATATAGATCACACAAAGATCACATGCAGATCACACAAAGATCACATATACAGATAACACACAGATCACACAAAGATCACAAATACAGATCACACAAAGATCACATAAACAGATCACATAAAGATCACATAAACAGATCACATAACAATCACATAAACAGATCACATAAAGATCACATAAACAGATCACATAAAGATCACATATACAGATCACATAAAGATCACATAAACAGATCACATAAAGATCACATAAACAGATCACATAAAGATCACATAAACAGATCACATAAAGATCACATATACAGATCACACAAAGATCACAAAAACAGATCACACAAAGATCACATAAACAGATCACATAAAGATCACATATACAGATCACACAAAGATCACAAAAACAGGTCACACAAAGATCACATATAGATTCCACAAAGATCACATAAACAGATCACACAAAGATCACATACAAGATATATACAGATCATAACACAGCTGGTACATACATATCAGTGCATAGTGTGTGTCTTTGTGTCTGTGTGTATTTCACGGATAGCCAAACCAAAGAAGGACAGCAGAACAAAAGTGCTTCACTATACGGCATACTTTAAGACACTATTCAATCTGTTTTACAAGACTAGTCAAGCTGAGAGCAACCCGCCGCATATGGGTGATTTGCAACACAGTTCATGGCCATCATGAGCCACAAAACTGGAGACTGTAATTTGACAGTTTGCAACCTAATCAAAACAAGACTCAACGATGCATAGATCTAACAACAATCGAATGTGTACTAATATCTAGCATAATGTGCATGTGAGATTCTGGGCAGGGTTTTTCTTGACATTATCTGTGAAGGCTTGTACAAGAGTTAGTTAAACATTTCGTGGGTGAGATCTACAGTAGTGGCACACAAAATATCTGCTACAATTAAATTCCCTAATTGTGAAAGAAAACTGTCAAAATCTCAATTATCGATACCAAAATATCACAGATATATGACACTTACTTTTTGAGAGGCCTGCCGAGGTGTTCCATCATCGTCTTTAGCTGTGGCATATCTTTCATACTGGAAGCATTGAAATCACTCTCCATTAATGCTGTCACATAGTTGTTCAGAAATCCTACAAATTCTCGATCCAACGAACTTATGTCCATTTGGTTCAATCGAGCTAACAGCAGCCGACTCGATTGCTCCTGAGTGGAATAGGAATTGCTCTCGAGAGAGGCTGTTCTGTCATCTTCATCATCGTCATCTGTGACAGAGAAGAACGACGAAAAACTAACGATAAAAATAACACACAATAAAAAACCTATCAGTTTATCAGACAGCATTGTGAATCTGGTATAGTCATATGTAGAGTGTGAATAAATACATTGAAAAATGTCTGTGTGATTTCTCGCCAAAAAAATGAGACCCAACTAAGCCATGGACAGAGGATACTCCATTTGTGATCGTACAGCTTCACAATTAACACGAGAAGAAAATTTCTCCTGGGTTGATGAAATTTGTTTATCGACTTTGCGAGTTGAAACTTTCCCCTTTAACTGATCTTGTGCCAAAGGAACAGATGCTAGCCCAAGAGAGCGTTGGTGGTAGACTGAGGTGAAAGGGGAAAGTGTGGGACAGATTTAAATCTTTGTAACATCAACTAAGAGTAATTTTAACTGTTTAACCCTGCATGCAATTTGGAAGGGACTATCGTCCCCTTGCCTGCTCCAACTGTACTCCATTCACACAACCCTGTTGTTATCCACATGTAACTACTGACTGACCGTGGAAGTTAGTGTATTTATGTGTGGAGCATGGTGGTCAAATTGAAAGACAAAGGACTTGCAATCAATACCTTGCAGGTTAGATCCTGGCTGGATCATTTCATTGTTGTCAGTGGACAAGACAATTTATTTTTTTGAATTGCCTCTCTTCACCAAGGTGTATAAATGTGGACCTACCAGGTAACTTGTAAATATAGTTGCTTGCACCAGTTTTGTGGCTGTACTCTATGGGAATTCCCCCCCAGGGGTAACATAATTGTGGCACAGTGCAGTGCCCTGGGAGCGGCTATATGAATTGGGTACACTTGGGTGTGTGGGTGTGAGCAAATCACCAATTACCACCAAGTTTGACTCCTGTCCACGGCAGCGAACGAGCTGTTTCAGTCAAAAACGAATGCAGCCAGGGTAAATGTTGCAAAGGCACATAAGAAAGCCTTGCTTGACAAAGAGAGACTGTAAAACTGTCACTATTTATTTTTGGATGACCCTCTAATGATCTCATCTTTTCTTTCTCTTCTTACCTGAAGAAACAGATGATATGCTCAAACCAAATCAAAATTAACCACGAACAAAATGGAATGGTATCAAGAAGAGAGTAATGGATAGAAAACGATACCAAATCCGAGCTCAAAATGGACGCTTTAAGCACTCCGGGTGGTAGATGAGAAGAGAAGGCATTGACTGGAGAGGTCTGGACATAGAGTGTTAAAAGGTTACCAGTTCATTCTAGGCAACAAGAGTGCTGAGGTTGCAAGGAGACAGGTAAGCCAGGAGGGAAGTATGTTAAAAGGAAGCTGACACATACCTGTATCCACATAGTCTTCCTTAGCAACCGGTACTGGATTTCTTAGAGGGCAGTACAGCCCTTGAGTAGAGACACTAGTAATGAGCTCGGAAACATTGCTGTATGTGTCCCCTCGTATATTATTTGCATACTGAGAACGAAAGGTAGGGAAATATTTTTGTCAGCATGTTGAAAATGCATTGACTTTTTTCGTTCTATGAATTACATAAATTCAGTTTTCAGTGTATAATAACACTTTCACTGGATATGAACCACATTTGAATATTAATCTTCAGTGCCTTCCACATACTATTCAGAACTTGCAAGTTTTAGGGGAGTCTTTTGAAGACTTGCTTGACAGGTATTGTTAATTTCATAACCAAATATCACTTTTCTGAGCATCACGAAACATTCTAAAATGTGACGACAGGATCATTTTTTCCCTTTCAGATCAAATAATAAGGTAGCTGCCTCTTTAAAGTCAACATGACCAGTGCATGAGCAAGTGTCTGATTTGGATAGAAACATTAAACATTTGTGGCAACAACAAGAAAAAAACAATGCTTATGAATGAAACCCAGATGCATTAAGTACTGTTTATAACATTGATGATCATTGGATCACTAAAGGATAATTATTCCACAAGTTTTCCTCTAAACATTTTTCGTAGTCTCCTCAATTAATCAATTTTCTTTCCCCTATATGTACTAATCTTTGTGATCTAATTACCTATTTCATATTAGTATCTGTCGATCTTGTTTTTCCCACTTTTATGGTTAATCGTAACTCTTTATAATGTTTTGTTGTTATTATTGATTGATTGATTATTTGATTGATGGATAGATAGATTGATGGATTAATGTGTTACTTACTTTCATCTGAAACTTTCCGGCAGCGGTCGGCAGAATTCGATATTGATATATCTGGCCATCGCACCTGAGAAGGAATACAAGAAAGCAAACATTACAAAACTATCCTTATACGTTGAAAAATAACTTGGAAAACTTCAGTCTTTGAGAGAACCGGAAATCAATGACATCTCGTTCTACTCTGTGACGAAAAAGGGTTATTTCTAGTAGTTGACGGTAGTTGGTTGAATTTTGGGTCTACAGGTATGGCCACTTTGTACTTCCCAAATTAGCGAAAATATGGGTGGTTTTTATGGGCAGACAAATAAATAGACATATGTATGCAGACACAGAAGCAAATCATTTTATTGGATAGGGTTTCGGTGCCATCCTTTGGAAGGTAATTATCGATGGTTGAATTCTGAATTGATGTTATAAATACAATATTTTATAATGTTTGCAGTTATGCCTACCAGACACAAAGAACATATGCCCCTCTAATATTCTCACTATCCCTGACAAGGTAGCTTCCATTCAACCGATGCTCTTGCAGCAACCGTTCTGTTTGTAACCTGCTGATGTTACCATGGTACCACTGAAATGACGATATACCTGCCATGGTGCAGCAGGAACTCTTTCAGCCCTCTAACAGAAAAGGAAAGAAAAAATGCCTTTAAAGAATGTACTCAAACAGGTATTTTATTTAAAAGATGAGATCTATTTTATATGGTACAAAGTGGGTCGTTGGTGGTCAGAAAAGGATGGGGGAAGATTAGATTATTTGGATGATGTAGCACTGCATGCAGATACTATAGTTACCATGAGGTGCTTGTAGAGAGATTCTCTCTACATGATGTGAATGTGGTAAGGTACCTCCGCTACCTCATAATTGAAAGACATGTATTTGGTATCACAATATAAAGTGTGTACCATGTACATGTAAAGCAGTACATTAAAGCAGTACATGCACTGCTTTAATTTTACCTATCTAACATATCATATGAACAGTGTTCCTTAACCTTAACCTTAAATCTCTCTTCCAGAAGGCACACAAGTCCCGGACATCAATCCTCCACTGGGTCCGGTTTGCAGCTGCTTGGCATGCAGAGTTCCATGTACTCCAGCCTGCGCAGTTCCGCTCCGCCTCCACCATTCTTCGCCATGTGGTTTTCGGACGGCCTCTTTTTCTTCTTCCTTCAGGTGTCCATCCGAGGGCCACAGCACAGTCGTCGTTTTGGTCTTTTCTCACCACATGGCCGATCCATTTCCATCTCCGTCTCCTCACCTCCTCGCTGATCTTCTCTGCCCCTGCCATCTCTAGAACTGTCTTACTTGAGACGTGCTGTTGCCATCTGATCTTGTAAATCCTCCTTAGACATTTGGTCTGGAAGATGTCAAGTTTCTTTTCCTCTCCTTTTGTCAGTTTCCAAGTCTCGCATCCATAAAGTAGGATTGACAAGACAAGGCTCATGAAATGGGAGGCTTTTGTTTTTCTGCTGATGTCGCTGGCCTGGCAGATGTTTGATAGCCGCTTCATCTGTGCGCTGGCCAAGGCTATTCTCTTCTTAACATCTGCTGTGCCTCCACCGTCCTTTGAAACACTTGCACCAAGATAGGTAAAGCTCTCTACCTCTTGAACAGTGTTCTCTACTATTTAATATTATCAATATGCATTGTGATATGCGTTTCTTTTCTGTATGGTTTATCAGTCTAGGGGTAAAATTATACTCTAAATCAATCTCTTTCCTACAAGCTTACTGTTACAGGTCTCAGATTCTGAGGTCAGATGAGCTCTGTTTTGACTTTGAGGCAATTTGCTATCTAAGCAACTCAAAGGGACATTCCAATTTGTATCATTTTTACACACAAATAAATCAATGTTCTGAGTGTCTCCAAGATGAAACTCTGTTCCTATGTCAGGTTATGTTTGTTCTTTAAATTACAACACTTTTTACTGACATGAATAGCAGATGACCACCTTTTTGGCAATTCGTGCCTTAGTTACACATTGTTAATAAAGATCTATTCAGGTGGCATAGATTTGTACCAAACATACACTTGGATGTGCACACTAAACCAGAATTCAAGCAATAACATGACTTTGTTTACTTCTTTGCCAGTTGCAGTTTAAACTAGTAGAAGTATTAAATAAATATGCTCACTTACAGGCCAAGATCAACAGACAATAGATTTATACTTGGTTAAAATTACAGTACCTTTGATTGTACAGCGTTAATACCAGGTATAGCCCAGGAATGTACTGTAGGATATAGCACCTGCCTGAGTAAGAACCATTTTTACAGAGGTAATATTTGTAGTATGTTCAAACATATCAGTCTCATTCTCTGCTAGGCCTACGCAATAATATTAATATTACTGCAAACAGTATTATATATACAAGAGATCTTAATCAGTGCGAAAGCTGTTGTAAATGTTAATATGTGCTGAGTGCTACCGTAGCGTAAGTACTGATACAGACTAAGCCTTGGAGCAAGTTCGCTGTTACTTCCGCGTTCTGACAAATCATGTCTTCCGTTGTCAACTTTAAAATAAAGAAATTAACATTGAAATAAATAATAGCGTATACACTAACATTCTATTACGTTACCTCAGCTGTTGGTTTACAATGATGAAGACTTGATTTTTACGTAAGAATCTGTGAACATTTACACTTCTTCATTACTGATGTATGGGTCTCTTCTGTTGTTATTTCCTTGAGCATAGGTGCACTACGATGTTATGTTTACCTTTCAGGGCATGTGAGAGCAACCGTCCCGTTTGCATATGATTTTGTACGCGAAGTGTATACAGAGATAATGCTGGTCAAAGTTTTCTTGTACGCAAAGTGTAACAGATTGTGAATTTTATTACGAAAAAGAATTTATTCAATTCAGCACAGATCAAAGTTCAATACACATTTAAGTATGTTAACATATAAACATGTTTATCAGTTCACTAACAGGGAAATGAACGCCCTCTAATTATCACTAAATTATCTTCGAGTTTATAATGAGAGGAGGGTAAAGAAGCCAATATAACGGTATTTGAAACCACATCCATGTCAAAATCGTAGATATAACATCGACTGAAATGAAAAATTCTCTTTTATTGAGTTTCCGGAGAATTATGAGGCAGGCCGGCGAGTAGTTTCAGCAGGTTATTTCAGTAGGTTCAGTTATTCTCCGCACACGCTACTTTCCGCTGATTACTTTCCACTGGAAACAACTTATTTTCCACTTACATGTACACCATATTTTTCTTCAAGTTAAGGACACCAAATCCAGCCTAGGATGACGAAAATAACATGAGGAACAATGGCGTAGCCAAGAATTTTTTTCAGTGGGGGCGCTGGGGGCTTGACCATCTCCTGGGAGGGCGTCTTGTTACTATCTAAGTGGAGCGCCACTATGCATGGGTTGGCGCGCAGCATACCGAAAAATTTTAGCTAAAAAGGCCTCCTAGATCTTCGGAAATGACACTTCCAATGCCTTGTAAGCAGGGGCGTCCAACCGATATGAGACATGAGGGGAATTAATCGATTCGAGTATTCCGGCCGCAAGTACTATCTAAGCGGAGCGCCACCATAGGTTGGCGCGCAGCGTACCAAGAAAATTTCAGATTTCAATACCTGCCAGATCGCTGGACTGAGATGGCACTTGCCAGGCTGGATAGCAGCCATCTAGTTGCGTGATTTCGGGAGAAAATTACAAATTCGTCACTCAGGAAATCTGCAATAAAGTTCATGCAGCCTTATTTTTTGGTGGATTATTTCTGTTATTAGTAATTCCAATTGACATCAACATTAGAACCCAGTGCAAGTTGACAAATGATGCGGCAAACTGGAAACCCCAGCCCCATTTTGCCCTAGGTTTCAGGATAGAATATCGGCCTCATTTGTTCGAACCCATGACAACTAACAATCTGTGAATAAATTTACTTCGAAATGGGCAAATTATATTGCACCAAGTCGGTCAAGGAATGACCCCAGGGCCTCAGATATGATGTCCCAAAATGTCCCCAGTCATACTATAGGCGAAGGAAGCTATCCGCCGCGACTGCATGTGAGTTTCTCGACTTGCCGTCCTGGTAGTCATACCACAAAATTGTGAGTTTGACACCGGCATTGACATCTTTCGACAAATCTGCAAATTGCGCGTGGAATATGAGGAAAGATTGACTGGGCTTTCAGCCAAGTAACATACTGAATGACCGAACTATATGTCAAACTGACATCAACGATTGCGTCTGAAACATTATTAGGGTGATAGACTGATTCTCAGCAATAGTCTTGTCTCCTTTCTCGAAAATTTGTGTTTTTAGCGGTTTAAGAGCATCAGGGTACGTCCCAGAAGTGAAAACCCGGCCTATGCGCTATGTCACGTCAGGTTTTTCAGCAACTATAGCCTACTGCAGTTCCGCGGTCGAAGGGTCGTTCATGAGTGGTCATAATGGAGATTCGAGACCATTCAGACCAGTGATATATTTTTCGCACATGTTATATATTTTTTTCGACACCCAAAATCCCAGTGGGGGGCGACAAGCTTTCATGGGGGGGCTGTCGCCCCACGCCCCCCTTGGCTACGCGAGGAAGTATCAAAGAAAGTCGATAAGGATGGTTTGACCATGGAGGTAAAACAGATTTTACCTCCATGGTTAGACGGAGTTCATGTCAGGTCTGCTGTATGGACCCCAACCATAGCACGCTAGCATGGAAAAGTTTCTTGACATTACGCAATCGACCCTGCCTTGGTCGTAAAATGACCTCCGTTTACCAAGCAGTCTGCAACGCCTGCCACATATTTTTTCTTGTATGATCAGGGTCATTGTTTGAATGCTGGAAATAATGGTTTAAGAAAATGTTCTAAAAGGCGGTATCTTTCTTATTTTTGCTGAAAATGGCTGTATAAGTAAGGACTGTATTAACACCCGAACATGCATGCATTCAGTGCACCAACTTTCCTACCATCACCATTTAACATGCGATTAGGTCCAGTTAAAAGCCGGATATTCCGGTGACTGAAGTCACATCCTCACAGCAATTGTGTTAATGTATAAATGTTTCAAATTTGATTACATTTTGTTGATGCATCTCATCAATCCGGTGGAGTGATTGATGTCATCACAATTCAGCTGAAAATGTTAATGATGCCCTCGATCGGTATGTGTGATTATTTAACATTTGATACATGATCAAATTGAATTAATATGTCTATTCGATTTTAAAGCCTTAGTCGGGATGCAGTGGCGGAGCGTCCATACAGTCAGGGGGGGCGGATGTCCCCCCTGACGGACTCAAATGGACTGCTGGCGCCCTTTCAGCTCTTTACCACTTTTTACTTATTCGTGATTATTGACTTTTTTATTGCTCTCTCATCTACTTATTGACATTTGTCACATTTTGTTGGTGTAATTTGGCGATGACACCTATTAATTCTTCGTTATATCTGCAAATTAGCCAGGCCCAGAACGGGTCATTTCTGGCGATCTAGGGAGTATCTTTACTCAAAAATTTCTGTACGCTACGCGCCAAACAGTGGTGGCGCTCCGCTTAGATAGTGTCAAGAGCCGTATATAGCTCTGATAGTGTCGACGGCGCCCCTACAGACCATTCTCGCCCCTCCTGACCAATGCCCCTAGCTCCGCCACTGTCGGGATGTACATTTCTTTTATGTGGTCTCACGAAGCTGGCTTTTTCGTCCTCAAGTTTCAACACGGGCGGCAAAGGAGCCGAGGAAGGTACTCGAAAGAACAAGTGGTGGCATGTTCCTCTATAGTGTTGTGGAAAACCTCAAAATGCCCTTTTCAAAAATGAGAAGAGTTAAATTTTTGCTAAGCAGTTCCCTTTTTTCCATTCAGTTTGCAATTAAAAGTGTTCGATCCTTTGTTGAAAATTACATGTTAGTGTATAGTTGAAAAGCGCTATGTTGTTGAAACAGTTAGAGACGTCATTTTTAAAAAGTATCCTTTTGTTGTAAGACATGTATTCAAATACTGAAAATTTGGCGGGTACGAAAATGGATCCATGCATCTTGTGGGAAGTTTTGAGGTAAGGCTTTTTACATGATTCCCTATCCCCAATCAAATCAAATTCACATGTCCCGCTGCCCATCGAAGTGTCATGCAGGGCCGAAGCCTGAGTAAAATCTCAAGGTGGCATGCAGTTGAGGAACATCGAGAAACATCGTGTACGGTCCAAATGTTACATAGTGATGCTTATGATGTGCGTATGAACCAGGACCTTCTTTTAAGACATAATAGGGAGGTATGCCAAAATGGACCAACATGACACTACTTAATATATTATATATATCATTAAGACTACTGTAACTGAAATAGCGCATACTGTCCAGACGTTCGTTATCGTAGGCCTACTTTCATTTAGGACGTGGATATCTCAGGGGATCCCCTCCCCTCCCCCTCCCCCTCCCCCACGCAGGCTACAGTCCTGGCATGTCACCGTCTCCTAAAACATATTTTCGTCTGACCTAAACCAGTGTCTAGGAGTAATTACGGATGTCAGTTAATTGGTGGTGGTAGGATGTGCCAAGACACTTTTTCATTTAATCCGTCCCACTATCAGTTTCTTCTGTTGTATGTCAAAGCCTGCATCGCGGTCACACGATCTACAATTTGCCACGTCCCTCAGTTTTCTAATAGACCTACGATAACACTAATGTAATTAAATTAAGCAAAAGAATCATTCAAGATACGTTATTGGCATCATTGAACGTCATTGTGACATCTTTGCTACGTTATCAGTGGATATAAATAGAGACATTTTGGACATATGGCAACTTTTTCTATCATTACAATGGATTGTTATCAAACACCTTCAGTGAAATGTTTGTCTTGGTGTGTATGCTAACTTTCTTACTGCGTAGATCTCTGTTAAAAATTTGTTGAAAACTTCGAACATGCTTTTTTTCGTGAAACTGACTTTCCATTGCTAACTACTCAGACTTGCGAACGCGGAAATACGTTTCGATTACATATTAGCTATAGCAGGAAGGAGAGCGATCTCAGCTAGTCAAGCACTATTCTTTCGGATACGTACTGTAACGCAGTAAGAACGAAGGACTTGTTTTGACATACTCCCCGGGTAACATTTCCTGAAAGTTCCATACTGATTAGGTCGCAAGAAATCTTCAACGTAAAGTGTTTTTCATAGCTCGCCGGTAACAGATACTCATGTGAAGTGTAAGTTACACCTAAGTAAAGTTTCATTTTCACACAGTTACCAAGTTAAGGGACAAGCTAGCACTTTGAATCTAGACCTAAGCCTAGGCTACTAGCACTGTACTGTCTATTCTTCCCCATGGCACACTGTACCAAAAGTAGTGATATCGTACCATATTACTGTCCTGTTGTGCTTGTAAAGGACTAAGATTTTCATGAGAAGGTTAGGCCATTCGGTGCTACATAATTTGGTTATGAGTAACATGAACTTTAAATCTAACGGTATACAGAAACATGAGCTAGGTAAGTAGCCTACCTAGACTAGAGCTAAATAAACCTGCCACAAAAGTAGGAAAAGCTTTATTTACCACCCCCCTCCAAAAATAAAAATATTATAAAGTAACAGAAACATTCTGGGTTTCACACATAACCATGGCAGTAATATATAGGCTATGCAAAAATAGTTGTTGTGCAAACGTTGGGAGAACATGTTGGCCAAAAGCATTTTATAGTTAATACAATTATCTCCAGGGAAACGAGGTGAATTCGATCCACATGCATGCAGGTAGCAACATATACGATCGATTTCTGATTGTAGGTCAAACTAATTAATGTAACACAAAGGGGAAGAGGAATGTCAATCAATCTGCCAGATTAGTGTTGGACTCCTCTTTTATATAATTTTTAATGAATTCGAAGCTATGTCTGTAGTTGTCATCAAGGCTTTACAATTGACATATATACTGTATAATTGGTGTCATAATAAGTTAGAATGTTAACCTAGGCTTGCCACCTTAATGGTTAACATTGTGTGCCTGGCGCATTGTCAATATGTACATAAAATCACTAGGAAAACTGTACAGAGGGGTCAACAGAAAAAAAAGTGGCGTATTAAATTTACCATAAATTTGTATCCCAAATTGTGTGTTATCCCTATATATATATTCACTTCACTTTTTGATTTTACAGTTCTTAAGTATACATGCTAAGAATGTGGACTTTGTTAAATTAACGAATCAGTTGAAATTGTCAGGCTTAGCTCCGTCCAGCTGTGCACAATTAAGCACAGTATACTTCCAAAGTTTTGAGGGTGTACCCTATAAGCTTGTGCACTCGGGAATCCGGTTAAGTACCGAAATCGGTTTTGCCCACCGAATTTTGGTGGTATATTTTATTTTAAGAAAAAAAAAAAACGTGAAAAATTGAATTGGAAATACAGGAAAAAACAAAGATAAAGCTTCCATCCATCATTTGTTCACTAAGCTTCTTCCTAATTATGGTTCTTTTTGCAATATAAAAGTTAATTGCAACATGAAAGGTTTGCTGCTAGACCATGCAATTTGGTACCTTCAAACACCTTGCCAGCCACTTTATTGGAGACCAATCATATTGTAAAGCAATTTTTTTTCCCGATCTCCAAATTGCTCATAATCGGGTTTACGCTCCGCCCAAGTCTCGGAAATTCCCAGCCTACTTGTGAATGGCAGCACCTGAACTCCCTAGCTGAGAAACTAAAATCGGTTCATCCCGCATCCGTTTTTGTACACCTGTGAATCTGTAAACTAAATTTTCCCCCAGCTACACTGTATTCCTACCTCTCTCTGGAATAAAAAATTTCGGCTTAATAGCGTGGATTGAGGGTTGAGCAATTGATTGTATTCTTTCGGGAGGGACTATTACAATAACATCTACGTATCAGGAAGATTCTCCATCTGGCGCAAAACGTATTTTGTGTTAACATACGAATGCTATTTTATCGTCATTAGCAGGTTAAACAGTAACAACTAACCCCTTCCGTAGATGATTGTAAGTACATATTTACTCGTGCTGTCATTATACGAGTAGCATACTTGCTGACGAGATCATAGGGTGATCAGGATGACCATTCATGTGTTTGTTTTTTCTGAACACAGTAAACACAAACGGTAATGTTTACACTTACGAAAACATTATATCACTAACACATCATTTCTTTTCGGCATTTTTACTTCAGTAAAGTTAACGTTGATAAGAAAACGAGAGTCATGAAGACAGTAATATTTCTTGAATTTATTCTCTTTACTTTTACCCTATATTACAATCAAACTAGACTTGAACCGCTGTTGTTATTTTAACATAAAAAATGCGCATCTTTAGCGATCGTAACACCGCTGAGATTTCAATGCAATTCGGGAGAGGGAAAGTACTGGTTTTTCAGCCAGATTGGGTTTTGTTTTATAGAAGAAAAAAAGTTTTTACTTTTCACAAAACCGTGGAAGCTAGTGTACCCATTCTTTCTGTAAGAAATTTTACTCTAGACAGATGTAGGTTTCCCATGAAATAAAACAGTTTAGCTGTTGTTGTGCATCTACTTGTTTAGTTTTTAAAGCAAACAACACCAAACTGGGTCTAAATGTCAAAGTTTATATATATCATGGTCGGTCATGTTTATGATATTTAGGTTACACAAATACACAGTTTTGAAACTTATAGAGCTCTATTACTTGTGAAACAGAATAAAGTAATTGTTCATATCTTGTACAGTACAGTACGTATAGCAGGTTTTATTTTGATGGTTTTTACTTGTCATGAAATACTGAAAATTGGTGTGCGTCATTGAAGGAAGAAAACGAAGAGAGTTTCATTTGTGTACAAATTGTGTAGTAAATTGCCCATGCGATACTGTGCCAAAAATACCCTATTCCCTGTAGGAAGTGACATCTACTGTACTGTACATGTAGTACCAAGAAAGGATTGTCATGTTATAAGCACTATCTTGATAGAAACCAAGAGGGTTTTATACTGTAAATGACTTACGGTAGTTCAACTTCCATTTTGTGTAATTAATTAACAATAGGTACTGTAAATTAGGATGCAAGAAATTTATTCCGACAGAATTTTGTAAAGTGTTTCTATGGACAACTTTTTTTAGGAAACTTGAATTAAAGTTCTAACTATGCATTCATGTTTTAAGGTACTGTTACAGTGCGGTCTCCAAAATTTGGGGAAGATTGCAAGGTCATGGCAGGGGAAATATAACTTACTTTTCAAGAATCAATATTTGTTTAGTTCAAAGCTAACAGGAAGTAAATACTGCATGGTACTGTGTGTTGTTGTTACAATTTGAGTAGATCTAATTGTTGGCAAATTTTTATAGTTGATATAATGAAAATAAAGAAGAAGTTGGAATTATGGTTTAATTTTCAGTTTCCAAAAATATGACAATGTTCTCCAATTCTTGTAGCTTCCAAATGTAAATAATCTTACCTTAAAAGTCTTCTTTTGTGAGAAGACTAAGGGAAGGGAAAAAACTCAAGAATATATTCTTGAAGTTAGTATTAATGTCGTCAACAATGGGGCCATCTTGTTTTGGTGGAAGACAATGCAACTCTGCATAAACTTTCATACATACATACACACATACATACATACACACACATGCTCGTTAACATGTCTGAAGTTATATATTTTGTTCTATTTCTCATTCTTCTTTGATTTTAGAGGTCTATAGAGGGTAAAAAGAACAATCAGCCGGTAACTGCAAGACGATTTACAGTATGATGGACAACTAGTACAAGTTTTTTGTCAACGGATGTAGACCTCATAATGCCTGTTACTATGAATGACCAAAGTGGGATGCGCGGGGCATTCAATAATGGCATGAACTTTGCAGAACTTCCTAACGACGACCTCTACTCTAGCGTCTACGCATTCGACGATGACGAAAGAAAGAAGCCACGCCTCCGGGAGTCTCTGAAATCTAGCTCCTTAGAAGCTTATCTCTGTAGCGATGTTATTCAAGGCAAGGACGAGGAGAAGGAGCTACTCTGGTACCATGGTAGGATTACCAGAGATGTTGCCTTACATTTCTTACAAGAGAACGGTTCTACAGAGGGACTATTCCTGGTCCGAGAGAGCACCTCTCGGAATGGGGATTACGTCATCTCCCTAATCCACAATGGATGTCCTGCACACTTCCAAATACAGTGTCTGGGAGACTTTTATTTCCGCATCGAGAACGGCCCTTTGTTTCAAGGCTTGGACCAGTTGGTGAACTATTACCAGACTTCTGCTGATGGCCTTCCAACTCAACTCAAGGCCTTCTGTGCCGGGGATCTCCCGCCTTCGACGGCTAGGAGGGCAGGACGGACCACTCCTCTACACAGGTCAGACTTAAATGCAACAAGTTTCTAAATTCAAACGGTTAAATTGTGGTCCTCTTGTTTAAGAAAACGGAGGACAGATTTATTATTTCAGCACACACGTGATACGCAGTATCTACGTATTGTGGCAGTCCTTCTAGTAAATGGCGACTCAGAGAGACTGACTTGATATGAAAGCTATGCTACATCACTTCCTGTTCATTGCGACATCTTTTTACAGTGTGTTGAGGGATTTTATCTATTACAATTAACAATATTTGACACACTTCACTGTAATAATTCTCTGGTTTTGGAATGAGATGTTCACTTGCCAGCTCCAACTGGGTTTTAATAGAGCTTTGGTATATACTGTATTTTGCACTGTCACTGTGACCCTAAGTAGGAACTAGGAAGTATGGTAAAGAAGGAATCAAATCGCCAGTCATAACACGGGTTGTGAATTTTACTAATTGTAATCTTATTTCATCCTATTTCATGCCTTATACATTTCCCTCATTTTCATATCTTCTGTTCTCTATCTTCCTGTCCCTTTCACCCCCCCTCCTTCCCCTGACCATTTTGCTATTAGTATGGCCTGCTGTTTCTTAGTATGCCTTCTATGCCCCCCTCCCACCATCCCATCTGACATTGTTCCTACTTTCTTGTTCATATATCACATCCTGCTCCCACCACCCCCACCCCCCCCCCCCATTCTCTCATTCCTTGCACCAGCACCACCTCCCTTCTTAACCCCTTTGCTCATTCTTCCTTTCTTAAGGGTCACATAATGTCAACATTAAAAACAAATCTCAAAACCTTGTAAGCATGACAACTCCAAAATTAATGCTACAATTAGTCTGTGAATTTTTCAATGCTATGATTTTCTTTTGGTGAACAGAGTTTGGTCAATTTCAGTTCATTTGTTTTTGTGGCAATTTTGCAAGCGGCTCTATATTACTTCAACAAAACATACAGTCTTCCAGGAAATGAAAGCTGCTTCAAAGAGTTAATAGTCTTGTGTTAGGTGAGCCTTTGATACGGTCAAGTGGCTCTTATCAGTTTTCACCCTCTGATCAGCTTCAAGGGGTCAACAGGTTATATCTCAAATTGTCTCAAGATTGGCCATATTCTCTGTGATCTATACTGCTATCACTTTGGCTGTGGAAGTAGAATTGTGATCATATTGCACAGTGTATAAACAATGTCATATAACTCTCATTAATAAACATTATTAAAGGGATGGTGATTAGTGGCAGAGTTGACTTGCTAGCTCAAAATTGGTAAAATAAAAAAATCTTTCCTTTTTCTTAATGTTTTTTTCCTTTTTTCCTTTTGCCTACAGAGCTGCGATGGAAGGTGACAAGGACATACTCTCCAAAATTTTAGAACATGACGAAAGCTTACGTGGTCACATAGATTCCAGAAATGCTATGGGACAGACCGCTCTACACGAAGCATCGGCCAGAGGGTTTCTATCAATTATAAACCTTCTGCTGGACAATGACGCTAATATCAATTGTAAAAACAGCTCAGGGGTCAGTCCCCTCTACGTAAGTAACATTTCATTCATTCTACATCAGTGTCGTCACAGGTCACCTCCGTGGTTGCACGGTTTATGAAATATCTCGACTTTCATTCTGGAAGGTACGCTGGTCAATTTTAAAGCTTCAGTCATTTTTATTTAATTTCTGCAGTTTCAGAATTTTATGTAAAATTATGTGCAAGTCAAGTCATGTTCAAGTTACAGTATGTAATGGATATTATCGAGCATTTGCACAGCAAACATGGCAAGGAAGATCTCATTGCCGAGTGGAAATGACCAGCTAGGCTTTTGATGTACTGTGCAAAGTAGAGAATTAATTTAGTATTCATCAGCGTAAATATGGCTTTTGTTTTATTTAACTTTCAACAGCAGTGTTATGGTTTGATGTAATATCTATATCTAAAAGAACCAGATGACTGTAAAAATCTTTCTAGGGTGTTTCTGACCAACAACAGTTTTAATATTCCAAAAATGGTAGGTGGAGGTAGGGGTGAGAAAATTAGAAAATGGTACAATTCCCTCTCCTTCACCCATCTCTCTGCAACTGGCTTGGAAGATTTCTTCATACCCAAGGTTACTCTAGTTTCTATTGAGTGAGGATTGTATTGCAGCGCAGGTGAACAATTTTTTATTTTTGGCAGCTTGATGTCCACTTATTGACATTATCTTTCACCTCAAACCCACCTGTAGGTTTCCTGCTCCACAAAGCACCCAGAATCTTGCCAACTGCTAATGAAGAAGAACGCAGATCCGACGCAACGACATCCGAGAACGGGATGGGTTCCACTCCACGAGGCAGTCACCAGAGGTTACATTCAATGTGCCAAGCACCTCATCATGGCCGGTGCTCCTTGCCACCCTCGTAATTCGAGCAACGAAACTCCCATGGAGCTGGCCAGAAGATACAATCAACCCAGCTTGGTGTCATTACTGAGTAAGACCTGCCATAAATTTTGATCGTCTATTTGAAGCAAACGGTAGCATTTCATTTTTGAAGCAGATGGGTTGCATTACTTTTGGAGTGTAACTAGGAGTGTTGAGAGCCTGGAGGCAGGCCCTTGGGTCAGTTAGGTCACTTGTTGTTATTGTTTTATTTCACCTTCTAAAGGTATATTATCGAAAATGAGAGGTGGTTATTCTTCATCCCATATTCCCCAGTGCTCCCTAATCGACACAGGGCTGTGCCACCCTGACCGTCCTTTAGTCAGGCCATAGTATAACAGGCTTTAATGCATTCCAATACGCAGGAACAGAAAATTGGTTTTTGACTGTTTTCCTTCATGATTATCTCACCGCAGATGTGGAAGATTGAGATGGAAGTGACAGTAGTTACTGTCGAAAAAAGAAAAAAGGAAGAAGAAAAAGATTATTCAGCTCTTACTTTAGATTTTTATTCATTCATTGCAAAGAGACCTAATCCAGACATACTTTGCCGATAAGAATCCAGGCTGGAGTTTCATTTCTTGTATGTTATTCAACATCAAGGCTGTAATTAGTATGTTTGGTAGAGTTGTGGAACACTTGCACATGCAGTTTTGCTTGTTCTTTTTTTTCCCTTTTTAACTGATAAATTTTAATAGAGAATGATTAAACGCCTTGTGAGCTGGTGCAACTTGATTGGGATTTCCTTCTATGAGATATATGTACAGTTACTGCCTAAACTTGAACATCTGTAAAATTTACATTACAGCTTTCTCAAATATGTCAAATGTATCGCATATATATGTATCTCAGACTAAATTATTGCTTTCATTTATGTACAATTTTTGACAAGTAACCTGTATCCCTCAGTCAGAGTAGACAACATACTTCTCTGACTCACTTCCCACACAGAAAGTAAAAGTTGCTGCAGAATTAGCCAATTGCATAATTGTGCAGGTAGAATTGTCTCTTGTACAAGAGCCATTAAACTAGTTTTAATTAACTGATGGTTCAACTATTTCCTTGTTTAATGGCTGGTAAATGGACTCTTTGAGTCCCTTAATGATCGCGTTCAGTGAATCAAATGGCTTAGATGGTCTGTCTAAAAACATCTGCAGTAACTATGGCAACATAGGTGCAATTTACCAGACTAGAGATCAGTCTTACAAAGTCTGCTTCCTTTTTGGTACTTTATGCAGACCAGCAAATATCATACAGTATTGCAGCGTAGTTGGCATGTGTGTGTGTAAACTGTATGTGTGGGTGTGTATTTTTGTGTGTGATGTAACCACTTAATATCTATCAAGAAGTGGAATATTGACAGAGTAAGTATAACTTACCCTTATTGGGTACAATGTCCCTGTTGTTCTTTTGTGTGGGTCAGACGTCTGTATTGGTCAAAGTGTGAACATTTTGAAAGATATTTCAATATATTCATAAACTTGCACGTGTTTATACAGTAAAATGGCTTTACGACGACGTGTAACAGGTGTACAGTTGTTTTTGGTTGTGGCAAAGGTCATCTGAGGTCAACAGATATCAAGACATGAAAGTCCTGTAAACACAATGTCGAAGAAGAAGGTGACAAATTTCATGAACTTTGGCATCTACTGTAGCTCTGCCCATCACGAGAGCACATTTCAGTTGATTCTGATAAAGTTTTCAATTGCTATTTGGCACCCGGTTATAAAGTTCATTAGCTTGACTAGTCACGTTTCGGTAAAAACCAAATGAATCACAACATGTGAGAATAATAAGAGTTTTCCGGTTTGCTTTTATTATCACTACAATGATTAGTGAGTCAGCTATGATGTTGTGACCTCATCCTTAATGTGTCAGGTACTGTACCGTGCTCGTTTTTGCTCTGGAATATGATGCCTAAAATCAATTTTTGCTATCGTCATGGCAACCGAGGTAGTTTTAACCAAATGGGGTAGTAATCACTGCTATGATCCATCTAGAAGCTATACATTGAAACCTGTTGTTTGTGGGATTTTCCAGCAGTCATTTAACATGCGAGTAACAGAAAAGTTGACTTCGCTCCTCAAACTTAATATCTAATGCATCGCTGGGCGTTAGCAAAACTTTCACTTTCTCTCTCCTCACTATCCTCAAAGACTTTAAAAAGCAGCACAGGCCTGCTCCATCTCTCATTTTGTCAGAATTTGCCAACCTTTAGTGAAAATGGGGATGCTGAAGAATAAAAAATATTACCACAGTATGAAGGGAGCCAAAAAAAAAGACTGTTACTTCATCGTTGTCACGGTACGACGATACCCGTAAATGTATTTGCCTTATATTCAATAGTAATCCATCATGGCATCTCGTTGACCAACACCTGCGAATGATGCTTTTAAAAGTTTCCAAATCTTCTTGATCGAAACAGAAAACTTTCTGCCGCCAGCTCCACAAATTCCTGTATCAGGTTATTACCACGGACCTTTAGATAGAAGCCAAGCCTTGGAACGCATCCAAGCTCACGGACTAGCCGACGGTGTGTTCTTGGTCCGTACCAGTCCCCACAAACCGAGGGTCTATGTCTTGTCCATGGCTGCCTCTGCAAGTGTCTACAATTTTGAAATCCAGACAAAGGTATGAAAATTGGATAATACTTGTGAGAAATTGTGAGATTTTGGGGCTTGGGGCCTTACAATTTCATTGTGATAGTTTTTTTTCAAGCAAATATCTTTATCATAAAGGAAACAGGAATCATCATTTCACTGTTAGCATCATGTCACATTTACGATATCAATTCCATCGCATCCATTTTCATTTGGCTTCTTTGTGCATAGAAAAAAATCAGACTAAATATATACCTGTAAATAGTTATTGAAGAACTTGGACAGACTTATTCAAATGTCTACTCGTGAGTTTTGGTGCAACAATTATCTCTCTGAGATAACTTTCTTTGTGACCAGAGATCTCCAGATGATCGTGGATTTGAGTTTAGTTATTCAACTGTACATCCCACCCACAATACTCCCACAGCCGAAATATGTCTAAAATTACACAAGCACAATAAAAGGGTCAGAAATTCTACTGTTGAGAATTTTTCTCCTGCCTATGAACTGTTCTACAAAGAAAGTGCAAAAAGATAAGATTTAAAAAAAAAAATCCAATTAATTTCTGTGCTTCCACTAAATCTTGCCGCAGAGTGAAAACCTTTACATCGACGATGGGCCCTACTTCACTGCATTAGAGATGTTGATTGAACATTACATGAAATATGAAGACGGTCTCCCCACAAAATTAACGCAACCAATCAGGAAGCCATCATCTGAGCATGACAACAACGCCGGACCGAACAGTCGACCCTCGCATCGGAATCCACCTTCAGATGGAGTACGAGCCCCGTCGTGTGTAAAGCCCCCTCCTTTGAGAAGTCCGCCTCCCACCACCGGAAGGAAAGCTATGCAGCCCCAATCTGCTGTGCCAGCTGCACAGAAATATCCTCCCCCACCTCCCAGAGTTCAGAGTGTGGAGGACCAAGAGAGACCTTCATCTCCCACAACGGTAGGTTAAACTACTCTTTTTCTTCTTCTTCTTCTTCTTCTTTTATCTCTCTCTCTCTCTCTTTTGGCTTATTTATTTATTTTTTAATGGCTGTCAAAATTGAAATGAAACTATATTGTCCAGTTAGTTTTCATACTCCTTGTTGCTTGCTCTAGTCTAAACTGAAGAGGAAAACTACAACTTGGCTCATATATACTTTACTTTAACAATATCCTATGATCAGTGTTGTAGCAAATAGTTCCTTGAGTTCATATTGTATGTGTATTGTGTGTGCCTGTGTGTATATAAATCTGGTACTGCCATAAAAGAAATGCCAGAAAAATCTTAGTGTGGCCCCTCTCTCCCTCCCTCCCCTCCCACTTTAAACCACCTCCATCAAGTCTAGATGGACACTGCCCTCCCTGACTCTGCTTTAACATTTACATTAAAAAAAAGCATCTTAACCATGATGCAAGACATGATTGTAGCTGTAGAGTTTACTGACTGAAATGGAAGTCTAACACTAACAGAGACTTAGTTTATATGTACCTCTTCATTTACATGTACTGCACAGTTGGCAAACATTCGGCGGGTTCTAAATTATCAATCCATTTATGACGGATTTGTGTACGAAAAAACAGTGAAAAACTCTTACTTAATAGAATGCTGCATGATAATCCTGAACGTTCAGCCACTCCTTGATAATAGGTGACTCATTTCGTAGCCGCCGTGTCACATGTTAATTGATCGTGGTGAAGCTTTTGAATGGTTTAATAATTGCTTATAACTAAAACAACAAAAGTTCCTCACTGTCAAATAGAAGCTATATATTCAGAAAGTACTGTTAATTAATTCTGATTTTTGAAAAACATTACAATAAGGAGAGAGTGAAATTGAAATCTATCCTTTTTTTTCTTTGTTTTCAATGTCAAGCCTCTGGTGGATATTGTCATGAACTCTATTGTTTGAAGGTGAACTGATCCTTAGTCATATCATACAAGAACAGTGCTTTTACAATCACAGAGTACATGTTCATGCATTGATGTATTATTTTCACTTTTCATTTAATTATCACCTGTACAATCAAAAGGATTATACA
Organism: Apostichopus japonicus; assembly: GCF_037975245.1. Taxonomy (NCBI): domain Eukaryota; kingdom Metazoa; phylum Echinodermata; class Holothuroidea; order Aspidochirotida; family Stichopodidae; genus Apostichopus; species Apostichopus japonicus. Next base: position 3,206,943 of record NC_092570.1, read on the forward strand.
GGGCTCTTTTCCTGGAAGTGGGGGCTCGTGCTGGGAACATGTTTGATCATTCCGGAAATTTATACAGTTAAAAGTATACTGCTAGATTTTACTCCCGTAGGGATTGCGATAAAGCATTTTATTGTGAGTCATGATGGTACTTTATTTTGTAATATCGATCTGGCACTGTCTTACAACAAAGTATCGCCGTAACTTTTACGTAACTGTGAGACTTTGACCTGCCCATGCCTCCAGAAAATAAGATGTGATAGCTAGAGTGCTGAAGTTTTGAGGAGATGGGTAAGCCCGTCACTGATGAATCTCCAAAGTTGTGGGATTTCAGAATGATCAGATCTTAAACATTGACTGTGTCAGATTTATTTAACTCTCATCATTTAGTAAACAAAGTAGAGGAGATTTAAAATAAGACTTTAGGAAACAACAAGTCAAATACAGATTGATATAGAACAGGGGTGGGCAACCTTTTTGAATGAATGGGCCAGATGTAAGGAATGAAAAATTGACGGGGCCGCACCTAACCAACGACCTGCTGTTGATTTCAAACCTTTGATTCCGAGAACTTTCAAGTAATAGGTCTGTGTACTTAATCTGTATTCACAAAAACATAATGTCAATGCAGTACATTTGATAATTAATGGGGATAATAGGCCTACATGACAGCATCATTAGTGCCGATAAATTCTAAGCAGCTAGCTCGTTTTTTGTGATGATGTAAAATAGATTGATTTTTTTATTTTTCTTGAGACATCTCACAGGCCGCAAAAAAATCACTGGTGGGTCGCATGTGGCCGGCGGGCTGTAGGTTGTCCACCCCAGATATAGAGTGTATTGTAGATTCTAACAAGCAATGGGAAAACATGACCGAGGAGACATGTTGGGATATTTATCATACATAACTTGTGGATGAGAAGTACCTGGAGAAAGTAGGAAGATATACAAATTCATGGCAGGAGACTTTCAAAACTATTTAACATAACAAATACCTGCTTTTTCCAAAGTACTTTGTAACATTAATTTATGTATAGAAATACCTGTTTCCCATACACCATCTTTTTGTGAGTATCACATGACCTTTTTTATTGATTTTATTGATTTATTTTTAAGTTCTCCTCAGGGGCGTCGGAGGGAGGTATATTTTTCAATAATTTTCAATAATGATGACGGCCAGTAGGCTAAATGTGACTACTCTGGCAGGTCTTGTTTTCAAGCTCGGAAAGTGCTATTTCCTGCAACCTGGGAGGCATTTTTGCAAAATTTTCTCCGTGGCGCGTAGCGTAGTTTTACCTACCAAACGTCCCCCCGATAATTGTGATAGATGGCCACACTCTGATCTGCCGTACCAATCCCAAATAGCTTCCGAAGCCTCTGCTCCTAAATGTTGAAAATTTGATCCAAATTTTAGTAGTAGTTTTCTTTTCTTCATTTTCAGACTCAGGGTCCGAGGGCCTTCTCAAGGATACTGTCCTCCATCCGTGGAAACGAGAAGAAGGAGATGGATCGTCAACGGCGAGAACTTCAGAAAGCGATACAGAATGTCCCAGGAGGAGGATGCACGGAGGATCTACAGGTGATCGACGCCAAACAGATCAGCAAAGGTCAGTCTTTGAGCCTGGTGAGATCAGGCACAAATATTGAAGTGTCCTCGATCATTAACAAATACCGCCATCTATCCAGTCGCCTCTCTGTACCACTTTCACTATTCAAGAAATGACCATTTTTAAACAATAATATCATAAAAAGTGGCTGGAGTACTTAGTCTAACACACAGGTCATTAGGTCAGTTCTTCAGCTGCAACACAAAACCCTTTGAGCAGCCGAGGTCATTGTCAAGTTAGTAATTGAAGAAGCATTCCACAGATTTTAGCATATTGTGTATCTGAATATCTTCAAAAATAGGAATGGCTATAGCAACATTATCAACACTCACATTTTTGTTTGACACATCAAGAGTATAATTGTGCCTAAAGTTTGATAATCCAAGGATCAGTTTTCTTGGAGGGATATATTTCTGATGCCAGACCTTGCTACAGTATATGGAAGATTACAATGTTCCACACTCCTAGTTGAAAACCATCACTTAAATCTCCTCACTTACCTGGTCATTTTAGAGAAACTCTTTTTTTTGGCCAATTAAAGTCTTTCATTTGATAGGAAAAAGGATCCCAGTGGGTAGTGTGTGATATCCTCATTGAACATGTTCTTCAAAAGCTTTGTTTCTTATCCTGTTTTTCTTGTTATAACATCTTGTTAGTTTTCCTCTTGACAAGTGATACATATTTATGAAATATTTGCATATTAAATATAAAGTCTAACTTAGTGAGTTGTAACCAACTCAAGATTTCACTTGGTCAGTTGCTTTAAGTGGGTCAAAAGTGCTCTACATCATGCATGTTTATATATACCTCATTTGCATAAGTTGCAATGTTGTATTAGCTAAAATGTGTTACATTGGGGATTATGTTTGCTAAGTCTGCTGTAATCATCTGAAAATTTCACCTGGTCAAACCAATTAGGTTATTAGTATTTTTTTTTTAATTATTAATTAATTAATTGATTCATTCATTAATTGATTGATTTATTTATGTATTGATTTATTTATTCATTCATTGTGTGTTGATAAAAGACACTATATGGTTGATCATTCTCTTCATGAAAATAGTCATGTGATTAGAAAACAGAGGCAGGGGTGTGGGTGGGGGGTGTGGATAATGCTGGCTTTTGCTCTTATTTTGGACCTGGCTACTTGGAACCTTTCCAAATGTCTCAGGAATTGCAACACCACAGTTTGCCTAAACCTTCACCTGTCCAAGATATATCACCAATGGCGGAGCTAGGGGTATTGGTCAGGGGGGTCGAGAATGGTCTGTAGAGGCGCTTTCGACACTATCTAAGCGGAGCGCCACAGCAGGTTGGCGCGGAGCGTACAGAAATTTTGTAAGGAAAGATACTTCCTAGATCCCCGGAAATTACCCTTTCCAGGCCTTGCTAATTTGCAGATAAACGAAGAATAAATAGGTGTCATTGCCAACAAAATGTGACAAATGTCAATAGGTATTTGAGAGCGCAATAAAAAAGTCAATAATAGCAAATAAGTAAAAGTGGTAAAAAGCTGAAAAGGGCGCCAGCAGTCCATTTGAGTCCGTCAGGGGGGGCATCCGCCCCCCCTCCCTGACTATGGACGCTCTGCCACTGGGTAACATCACTGATATCTACTCATAACATTAGTACCATCCCTCCACAATGTGTAGGGTGAACTGGTAACTATTTTAGCAATGTACACCCTTAAGCGACAGGTCTCTTCGGGTCAATGAACCTTCTTCACCTTCTACCGCCCAAAGTGTCTTTCCGCCACAGTTGAATTCAGTAAGAACAGACAGTTAGCCGTAAACAAAACATTTCCCATGTCCGGTCTTGTGTTTAATTTCTTGGAATTTATTGAACAAAGCAACTCAACTTCCTTTTGATGTGATTTCCTTGTAGAATTCGGAGATATCCTGTACCGTGCTTGGTGACATCAAGAGCTCTTGTTTATTAGTCATCATTTCCTAGCTACATTTTATGCATTTTCTTTTCATACCAAAAAAAAAAAGCAATTTTATTTGTCATTTCCTGGGTCTATATTTTATCAGTTACTCATAAGAAAACAAATTGTACAACAGAAGTTTGGGGTAAAGTTTGATATACAGTAATCTTGTTTTGAAGTATTTCTTTCGGCCTCATTTTGTCAAACTTTACGTTTCAGTTTATCTAGCATTACTGTTAGATAGAAGTCATTTCCTGACCTGTCTCATACTTACATTAATCCCTACGATAATATTGAAATATCTCTCTCGATTTCATTCAGTCTAGCATTATGGTTTCCATTTTGACAGAATTTATTTCATGATGTTAGGGTTCTTGTTTCTTAATACATCCTTGACAGTTTCCAGCAAAGTATCAGACTGTTTATGCAATTATAAATGTATTCTGTACCTCTCTCCTTTCTCTGCTTTTCTTCTATTCCCTCCCTCCATCATTTGTGCTCCCTCCTCTTCCCCTACCTAATGTTCTCTTCTCTCCCTTGTTTTCCCTCCCTCCTCTTCTCTCCCTCCTCTTCTCAACCTATTGTTATCTCCATTGTTTTCCCTCCCTCTTCTCTCCCTCCTCTCCCCCTACCTATTGTTCTCTCCCTTGTTTTCCGTCCCTCCTCTTCTCAACCTATTGTTATCTTCATTGTTTTCCCTCCTCTTCTCTCCCTCCTCTTCTCAACCTATTGTCTTCATTGTTTCCCTCCTCTTCCCTCTCTCCTCTTCTCAACCTATTGTTCTCTTCCTTGTTTCCCTCCCTCCTCTTCCATCTCTCCTCTTTTCAACCTATTGTTATCTCCATTGTTTTCCCTCCTCTTCTCTCCCTCCTCTTCTCAACCTATTGTTATCTTCATTGTTTTCCCTCCTCTTCCCTCTCTCCTCTTCTCAACGTATTGTTCTCTTCCTTGTTTCCCTCCCTCCTCTTCCATCTCTCTTCTTTTCAACCTATTGTTATCTCCATTGTTTTCCCTCCTCTTCTCTCCCTCCTCTTCTCAACCTATTGTTATCTTCATTGTTTTCCCTCCTCTTCCCTCTCTCCTCTTCTCAACCTATTGTTCTCTTCCTTGTTTCCCTCCCTCCTCTTCCATCTCTCCTCTTCTCAATCTATTGTTCTCTCCATTGTTTTCCCTCCTCTTCCCTCCCTCCTCTTCTCAATCTATTGTTCTCTCCATTGTTTTCCCTCCCTCCCTCCTCTTCTCTTCCTCCTCTTCTCAACCTATTGTTCTCTCTGTTGTTTTCCCTCTCTCCTCTTCCATCTCTCCTCTTCCCCTACCTAATGTTCTCTCCCTTGTTTTCCCTCCCTCCGCTTCTCTCCCTCCTCTTCTCAACCTATTGTTCTTTTCCTTGTTTTCCTCCCTCCCTCTTTCCTCCCTCCCTCCTTTTCTCAACCTATTGTTCTCTCCTCTTCTCTCCCTCCTCTTCTGAACCTATTGTTCTCTCCCTTGTTTTCTCTCCATCCTCTTCCATCCCTCCTCTTCCCAACCTATTCTAAAGGCTGATTATCATTAAGATTAGAGAGAGGGAAATTTCAAACATTCATGTTAATCTTGTTTTGAAACTCATTTCAGGTAAAGAACTTGGCCAGGGTGAATTCGGGACTGTCTTGGAAGGTACATGGAGGGACTCCAGAGGTCACAAACATTCTGTAGCACTGAAAACTCTGCTCACGGACCACATGCATACCTCGCAACAAAATGAGTTTTTGAGGGAAGCCAAAGTGATGTGTAGCCTTAACCACAAGTGCATTGTACGTCTTCTAGGGGTCTGTGTAGGACCCCCCATGATGTTGGTAAGTGTAAACTTTGTGTATTAAAAATATTCATCAATTTTTGCATATGTGTGTGTGTGTTTATTACATCAGAAAAGTTTCATGCCAGGGTGACAAATTGATTTTATTCACGATATCTGCGATACAACTGATATATTTATGATAAATGTTCATTATTTTTTGAATATTGGCCTCTATTTCATAGTATACTGTATTGTACATGTACTGACAACTTTCCTAAAAGTGTGATGTTTTTGATGTTTTTTTGATGTTTCTTATGTTGAATGGTACTGATCTCTTGTTTCTGGGTTTATCTGCCTTTTTGCGCTGAAATGTATCACACAACGCTGGCAGTATGTTTGTGTCCACTGAAGTGTCCAAAATCAGATTTTCTGCTTTGCTGGAACAGATCCCATTACATTGTTAAATAGCTCTTCCGAGAGAATTGTCGACCTTCTCAGAAGTGAAAGTTCACCGTTATACCAAACAGTCTATATCAATTCCAAACGTTGTATGTAACAGCTTTCACTTTCTTTGTCAACGTTAACTTCACTGCTGCCTAGTTTTTCCTGCTTCTAGGGGAATCTTAATTATTGAAACAAGCTCTTGAGTATATATAGAAACTAAGAGTATCCGCTTCAGTATTGATTGGACGATAGTCAGCATTTTTAATAACCCTATAGCATCACAACAAATTTGCTATCCTTCTGATCTAAGCTATCTTCATCAATGTCAATTCATATTCTCTTTGTCCCTCCACTGTTTATCTCCTACCTCTCCTCTTCCCCTGTTGGTTTCTTTCTTTCTTCTCTCCATCCCTTGTCTACTAATCCCCTTACAGATCTATCTCTTTGTGTTCACCATGCTCATTAACCTGTCTGTATTCTGTGCGTGTTTTTGTCCCTTCTGTTACAGTTACTTGTCATTTAGCCTTTGAAGAAGATCCTGCTAGGATCGAAATGTCAGGCCAACTTACTTTTACACATTCTCTTACACAGGCTCTCTAGTGGATAAGCAGTTTGCTAACAGTTTTATTTTATTTCTATTTCAATATATATTGGTTAGTCCCATTCTCAAATTTAATGTTTAATGAGAGAAGAGCACACTCTCCGCAGAAACCGTACAACCGAGTTGCTGATTTTTCTTCCAGTCTACATCCATTGAGTATACCTACCTAGTGAATCTTTATTCACAATATAAAAATAATATATAAATATAATGGAATTTTGTTCTATGGCTATCATGTAAATTGAAGGCAAGCAGATAATAAAATAACTCTATTTTCTGTTCCTCATGTTTTGATTTTTGTTTGTTTCTTTCTTTCTTGAAGGTCCAAGAATTGGTCGGAATGGGGTCCCTATTAGAACACCTGCTGAATCATCCATCTGAGATCCCAGAAGGGGATCTGAGATTATGGGCTGCTCAAATCACTTCCGGAATGATGTACTTGGAGGAGAAGAAATTTGTACATCGAGACTTAGCAGCCAGAAATATTCTGCTGGAATCAAACGAACAGGTAAACTCACCGAAAGATGAATTGTTTTATATTTTCAGTTTTTTAGTTTTTTCTGGAGAAATGTTTATACGTAGTCTTAATATCCTGAGAGATTGCCTAACCTTTTTCGTCCTGTTTATGTCTACTGGTTTTCCGACCCTGGGATATTGCAAAAAAATTAACTGAAATTCTATCCATGTAGACAAGATATGGCTTCCACATGTACAGAAATGATTTTCACGATCTTGTATGAAGTACAAAAAGCATTCCAAAATAGGTATCAAGATAGGTTCATAGTTTTCGTAAAATTTTGTTGAAATTTGCGAGATTCTTACATCTGGTCGGGTAACTTTTTTTTTAGGGTAGTGAGAAAGAAAAAAAAATTCACAAAACATGAATGTCTCACATATTCACTAAGTTTTGGTCAATTTGGGGTTTAAAAACACAATGCACATTGGTCTAGCTTATTTGCTAGCATGAAGAATGGTCACTAAAGAATTAGACCAAACAAGAAAAGTATAAGAGAACAAGAAGTGAAATCCTTCTAGTTTAACATTGCCTCAAATGTATCTTTTACTGAAGTGCATCATCTTTGAAATGTAAGAGGATTTTAAGGGTATGTGGAGGGAGGGAAGTACCATATGAAGAGGCTTGATCCCCTGACACCTCCCTCCCCTCCTACCCACCCACAACCTCTTTAGTTGAATAGGTAAATAGATAAGTGCAATTTGGAGAACACTCTTTCTGTCATAGATTTTAACTGTTGATGATTAAGAGGCATAGTGCCACCTCGTTCCCAGGGTAACTTCACCCCCTTGTTTCATTTATGATTTGACCTATCCCCTTACAGGCAAAAATTAGTGACTTTGGGTTGTCAAGAGCAACTGGAGCTAACAACGATTACTATCGAGCAACAACAGGGGGCAGGTGGCCGGTCAAATGGTGAGTTATTATCTTTTGATAGTTTAGATGAGTAGAAAATAGATCTTAGGAGAAAGATGATGCTTAAGAAATATAAGCAAGTATAGCGAGTTCATGCCAGCCGATGATGTAACAATCTTCTAGGTATGTCGTAGATATGTTTTATAGCCTCACTGATAACGTAATAGTAGTAGTCAATTTGGTTAATGCAATGGACTTTGTGATCAAAGGTTTGCCCTGTCTTAGGACAAGACACTTAATCTCAACTAACTCTCTTGATACAAGTGTGTAAATGGTTCAAATTGTCAATATAATCGATTGCGTTGGAGTTTTAAGGCTTCCAGCCTATGGGATATACCCCAGGAGAGATGGGGCTGCACCGTAAGGCCTGTGAGAGGGGCAGCTTTTTTGTGTCCACTTAGGTCTGTGGATTTGGACGTTACCGGTTACCAAGGATTACCAGGGAATCATTTTGTGTAGCATTTTTTGAAGGCTCTGTATCATTTTCTCTCATTGCATACTATAGTTCCTATGTAGAAACCCTCTAAAAATCTTTACACTTGTACAGCAACTTGACCCATCTTGTATAGTATCTTGTAGTGCATATACTGGAAAAATTGTTCAATGTTTACTGTAGTAAAGTTGTTTTAGGAGGAATTGAATGGCTGTCACACAAGACCCTAATCTTAAAATGTCCGTAACTCTTAACAATGCGGATCTCTTCCACATTTTAATTCTTTCATTTATGTACAAGGTATGCACCGGAGTCCATCTACTACGGAACCTTCTCGCACAGTTCAGATGTCTGGAGTTTTGGCGTAACGCTGTGGGAAATGTTCACTTACGGTGATCAGCCTTACGGAGAATTAACTGGTGCTGAGGTAAACCCGAAACCCCACCCCCCACCCCCCCCAAAGAAAACTTCTTGTCTTTGTATTCAAATTTTTGGTGTAGATTAATTCAGATACGTGTTCGTAGCCAGAATGCGAATAACATGTATTCTAGCTGACATCTTGGGATAGCCTGGAAGCTACGGGACGTCAAGTGTTAAAGGGATATTTTCGGTCGCCAAAGTTTATCGTTACAAAACCTGCTGGAATTTTTTTAAATAGATCTGATTCACAACCAGGTTCATAGCATTTTTTATCATAAAGAATTTTTTTTTAATTTTGTGAAATTTGATGAATGCATCTGGCAACAGGAGACTTTGTGATGTGAACAAAACATGTCTTTGTCTTGTTTTTTGGGAAGTTCAAATCATTTATCCATTGAGGAAAAAAAGGTTCCTTACAAAACATGTTGCATTTTGATAAAATTCTAGAACATATAGAGAACATTGACAAATAAAAAAATGTATGTGAATTTGCATTTAAATGAAGTTTTGGTGATCGTATTCCCCAAAGACGGTCTGGTTGCCAAACTTGCTGGATTTCACATCTGGATGAAGTCTATGTCTGTGGGAAAGATGTTTGTGTGACATATCACATTAGCTTAAAACGGACAGACGGATACGTTTCAGGCTACAGGTGTTGTCTCACCTGTGTCTAGATTTCCAGGAAATGTTGGCTTTTAGTAAAGTAAAAGTGATGATAAACTTTTAAAGGAGTAGTAGTGGTAGAAAAACAAACATTTTCCCAAAGCCATGATTTGAAAATAGGTTGTCATACCAATTTTTTCTTAAATACGACTAACTGTTGGAAAAGTGCCAAAAATATTTGTGTGCTCTAGAACACGATTCGAAGCTGTGACCTCTGGGTTATCAGTGACCTCTGGGTTATCAGTGACCTCTGGGTTACCAGTGACCTCTGGGTTGACCTCTGGGTAACTTGTTTTGAATCTCACTCCCAGCCATAATTTTCTTTACTCTTTTTCCACAGTTTTCAAACTCCGAGTCAGTTTTTCTGTTTTTCGTTTACTTGTGAATTAATGACTAATAATTAGCAGTTGCCTTAGCATGCCAACATTTGAAAGACCTCTCGCCCAGGTCGAAATTCAAAACGATTAAACACAGCAATCGACGGAAGTCTTTAATAGATTTTTGTAACTTGTCATGATTCAACAGGTCATCAAGAGAATCGAAGCCGGGAAAAGATTAGAGAAGCCAAAAGCCGCTAAAGAAACAGATTACGAGATGATGATGGAATGTTGGTCATACAAAGCGGAAGATAGGCCAACATTCTACCAACTTAATCTCAGCCTTAGTAAAGAGGAATTGTACCAAGGCTTCTATCATGCTGGATTTGGGCAAGCTCCCAGCAAAAGGAAGAAATGAAAACAGTATTTTCACAAGGATGGGCTGAAAAGTCAGAAAGAAGACAGAAGAGTCTGGAAACAAATTCCTTTCAGGTTGCCCGGTTCGTTTCCTTTCATTTTGTAAGATTCTGTATCGAAAATGGGGCATGAAATTTGAGTTGAAAATGTATGATGCATTATGTTATGCAGGTAAAGCTCTCCTGCAAAAAAAACTTGATGATCCCTCTACAGATCATTGTCACACGGGTCATCAACTTTGGCCTACGATCGCATAGCTCCTCACAGAGGTAAAAAATCAGGTGTTTACAACAAGTTTGGGTGAGGGAATGGGGTGTAGGGGGGGTGGGGGTGGGATGGTTCTTCCACCAAATTACCTCCTGCGGAATGTAAGAGTAATGGCAATGTCATGCCCTCCAATTTGGAAAGTTTTACCAACACAGGCCTTTTTGCAGTAGAGAAGTTTTTTTTTTCTTTTTGTCTCTTTGATTCTTAAATTTACTTTAAGGAGGAAATGTTACGTCTCGAGAGATTACGACACTTTGGTTTGTCACTTATTTTGAGAGATTTCTGTCATTCGAAATGTTGTTGATCCATACAGACTAAAGTTTCTATGACTTTATGATCATTGGGGAGTCTGTAGTGAAACGCTTTAAGGCTGTACTTTTGCTCCATTGCAAACAGAAAATGTAATTTTGCTCACTCGTCATGATTTCTTAAAACCGCTTTTTTTCAAGTAAAAGTAACTGAAATAAAACGATTGCTATCGAACCTAACCTTTCTATGTGTCAACTAAATTTAAGTTGGATTGAAATTAACACTGTCTTCGTCAATGTTGAAACAGACCGTTAATCTGTCAGTCAACTATTTTTGGAAAGGGGAATAATCTAGCTTTTGTGGCTTCACTGCACTATTCTCCTATGTATCTCGTAGTTGTTAAAAGTTTCTCAAAACCTCGTTTTAGAGGAAACGATTTTTGGATGCCTCGTTTAAGCACAGGTACTAGTAAGTTGTCCTGAATGGTTTTACTCTGTTGTCGTGAAGTCAATTATCTGAAAACGGAAAGCTATTATTATGCAAATATTTTGATGCTCAATAAAAAATTCAAATATGGTTCACCTGAATTGGACCAATAAATAAAATTGGAATTAAGGCATAGATTGTAGATAAGAAATTTCCATATTTTTTGTTGTAACATTGAAATGTAGAGAAATATCTTATAGTTTATTCTAGTGTAGTGCGTTCATATTTATAGCATTCCCTCATAATTATTTTTAAAACTTGTTATATTTTTCTATAAAAAAAACTTTGAAGAAAAAAAAGGCAGAAAAATAAAAGTTGTTAACCATGTTTTAATAATTGAATAACATGAGTGCCAAAAGGAATAGAAGCTGCTGTATATAGCCACTTCGGAAGTTTAAAGTTTTTTATGCTAAGTACAATTGTATACTGTCCCCGAATAACATGCTTTAAAACACTTGTACTGACAGTGTAAACAGTTCCTTACCCTAATGTGATAGAAACAGGAAATTCATGCTGCTCTTTGTTGTCATGGCAATTGCTTTGAAACTTCTCACGAACACGACAATAGATAAAATATGTTTCCAACTTGGTGTTTACTGCTTTACTGTTCCTGAGTAATATGGCATTCATACATATGCATGCTTTCATGCATATACATGTTTCTTTATCATGCATATGCATGATAAAGATACATGAATACTACAATATTCCAGAATAAGATGGCATGAACCATGCATATGCATGCTTTCATGCATATACATGTATATATATATATATATATATATATATATACATGTATATATATATATATATATATATATATATATATATATATATATATATATATATATATATATATATATATATATATATATATATATATATATATTATGTTTTATGGTTTGTTTTTGGAGTCCCGAAAAATGTGGAGTAGATCAGGGGTGACAGAATTAATATAAAGTGTTTTTTGTTTTGTTTTTTAATTTCATCGAAAAGACTACGAAAAAATGTTGAATTGTATCAAGAAGTGTTACAAAAAGGTGACCATTCTTTTCTACTTTCTTTGGCATATTTGAAAACTATTCCAATTCACATGAAATGTGCTTCCAAACTGACATTCCCAATACATAAAGAGAAGAAATTTCCCAAATAAATTCTATTCTTTTTTTGTTGCTTCTCTTTTCTTTTCAAATTCCTGTCAATTATTGTATGGCAACAACCATGTGTGAATGTGTGTTATTTCTGTGTACATTATTCATACAGGTATAGTGTGGAGCATGTGTTTTCCCATGAATTTGTTTTTGGGATAGTGTAGCGTCATAAGAAACTTTCTGTTAGTAGTTCTGTTCCATCATTTGATGTTATCTTGGATAGATACATTTAATTTTCAAAAATGCTCTTTCAAAGATGTTTGCATTGATTACAAAGATAATAGTTAATCAATATTGTTAAGAAGGAAAAAAACAGTAATTTTCAAATTCGGACAAAATAAAGAAATTTGACATGAAAATCATTCATGAAAGTTGATAGAATTTGGAATAATAGGAATAATAGGAATAATAACAAAAAGAAGAAATAATACAGAAGAAATAGTTTGCTAGATGTAAGCTTTGTACTTTAATATTTATAATTTAACTAAATGGAATACATCTTTGTATTAAAAGTTTTCTTAATACTCAGAGGAATCTTCTTTTTTCATCACAGAATAAAAAAACAAAGGAAAGGAAAAGGTTTTTTGACCTTAAAACCCCCCAGGAAAAGAAAAAAAAACAATCATTTTATTTTTAAATGTAAATTGCAAAAGAAGGAAAATATCAGTTGCATATTTATATTTATCCTTTATGAAAACTTTGAACCGTGTAAATAAATTATTGAAAATTATAAAAGTTTTTTCTTTTTTGTAAAGTTTGATAATGTCATAAGCTGCTGCTCACATACATTCTTTGCTAAGCTATCTCATGCATATTTAATTAATTTTCACTTTCTCTGTTTATATATTAATATTCTTATAATTTTTCTTCGTCTTATCAAAATGTTATGGGGAGACTCTTAGAAATATTTCCTTACTATCAATATTATGTCAAAGATCTCTGTTGTTTAATTTTGACATCATACTTTTGTTGTTCTTTTCCAAAAGGAGAAAATACCAGAGTAATATCTTGATCAAGCGAGCAAGCTTATATAGCTAATATCAAATGTGGTTGCTCTCAGTTAACCAACCCTGCTCCAACCGTACGTTGTCATATTTTTGCATGATTGCGATCCTATACGCTTTCAGATGTGGTTCACAACTGGTAACGTAAAGAAGGGCATCTCTTTGGTCTGGATCGTACCATGCATATATCAGGAACTTCTTTGTTTTGTCCTAACCGAAGCTCTTTCTGTGCTGCTTCTCGGAAGTTTTATAATTCAGCAATCGTGTTTGGCAATTGCAGGGAATTGTTTTGCTTTGACATAATGCACTACGAAACAGCTGTTTTAGTTTGGTGCCTGTTTATAAATTGTCGCCATGCTTTTGTTCCAGGAGGAGAAAAAGGCCATTGCTTCTATTTGTGAAATGCAAGGATCCATCCTCAACCGCTCTGATTCAGCTTGACTGATTTTGTAACTCATGGCATGTTCAGATCACCAAAGCTTCCCCATTCCTCACCACCCCCCCCACGCCTCCCCACCCTCGAACCTCTTGGATGCTTAAAACCATACGCTTATACTTCGACATTACCATACTATATTGCCTAAATTTTGTTTCTCATTTTATAGCAAGCAATATTGCACAGATACAGATTATTTAATAGATTATGCAAGTAATTAACCTCAGATATTTTATACAAATACGTCTTAAGTTCATTTCAATTATCATTGTATGATGTGGTTCTATATTGATTTGCATTGTTTTCCTATGAGTTTGCAACTCTAACTTTTGATTATTTAATGCATTAGCTGTTAGATTTTGCATAGAGATGTTTTGAATATAAACGCACTGATATTTGCATTGTTATCCATTTTTTCTTTACATCTCCTGTCATCGTTAAAAAGTAGTTTATTGATTCCTCACCAATCACATACACCTACCCCCCCCCCTACCCCTACACACACATACACTTTGTTCCGTTATGCACAATCTTTGAAGGTACGTAACATACATAGATGTTCCTTCCCATAAGATATAAATGTATATCTCACTTAATCCCTAGTCCTCGACATCCTACTTGAATTTCATCTTTTGGTTTTCAAAACCTTAAATTATATTCTAGTCTTTGATGTTGATTAGAAATTGGCATATCATCCACAAAGTATTAACCTTTCCCTTCCCTTCTCCCACCCCTTCCCCCTCCCCTCCCGCTCTAACCCTACCATCCTATCCTCTTCATCGTATTTGTAGAACTGTCCTACATCAATTTGGCATTTCACCATGGATTTGTTTTTTCTTAAAGCATTCTAGCATAGCGCCCTTATATATAACGATGCTACGCGCCCCACTGTCACTAACATTGGTCTGTGGCCGAACCCGACCCATTTCACTGTTATTTAACGGATAAACGGATGTGAGCGTCTGAAGAGTACTACCGTATATCATAGTAAAGTGACATTTGAGCTACATCAATGTTTCCCCTCTATTCCTTGTTTTAACTAATGTTAATGTTAGATATGCAATTATTTCCACTGTTCGGGTCCCGGATGTTACTTTAACTGCTACCAATTCTTCATCCTGTCCCTTGTATGTTCATACAAATCGCATTATTCAGCAGTACCGTAGGTCAAGTTACTATTATACTTCATTTAAACTGATGAGTCTCGAATTTTCAAAGTAGAACGAAAGTTATATCATATCATATATCAGATATATACTGTATTGTACTATACTAGATAATATTATCCTAAACAATATATGCGTGTGTTTGTTTTCGAATTGTCCGAAAATATTTAAGTTACATAAAAGTACAAAGGAAAAGAAATACTGAAAGTTCCTTCCATTAAGCAATGGTCACATTATGAGGAATTGAGTTCCATAGAATATAGGCCGTGTTCTCACGACCCAATGACTAGTGTTCAAGTCGTAGGCTACATTATTATAATGACACATGACCGTCCTGTTGCATATTAAAGGTATATAATGAATTTCAAAGGAGACTAGGCTGATGAACCATATAATGGTGGATTTTTTCCCCCGTTCACTTCACCTCTTGGGGGTGGTGGGGGATGGGGCGACGCAGATTGGTTTGATTGGGGTAACATGTTTTAAATATAATCAAATGTGTCATTAGGGAAATGAATAATTTCACAAAATCCAGTTAAGAGTCATAACTAGAAAGTGACCTACATGAATGTGTTTCGATGAATGTGTCACTTTAAGCATATTACTGTCAAATTACATAAGAGCGGCGGTATCACGGATGCACATGATTTAGGGAACGGTCTTCATTAATTAAAAGGAAATTAGTCGTCTAAAAACTACAAGAAACAATATCATATAGACGCTTTAGCGCACGATATAGTGTGTCCGTTAAAGTATTAATTGCACATTAATATAAATGATGGCTTCTCATTTGATAAACATCCTTGACATTGACATAATGCATTAACAGTGAAAAAAACTTCCAGCCTCCACAGGGATTCGAACCCGGGCCTCCCGCTCTGTACGCGGACACCCTAACCACTATATATGCTATGGACGCTGATTGTATGTCGAGAGGTTCGAACCGGTAAGGAAGGTCGTAATTAAACTGTAGGCGTTTGCCACCTGTATCGAACAATACTAGTTCTGTTTTGGTGACATATTTTGCCTTACTCTAGAGATCAAACATGATGCTAACCCACTCGAAAATCATTTGTGATTCCTAAAGCCGGATCTCGAAAGAGATAATTTGAACAGACTTTATGTTAATGAAATGGAGGTAAACGACAAAGGCAAATGAATATATATAAACGTCAGGCCCACTTACTTTTACACAATTAATTATTTAATGAAATTCGTTGCAATATGTATTTTGTAAAGGGATTATTATAAATAGCGACCATACTGGAGTCCTAACAACGAGTCCAGTGTAACGAATTAATTAAATTGTCAATGTTGCCCTTATAAGTGTTGTTTTCATACTGTGTATCCCAATGGTCTAATTTAGAGTTTAAATTACGAGACTGCCAAAACAAGAAAGGAAATGAAGAAGAAGAATAGGCAACTGAACTTGATGTATCACATTTGTGTATTTTATCATCTCATAATTACAATGTGCTCTTTTAATTATCTCCTGAAAAAATATAGCCCGATCACAACTTGCTTTTAAAGCAACAATTATTAAACCAAACAAAAATACGACATACTAGTCTACATGTCTACATAGTTAGCCTATATGTACCTTGTAATTATATATATATATATATATATATATATATATATATATATATATATATATATATATATATATATATATATATATATATATACATATATATATATATATATATATATATATATATACATATATATATATATATATATATATATATATATATATATATATATACATATATATATATATATATATACATATATATATATATATATATATATATATATATATATACATATATATATATATATATATATATATATATATATATATATATCAGTTAATGTTACTTTTCTATAACACTCTTAGTTGACTCGGAACGAGGCCCTTTAAGCACATTGGATCGTACATCAAATTTGTCGCTACCCATGTATAGTTTAACCCATAGACCTAGAAAACATGTCAGCTCTTATAGAAGCAACACATAACAGAAGCGCGGACGACTTTTCTGTCTGCAAAGAAAATATTTGCAATGAATTACAGATTCATCAACGACAAGTGATGTTGAATATCAGTCTTTCATATTTTATTTCTTCTTCTTTCTATCAAGTTAGGAGATTGCGTTTAAAACATTATAAAACAAAGGAATAACATTAATTAACAAGGCTGGATCAAAATGCTGACGTCATCATTAAAGTTGTTCCTTAAACTGAACTTGGAGCATTCAATTAATTTTCTTTATTTTAAATGTGAGTATACCGGAATAGCTAAAAAACTATATGTGTTAGAAAGCCAAGTGACGAACATTCAGCGCTCACACTTAAACATACATTTTACTATACCATCCTTTACTCACAGGCAGAGGCCGTAATTGTCTAACTGAGCACTCCTCTATACTAATGTGAATACTAATTTTGACAGCGAAGTTAATACGCTAAAAGTAGAAATACTGAATACCAATTGGCTAATAAATCAGCTTATGTGTGACGTCCTTGAGCAAACTGCTTATAACAACTTTCAATCGAAATTTGGACTTCTATTCTCCGACCTCATAAAAAAATGGCACCGGATTTGGAGTACTAAAAAAATCAGTAAAAATTGGGGGCTTGATGACGTACCTGAAACCTGTGTCTGCATTTCAAGACACGGAATTCGGTTAAACGGTGTTTTTCGTTTTAGTGACAAAACCTGCAGTCACATTGATACTTGTATTAGAGTTTACATTCGTGTTTCCCTTTCTTTTCTCCCTTTTTTCTGCTTGAAAACACAACAACAATATATTACAAACATTATCAAGACTTCCTGAAGTTTCAAAGGTTTTTTTTTTCCTTCTTTCTTTCTTACGTTTTAACTGTCTGTGTTCTTTGATTGCTAAATCTGCTCCACGTTTGCTTTGACGTAATAAATGTAACTAAACATTATGCGAACATCTATCTTCTCTTCATTAAAAAAAATGTTTTCTCACTCCAGACTCTTTTTTCCCTAACATGCACGACTAATAGCCTACATTTTCTCTTAAATTAGTTCATTTGGAGATCTTCGAGATGGGGTCATACTAAAATTATCTGTTCATGGGTGACGAATACGTTGGTTCATATTAAATCTTGATCTGCAGGTCATGATATGAAAGATAACCTAGTAGTGACTTCGGATTATCAAGAGCAATTGGAGCTAACAACGATTACTATCGAGCAACGACAGGGGGCAGGTGGCCGGTCAAATGGTGAGTTTTATCTTTAGGAGAAGAGGATGCTTAAGAAATGTAAGCATGTGTAGCTGGTTCATGAGACAGCCGATGTACCAATTTTCTAGGTATGTCGTAGGTATGAAAGATAACCTTATTTTGATATCATAAAATCGTTTTCCAAAGAAGAAACTTTTAGCACTTGCTTTGGATTATTTACACCTGTTAATTCACTTATTATATATCTGTACAGAGGTTAAATTCAATTTATCCTAATCCTATATATACTGGAACACATTTAATTCTAAGCCATTTATTGACCTTCATAGACATACTATAGAATCTCAAGAAAGTTTTACATACCACAATGAAAAAAATATGAATTTCTCCTCTCTTTGATATTTCTATGTTATAGTCGTGTATCATTATAGATGTGAGGTTCAATGTAAATTCCCTGCCAACGTTTTGTATTGAAGATTCGCGCAACTGGTTCCTGTACTAATATATATCTTACCGTTAGGTGTCGCACCACAATTAATTGTTCCATTCACTTACACACTGAATTCGACAATATCCAGAACCGCCCAAGCATAGATTTAAGTTTCAACTGACATATCCTACCCACCACATGATACTAAGATCTTGGCTTATCATGGCACTTGCAAACATCCATATCATAACCGTTTAGATTTTGAGCTAGAAGAGGAGCAAGTTTAGCATATTGAAGCCCCACCCTTCCATCTGCTCTCTCGGATTACTATCAACATTTAACCAACGATATTTCTAAAATGGTTTATATCACTTTCATTCCTCCCTATTTTTGCACCACCTGTACTATAAATTATGCTCTATCACATCAAGGAAGAAAAAACAATGATGGTTACTAATAATATGCTAAAACAAGCATTATACATTAGGTAAATTTAGCTCTTTTTTTTCCCGACAATGTTTAACCTTTCGAGCCAATGACCACTACTCCAATTGTGGTGTGCTTACCTGTATCAAGTTATCGTCTATTCCTCGTTAGTTAAAAAACGCAATTTAGTCCTACATATTAGGGCACTATTTTGTTCAACCCCCTTCCCCTTTTCCCACTTACTCACACACACCTACGCGAATTGGAAAAAATATGACTCGTTGAATATGTTGAGTAAGAACTTACGGAGCATCCTCATATTTAGTCACCTCAGACTTAAGTCATCTTCGTCGGTCTCATCTGGATTTTTCTTTCAATATATTCTTTTCTTTTGGAAGAATTCTATCATTGGAATGTAGATCATATTTTCAATGTCCTTTGTCACCGTAAGCTGAAACAGCAAATGTCCTTAAATATTCTCTTTTCAATTGCTCAGCCCTCGCTTGCTCGCTCGCCCGACCACCCCGCCACCCCACACCGAGGATCCCCTCCCAAAACTTCCCGATGTAATATAGTAGAATGAGGACTACATGATTTAAACTTCAACGTTTTTTAATTAAGCTGCTATTTTCGAACCGTTTTGACCTCAGTGAGATAAAGCCGTGCAATAATCGTATTACTTGTTTGTTAATGATATATGGATACCACGAACCTTTAGTTTATAAATTTTTATTCCAGATTTTTTGTTCTTAAATATTGCATCATCTAGTAGCATCCTTAAAGGTGGTGGCAGTACAAATTTTCAAGAAACGTCAGTTGGCATGACATGGTATGTACCAGTAAAGATAAAACGAACTCTGAGAAAAGTTTGTTCATATTTATATATATTGTTGTACTATGGTTTGCCGTTCTATTGTATAGTCTGACCAGTGGAATGTTTTCAAAGTAACAAACACCAACATTCTCATGTGTTCTTTCAATTTTGAAAACACGTCCCTGAGGAAACTTACTATAAACTCGACCCATTAACCTCCTCTATACACACGTGATTCACCAAATGACCGCACGGTTTTAACCAATACCAATCTAACATTTCTATATCAAACTAATGGGCTTAACATTTACCTCAATGTTGCCGTTCTACAGAACTAAATTTAAAATTAAAAAACAAAAATCAAGGAAAACAGGATTGTTAAAAAAACACAGTGAATATATGAAACGGCTGAAAACATCATAGTGACAGTGGTATTTACGAAAAAAGAATATATATATATATATATATATATATATATATATATATATATATATATATATATATATATATATATATATATAGACTTGCGTTTTTAGTTCAATTCAAAGACTTACGTTTAATATATACTATTTCAGGGATACCAGCTGCACGTAAAGATTGCTGTGAATTTTGTCCGTGTGCTGACAGTGAGTCATTTGGACTCGTCTCAAACAAGTCAGGTGACTCAGGGAGGGTAAAAGTCAGTTTTCTGATGGCTAACTAAATGACACACTAATGAGTCACTCCTTCTTCCGTGCATTTACATATTAACACATTTTATAGTTTGTCATATTGACTGGCACAAATAAAGAGTCAGATGACTCAAACTGCAAGTCTTCTGACTTCTGACACAAAAAAATAATTTAATACATTGTATTCACACATTATGACATTTCAGTAAGTCATTTTAACTAGCACGTGATATGAAGAGTCACATGACTCAGGGCGCAAGTGAATCTTCTGACTCACTAAAATGACACAATCATAAGTCAATACAAATTGTCCGTGCGGTGTATTTGGCACCTTTCGAAGCCAGAATGACTTAGAAAATTTCTCGGTGCTGAAAATCTGTCATGTGAGCAGCACGCACTCATATATATAGTTTGTTTTTTGTTGGCGATGTGCCGTACATGCTATTAATTGGGTGCTATAAACGTTGTAGACGACTTAACGTAGCTACGCAAGGATGATATATATTAAGCCAAATTTGACACACCCCACAAAACGGAGCATTTTTACTATCACATGCCATGAATTCACAATCACTGTGACTTATGTTTTCATACGTTTGATCACGGTAAACTTGAATTGTAAACTTACAGCAACAGTTATTAAAATGGAACCGCAAAGCAACGATCTTGCAGGAAAGAAAAACTCAACAACAAACAAGAAAACGAAAGATAGAATTTGATCCTTCGAATACATAAAATTATCTTCTATCTCTGTTTCGTCTTCTCTTTGTACATTGCAGTTTTTGTAGAAATTCCACAGCCCTTTGGAAATAGGAATTATAGACTCGGATGTCACATGTGACGACATGAAAAATATTTCGCATATTATATATGGCTATTCTTAATAGATATTTTGGTTATTTCTCAAAAAAAAACAAAAAAAAAATTGAGAAACAGCATTTTATGCTCGAGAATTGAAAGCCCTTGAAAGTTGTTTACTTAATGTTTTCAATGAAAAATCTTTTATATCGTTTCTTCAATGGTTGATCAGATTGCGGTACTTTGTGGTCTTTTTTGATAACCTCCGAAACTAGAGTCGTCTTTTCTCTCATCACCGATTTCGTAACCTCCTTCTCAGCCGCTTTTATCACCGTTTCCTCGTGCCTCGTTTTTTTCTTCGTAAAGTCACGGTTAAACTGTTTCGGAGTTTCAGAGGTTATCACATTCTCTTGCATTTTCAGCAAATCCAAATATATACTCCGTTCGTCATTTCCTGCACGGGACGCCGAATCTGCGTTGATGTGAGCCATAGAAGGCGGTACTTCAAAATGGCCGCGGTGCGAAGCATGTTCGAGTCTTGTGTGAGGCTGTGACCTGTTAAGTGATTTGCTGTTAAGTTGTGCGTAAATCTCGTGCGATAAAAACCCTTGATATATTGGTAACATCCACATGGCCTTTGGCGCACAGAAGCAGTTTGGTTCACACGGCGCGAACATCGGCGGGTCCTTTTGGCTTAGCCGGTTCTGTAGGCTTTCGTGATGGGACGGAGGTGCCGGTGGGTGGTGACCTATAAGAGGTGCCACGTGCTTCTGTGCTGCAGTCGAGAGATTTTGAAGAACTGCTAACTCACTGGATGGAAAAGACGAATTTCTTCTAACATCGATTTGCTTTCTGGTCATCATCTGTAACTTTAAGATACTCTCATAGTCTTCGAGGCTCGTTCGAGCTGGAAATGCACCACGGGCCATTGGTTCGTCGACCGCGATTGGAAATTTACCCCAATGGTGACCAGATCCCGGTAGTGTGTTCATGCCATACCGGTGACACGGTAGCGAGGGGAGCCCCAAGAAATTGGGGCAGCCATTGTCATCTATTCCCGTTGGTTCCGATTGCACATGCCGGCCTTCTACTGTCAAATGTTTCTGATATCCATTCGATATCCGGTACGATAACCGACACCGTCTTTTTCTTAACAGCGGTGTGTGTACTTTGAAATGTCGCTCCAAGTTACTCTTGTGACTCGTTGCGTAATTGCAATGTTCGCACTTAAATTCCCGGATACCGTTATGCACGTAAGAATGACGTTTAAGTAGCGCTTTCCTGCTAAATGTTCTGTTGCATATTTTACAAAGATATCCCTGCTTATGTACTGTCTTCACGTGTTGTCTGAAATCTCCTTTGGTGCGATAGAACTGACCGCAGCATTCTAGATGGTCCGCCAAGTCCGCATGCATGGTGTAGTAATGGCGCATAAGGTTACTGCGCTGTTTGGCTTTGTATTGACACTTGTCACATGAATACATGCCTTTGTCATCTTCAACTGGGCTATCGGAACGCAGGATACCATTATCAGTTCTCTCGCTGAGGACAGATCCCATCATTGGACTCTCTGAATCTTGATACATCTGATCTTGTGGATCCATTATGTTATCTGCTAACTTCTTCATTGATTTAATATCCAGTTTAGTAACGTTATCTGTATAGAAACGAAGAAACAAACGATGAGTTGAAGTTAGCTATCGATCAAGACAATGACAAAGCATGGGTGTTATAAAACATAGTATAGCCAATACATCACAAACTGGTGAACACGATCACCTACAGATCACGGTGGGAGAGATGTGGGGGGGGGGGGATCCCAGAATGTTTACAAACTGGATATTCCAGACATGTATACCAATATTCCCATCAGATATTTGGTTTGGTACCATTCATAACTTTCGACCACTGAACCAGCTTGGACGCTTTGTTGCAAAACACTACATATGACAAGAGTTAAGATCAATCTATACCGCTTGATGAAAACAGACATTGATATATTACGGCTGGACTCAAATGTGTTTTGTTTTATAAATGTGCGCGTGTTTCCTTCACTCTCTAAACACCAATTTGATAGTACTCGTAACCTGGAAGAAACCATTGCTACGTGTCGGTGTGTGATTTCATATTTGAGCCTGCAGTCGATGTTTTCCTGTTTTGAAGTAGTTTTGGTGTATACTTCCCCTTTTCTGTATAGGAATTAAGTTGCTCAATGATGTCCTATTTCTTGCCAATATGAAGATATTATTGTTAGGTAAATGCACTGTACAGCGTATATGGCTACATGTTTAAAAAAAAATGAAGGATAACAGCTTAACAACAACAAAACAAACATATTTCGTAAAAAGGAGGACCTCTTCTTAAAGTAGCATGAAAACGTATTTAGTTATACGCTGTAGTTTACAAGACACAACACTTGAACTCGAATTCTTGTTTTCGACAAGTGTTCTTGAGTCCTTTTTCTACAAGTGTATCTAGCTAACATAAAACAGACGAGCGCCAACGATCCATACCGTCCCATGACGGCGGCTGTTACATTTTCTAACTGCGGGAAAATGTTCTCTCTGAAGCGCTTTCTCGTCACCGTCACTAATTCTGAAAGAAGTTTAACTTAATATCTATATATTTTGCGATAGGCGATACCTTTTCTTAATCCAACATGGGAGTTGTTATACGTCAATTCTAGTGATAACTTTCCTCCGCTATATTAAACGTTCATGCATTTTTTTTGTCGTCGCGATAGATAACGGTGTCCGACTCTACGGGCTTCGTATAACTTCAAGGGACACAAATTAGTGTGACGAAAAATATGACTCGCGTGATCACATATAAATACTTCATATAGAGTAGAAGATATAGAACTAAACGTCACGCGCGATGGTTTCAAAATGACCTTGGTATTGAAGAAAAGTATGCATTTCCGAAAAATAAAAAAAAGTTTGCCATTTATCAGGAAGTTGTTTTCTCCTTTTCATTCATCATCTATTCTTTTTCACAATGATGAACACGAAGAAAGCTCAATTACAACCGATACGAGTGACTGATGTGTGATATTACACTATTAGTCTTACATGGATCATTTATTAAGATAGAAACGTGTTATCCGAAATGGGTGGTATGGTAGGGCCCACCACTGTGGTGGTATATATATTATGTAGTAGTATTATAGGCCTAAACATGCATTGTCATGAAGTATTATTACTAATCCCATGCACAAGAGATTCCTCTTGTTTAGGTTACATCATATATATTGGGCACACTGTACTTGTAAGCGTCTTTTTGTCCAAAATATGACTATATGAAATACCGCTATAGAAATACACTGCAACCTACTGCGAGTAGCACCTACAATATATATTTCCCAGTAAACCATGTATACACATAACTTCATCGACAGTACCGTACCTATTGTTATGAGCACGAATTCGACGGAGACTGGTGCATTACTTTCGCGCGGGTTGCAACCCTTGGGCAAAGCACATATTAGTATACTCTCCCAGAAGTGTTGGCAACCTACTTCACTTGAAGTGGTGTTAAATACCGGTCACAGTAGCCAGTGGGAATCTTTATACCACCTGAAGATCGCTATTATGGATGTCTGTGTATGGTTTTCAGTCCTGTTTCAAGGGCTTCAAACAGACTATAGTTCCTGTGTGCGTGTGCGTGCGCGTGTCTCTGTGTCGTATACTGTATTTTTAGGTATTCCGTACGTAACACCCTTAAAAACCAATGTATATATAAATATATATATATTACATATATATATATATAAATATATATATATATATATATATATATATATATATATATATAATATATATATATCTATATATATATCTAGATATCTTGAAGAAGGAAGGACCCATAGTTGCACACAGCGGAAGTGAAACTAACAAACTGATTGGCGTTATGGCTGGAAGAGCAAACAGTCCTCCCTCCCCCACCCACTCCACCCACCCCGCCCCCACCCACCCACCTCTCTCTCTATTTCCCATATCTGTTCACGGACCCCGTCATTTTGTGAATGTATAAGGACACAACAAGTATAAAGGGTTATAGGTCTTAGAACACTGACATTACTTCAATGGTTTATGTCGCTTTGCGGTATCTTGCAGCCAATAGTTGAAGGACAAATAATTGCAGACATTGCGAAGTGAATGCTAACGAACTGATTGGCGTTGTGGCTGAAAGAGCATAGAGTCCTCCCTCCTACGCCCACCCCACCAACCCCCCTCCCCCCCCCCCCCCTCTCGCTCTCCATTTCCCATATCTGTTCACGGTCCCCGTCATTTTGTGAATGTTTAAGGACACAACAGGGAGCTGTTAGTATAGTCCGCTGGTCATACACTCACCTTCCCCTTTCAATTAAGCTATAATAACCCCCAATTTGGCATCCATACCGTTACATAAACATAAATTTTACTAAATATATCCGAGTTCTAGAAAGCGATACCATTACCATATGACCTCTTCTCTATCTATCTGTCATGAATCTATCCTTTTTTCTTTCCTTTTCTCTCTCTTTCTCTGTCCATTTCCCTCGTGTTTTCTACTTTCTAGACTGGCGAGGTCACAACAGTCCTAGTTTTTGTCTTCTCGCACAAATGAACAGCGATAACTGCTCAATTATGGAATGTATGTATGTATGTATGTACATATATATAAATACACACACTGAACTTTTAACTGCTGACTCAAGAAGTCATGAAATGAACGGTATTTACGCGGTAGCAGTGACGAAGAATTTCATTTTAGCTTTCTGCAAACAGTTACTTCATCAATTCCATCAAAATCTTGACATTTCTGATGCAAGCTGATGAGTTAGATGCTCGGGGGAGAAGATAACACGGCCTCCTTCTTCTTCTGCTTTTTTCCCCTTGGTGGACGCGGTTAAGTCGGTATATTTAAAGAGATGTGGTATGGATATATGTATATATATATATATATATATATATATATATATATATATATATATATATATATATATATATATATATATATATATATATATATATATATATATAAAGAAAGCGCGATGATAAAATCTTAATACCATGACACCAGTGCATCTAAAATTAAGACCATATCGCCCAAGTTTACGTGGTTACTGCTTTACTCATTAATCTTTTATACATTCAGGTTAAAGATATGACCTGCTTCTTGTTGCTAAGGTTATCAACAAATTATCATAATAGAATATAAGAGGAAATAGACCTAAGCTATTTTAAGGCATGTTAGTCTCTACCACTCACTAATGGATGTATGTATATAAGGTTATGTTGAAACTATAGTGGGTGAGATAGTGGATACAGAGTATAACATGCATGGAACGCTAAATCGCTATTTCGTCCTATCGTTTGTTACAAGCTTTCTCTCTCTGTGAAAACTGTGACTAACGGTTAGCTTATGCATGGTAGGACAATGTATAAACCTGTATACAATGAGCATACGCAAAATAGGGGCCGTTTCGTTTTGGAAAAATGGAATCAATTGATCCGCAGAGAAGAAAATAACTTAGGTTGCTTATGGGGGCGAAATTCCTGGTTTCTCCAAAATCGGGCATATATATATATATATATATATATATATATATATATATATATATATATATATATATATATATATATATATATATATATATTTATATATATATATATATATATATTTATATATATATATCTGTCGTTGCACTTGTTGTTGTCTTTAAAACTTTTAATGACTTCAAAGGTTGTTATATCGTAAAGCTATGACGGTGTTAGTGAACTTTTAATATCAATACCAGCAAGTTTTCATATCTCCAAATTAAACGTAACATTTTAATTGAGATACAACATACTGGTATAACTGTAGGTCTCTATGACCATGCAGTTCAACTTATTGTACAAACATATTTTATTTCCATTTTCATTTGTTGCTTCATTCTATAGTTGTGCAAACAATTAAGATACAGTTTAGAGTAAATGGTTTTGATTTAAACCAGGAATTATGATAATTAAAACATTTGAAGAAAACGAGTGTTTGTTGTTGAAAGAAATTTGCGAGGCTTTTAAAACAAACTTGAATATCACATCAGAGGGTTACATATTATTACTGCAAACAAAGCGAAAAATCTAATTACCATTATTATTTAATATCTTAATAGCTTTAAAGATATTGTTTTGACAAAAAATTGTTTGATTTAAACTATAGATGATAATTATATATTATTTTGAAAAATTCTTGGTTGTTATTAAAAAAAATCTCCTGTGAAATTTAAAGATAACCTTTAATAACATAGAAAATCCATTAGGACTCGTTAGTAGTATATTAACATTTTCAAGATATTGTATTAAGTAATTATTTGTTTAAATAAGATATTATATGATAATATTTATTTGCAACAACAACCAAAATCCAAGAGTTATTTACTGTTTATTTTTATTGAAGCAATATGGGTTTAAAAAATCTGTTATATGACATAAGAGGAGGGGGGGGGGGGGAATAGTTGCTCTCTAAATATTTCAAGATATTGTTTTGAGTAATATTGGTTTGATTTAAAATAACATATTATGACATTTACATATTTCATAATGGAATAAACAATGTTTTTTTGTTTAACTATCATATTGAATATATATTTAGGCATTACTAGAGAATCAAAGTTAAATTATTTATACAGTAAATATGATATCTAAGGCAGTTTGTTTTGTGTGTTTGATATTGATTTTAGCAAGTTTTCAGTTGTCATCAAAGACGAAAAGTTCTAGCATACCAGTACCTGCTGGCAAGTTTTTCTATTAAAATAAATGTTGATGAAATCTGTCGAAACATTTGAAAACGTTTGATTGTTTTAAATATTATTGATGCGTGTAATTAATACAAATATTAGAACGTGTCTTCACTATTAATTATAAAGGGAAAGATAATTTTATATGCGTGTCCATACACACCTTTTACTAGAAGTAAAATGAAATATATGCTGATATCACAATTGTATGTAAGTATATGACAAAACCGGGCAGTAACAACGCGAGAGTGTTTGTCATGCAGCTTTATTTACATATATTAACTACGGAGGACCTACAGAAAAAAAAAACAAGTGGCGTTAACCATTTACTTGGGGCCCGTGGACCAAGGATTAGACGAGGGCCCTAAAGCAAGCTAAGCGAGCAATTGCGAGACAGCATTAGGGCAATGAGATTCGGTTTCCACAACTTCCCATGGCATGTCATTCTTTTTGTTTTGGCTCGAGGACCATAATACCTCGAGGCCCGCCGTGGATTCTCTCTCATCCGATCTCCCTGGGGTTGGCACTATACAGGGTACAAGGGGGAGGAGGGTAGGTGAGAGTGTAAGGTGATTAATAAGACACCTCTAAACTATGCTCACTTTCCAATGACGCATGTCTTGACCGAGCCCCAATTGCATCAACTTATGTTTTCCCTTAGTTTTCTATTTTCCCTTCCTTCCTTCCTTCCCTTCCTTCCCTTCTTACCCCCTCCCCTACCCCCCCCCCACCCGCTTTAGTTTATATGACTCGCATGAAATTTTAACTCAGTAAGTTGTTTTACATTTTAACTTGATTTAATTACTCCAATAAATACCGCCACTTTAATTCAACCACTTGCACAACACTCTCGTGTAATGCACGATGGTATTTTATTTTTTCATCGAGCAACGTCACAAGTCAAAGGTCAAGTTCGAGATTTTACAACCAGTTTAATATTTGCCCGAGGGAGGCTTCCGTTACCGTACAAGAGTTCAGAATGTGACCTTAAAAATTCCCAAGAAACGGCGATGCTTTGCCAAAAAGGCGTTAATTTGGTACGTCGACACAGACGGTGAGACGCGAAATGGTCGCTTTTGTCATGAAAGAGCTTATGAAATCAAACTAAATCAATTTTGTAACATGATTTCGACTTATTACAGTTTTTTTTATATTCATATATCAAGTTTGTGAGTTTTAGGGGTAAACAAGTATGAACTTTTAAAGGTATACAGATGAATTTAATGTTATAATTATTATTATTACTTTAATTATATATATATATATATATATTTTTTTTTTATAGTAGACCTAATGTATTTCACCGATGGCGCATTGTTAATGAGACTTTCACTCTCAATATGCAATATTTATTGATCTGTTTATATAATGGAGAAAAATATTAGAATTTCTTCTACAGGTCGAAAGCTCTCTTACTTTCAAACTTTGCAAATATGTTTTTTCATGATATATTCGTAGGTTTTTCCTCCTCCCCTCTCCCCTCCCCTCCCCTCCCCTCCCCTCTCCCCTCCCCTCCCCTCCCTCTCTCTCTCTGTTTACTTTTCAGTTGCAAGGGAATAACAAATCAATGCTAAACAGACAAGAGTAAGAGTTGAAACGATTATTGTAAATGAAAGCATTTCTGCATTAATATTAACTATATCCAACGAAATCCTCTACCCGTCCTGCCACAACCCCCTCCCTTCTCCCACCCCACCCACCCTTCCCTAATACACATACCCACCAAATATACTCCTAAACGGTTTCAGATTAAATCAGATAAAATTGAATAATTATGGTGCGCCACACATTTGTCAACGTTGCTTTCTTCCTTTTTTTTGGGGGGGGGGGGGGTTTATACCCTTTCCACTAAACTTGTCAACCCCCCTCCCCCCGGCCCACCCTCCCGTGTCAAATATTATACTGTTGTAATTCATTGTCTTACACACAACTGATTCTATGTCAGTTCGACTTGTGCGCTTTGACGCCTGAACGCAGGCTGTTCAAATTCAAGGTTGTCATTATCCTCTTCCCTGTAGTAAACCATTTGCATTGTATATTGCAATACGTTTAATTAATCTGCCTCTCCGTGTATGCGCTTATTATAGACCTTAAGAAAACAATTCAGGTTTTTGTCTTATACATTCGCCTATCCTGCAGATTGAATAATTAGTTCAAATGGATACATCACCTCTGATAGTGTGACCTTATTTCTTTCTCATCCATCAATCCTTGTTTTTTTTTTTTAATTAATTTCAAACAAAATATGACAGAGCTGTTCTATTAACATTTTAAAATATATTTAGCAGATAAACAATATAGGAAACCATAAAAATATACAACTAATTTGTGGAGACTTTTACACATATAATAGCTTCCTCGATTAACTGTGCGACGACTGTGTCACGTTGTGCCATGCAATATTACCTATAGCTGTTACCTATAGCATGTCATTCCCCTTACATTTTGGGCACGTACAAGATCGACCCAACCTACATATTTAGACATGAACTTCAGTAAGAAACGGCCTCTAGTCTATACGAGGTTTAATGACATCTCCAGGCTTCATATAATGTTGCTTCACGGACGGTTTGGATTTGAGTTTGAGGTCAATTTAGGATCCGTAATCTTAACGTTTTCAAATTCACGTTCTCGAGATATCTGTCTTTCTCCCTTTTTTTTTGTTGTCTTTCTGTCTTTCTTTCTGACGCATACAAATGGCCGTGTAAACCAAG
The DNA here is from genome assembly GCF_037975245.1 of Apostichopus japonicus. Classification (NCBI taxonomy): domain Eukaryota; kingdom Metazoa; phylum Echinodermata; class Holothuroidea; order Aspidochirotida; family Stichopodidae; genus Apostichopus; species Apostichopus japonicus. The sequence continues at coordinate 3,237,560 of NC_092570.1, forward strand.
GTCCCTGATGTAGCATATATATATATTGGAGAATGTAGGTTGCGCGCTTTGGGGCGAAAAATGAAGAACGTCCGAGGAACTTGAAAAGGAGAAAAAGAAGAAGAAAAAAAAACTTGACTGAATAAGGAACAAAAGGAGAGAATAAGGGAGTAAAAGAGGAGAGAGGGAGAGAGAGAGAGATACAGAGGAAGCAAAAGAAGAAGAAGAAAGAAATAGACAGAGACAAGATAAAAAGACAGACGTGTCCTTATTCTAGTTTAAGAGAAAGCAGAATTTCAAGATTGGACACTGAACCGATTAGTATCGATTAAAGTAAGGATTTTACTTGTCATTCAAGTGGTCTGTCAGTGTAACGTTATACTTGCACGGAGCGATTGAAGCATCTGCATTTTCGTTTTAGGGGAAACGATTGGCCGAAAATGTATCAATATATATATAGACACACCTAAATAAGACATGGATAATAGATGCAGGACAAGGTTGTGAAAGGAGCTCTTAAATCAACCTTGACATAGATATTAGTTTGGTATAATTATAAACATTTATATGTATGTATTTATAAGGCTATAGGCCTTTATATATATATATATATATATATATATATATATATATATATATATATATATAAATGAAAATCGTTATATATATATATATATATATATATATATATATATGTTTTACTTCAGTATGCATATTTTAGTGTAAAACTATCTGATGGCCTAGGCATTTGTTCATCTAAACTTCCTTTTTACAGCTATCGTGTGTACAAAGTGTTCATATTTAGACCTCTGTTGACCTTGTTGGCCGCCGCAAAGAGCAATGTAGTTCTTGTATAAATGCCATTCACGATTTCCTTTATGAGTTTGAAGTCTGTTGGTCTTTGACGTGCCCAGAACAATGGGTTCTTGTACTTATGGAAGCTATCACTCCCCAACAGCTCTTTTCAGTAAATTACGTTGGACGACAGACCAGATACTATATGTATTGTGACTGTCGATCATGTTAATTAGTTAGAACTATTATATGCCCCGAGGCAGGAACACTATGGCAATGGCAGACGCAAAAACAAGTATAGACAACGAACTATTTCCGCAAACAGTAAACACATTAAGATTCGATTCATTCATATATATATATATATTCATATATACATTAAATGTATATATTTAATTATATATATATATATATATATTCTATATTTATATATATATATATATATATTATATTTATATATATATATATATATATATATATATATATATATATATAATTAAATTATTTTATATAATTTTATTTAATTAAATAATGTAATATACAATTATATATATATATATATATATATTATATATCATTGAATTATTTTATTACGTGTGTGCGTATACGAACATGAAAACCCATGTCCGTTACAGTAAAAAAACATTGTAATAAGAAAAAAGGAAATACATAAGACCATTAAATACTGTGATATCTGTTAAATAGAGTAAACTTAAGTTGCTGTATGGGGAAGTTTTCATGACAGCTAACCTCTATTACAGAGACCATTTATGATGGTAGGGTATATGTGTGTCTCCTTTATGCATGCTTACAAAGATATTCCAATTTTAGAATAATGCTTATAATGCCATTCTTTAAAAAATCATTGTCACCATCAATTGAATACATTACTATGAATAAGTCCAGAACATTTGAATTGCTACAAAATAACCTGAATATCCATTCATGTATTATTATTATTTTATTTTTTGCATTAAAAGGCATGAACTAAGCCGAGAAAATCTAGTAAAACGTTATATAACTTTGCATCAGGAGAGAGAGATGGATAAACTTTGACCCCAAAAATAGCGTACGTGCCCTCGAGATTCTTCTATGGGCCTATTTAAAATTCTCTAATATTTGACTACACAAATTCGCCTTGAAATTTACATATTTTCATACTTTCTTGAATACACAGGTTAATGATATTGGTTCCAATCTGTTTACATAAACGCGTAATATTTGTTCTAATGGTTTGGATTAAAAAGAATCGTTTGGATTAAAAATATTGTTTTTGCTTTTGTTTTTTTGGTAAGCTTACGATGTTTCCAGTCATTCAAATCAGTTACCAATGAGAAACAATAGGATATGTTTAATATTTTAATAGAAGACATCCTACAGATGTAATATTATATGATGAGTTGGTTTGTGTCTCCATGTCATTCTAACCAACACATGCCTAATAGAGATAACCCCAATACAGATTAAGACAATATAAAGTTGAGTAATTCATTCAATATTTGACTTTTAAAGAGAAACAGAGAAATTTAATCATAAACTCCGCGTAAAATTATCATTCAATTTCTATACATGTTAAAATTCGAGATAGATTTTTTTCATATGCCGGAAGTGTGATGTCCAAAAAGTTTTATTTTCCATTATTTTTCACACTATCGTTTTAACATTGCGTTTGAGTTTAGTTTAGTAGAAGAAAAGGACCAGGAAGGACACTCAATTAAAGTCCCTATCAAGGACCCTATAAATATCATTCAATTTCAATTATCATTTCAATTTCATTTTGAGTATAGTGTTCCAACTAAAGGGGTTTTAAAATCTCTTTTTATGTAATGAGTATATTCATATTCTAATATAGTCACCATAGACAACAATTGAAATTAAATGTTGAATAAACATGAGACTTTTGTTCTTGTAGTGTTGTAACATAATGACGTCACACTTGTTTGCCTAAAGTTTGCGTTCGATAAGGAAAAAAATCGTATAAACTTTAACTGAAAATATTTGCAATTCCACATGAAGGAATTGAATGAAAATATCAACGAGGTGTTGAAGTTTTTATTCTACTTTGATACAGGTAAAAAAAAAATTATCTTTTGACTATTCTTTGTTAGAAATTACAAGTGGTTAGAAACGAGGTAAACCCCACAGAATTACTCAAAAGTAGTGGTTAGGCTTATTAGGACAACCCTCCGTTTAGGCTTGCAAGGGGTGCATATTTCCCAGATCCGCTACTCGGGTGTCGGCTTCAACGACCCTAGCTAGGTCCACAGCCCTTTTGACATTTTCTTTTCCTTCCTATACCTCCAAATTTTCTTTTTTTCAATTTTTAAGATACTAAACTGAAACTTCTGGAAAGAAATCCAAAGATATATAAATGTTCATGTTCTAAAAATGCCGACTACTACGCAGTTCGGAATTGCAGCCAATTTTATGTCCGTCACAGAAGTAGATGGAAATATAAACATTAAAAGTTTTAAGATGTCTACGAGAAATTACAAGTAACATGTGAGGTTACTATAAAACATGACGTAAATACTGAAATAAAAGTACGTTGTGTCGAGATGCTCGCTTTTTGACAGATGCTACCGTTATAGAGAGAGAGGTGGAGAGAGAAAAAAGTGTAATTCTTAACTTAACCGTTTATTTGAAAACTTATGTCGAGTCGAGACCTCTGTTTCGTTTTTCTTTTTAATTTATAAAAGTTTCCTCGCCATTTTAACCTTCACAGAAATAATTTACAGCAATAAATATAGAAAAGGAACAGATGAAAAAGATCACAACAGCAGCGAAGATCTTAAACACCTGACTTTACAAGAATAAAGACGTCAGAGTTTGACGAGGTTAGAAAGTAAGGGGGAAAGACTACTGGAAATAATGTGTCGATAATTTAGCTGAAACAGGAGCTTCATTATATACACATTCTCATTTACTGGAAAGGCGGGGAAGACAAAAAAAAAAAAGAACCGACAAAAGTAGGATAGGGTTAACGTATTCGGGTACTGTTTAGTGTATATATCTATCTGATATTTGCATTTCTTAAACAAAACGTGACGTCATCTTTGGAAGGAGAATGAGACGAGGTCACGTGTTTGACTTCAACAATTTCTCTTTCTTTTCTTAATTTTTTTTGCTTCATTGTTTTCTGAATTAGGAAACTGATGTTGTCGTTGACAAAAAAAAAAAAAAAAAAAAAAAAAGGCTACGGAGGGTTATCAAAAAGTCGATTATTCTACCAAGGAAACATGACGTTAGTTTTGGAAGGAGAATGAGACGAGGGTCTTGTGTCGGCTTCAACCATTTTGTCTCCCTATTCCTGCTTTTAAAAAGCATTATATATATATATATATATATTGATATATATTGATATATATATAAACACATATATATATATATATATATATATATATATATATATATATATATATATATATAAATATATAAATGTAAATCCTGATATATTGAACATCCTGCCGATCATCCTGCCGATATATATATATATATATATATATATATATACACACACACATATATATATATATATATATATATATACATATATATATATATATATATATGTATATATATATATATATATATATATATATATATATATATATATATATATATATATACATTGACATATATATATATATATATATACATTGACATATATATATATATATATACACATATATATATATGTAAATCCTGATATATTGATGGTCCTGCCGATACATAGAGTTCTTATTTAAAATACTTCACAGGTCTGGTATATGATCTGATGTGTGTTGGTTCTAAACATTTAGGTTTATGGAGTAAAAAGAGACTAAAAGCAAGGTTTGTATGCATAGTCGCTTTGTGAAATACGTTTAACATCATATCCATAAATACAGCGCTATAAAAGTCTTAGTAATATAAGAGGGTTTGCCCTAACTGCATTTTCTTTTGCGGTCTACTAAAAAACATTGTAAAATTAATGGCTTTGGCTTGAACATATGTGATCATGTGAATGTACCATCACTTTGTCTGGTTTCCGTGAAAACCTGGAATTGCACTTTATTTTCACCGAGGTGTGCGGTTTGAAAAAGTTGTACTGTTATTCTTCAAATTGTTAACCAAACACTTCCAGTTGAAGAAACAATTCGTCAGTTAATCAATTTATTTAAGGATTCTGATCATACTAGTGATTCAAATTTGACTCGAACGAAAAATACTGTTCAATTTGTTATTGAATTCCTCTATACATTATTCAACATCGAATCCGTCTTTCAAACGTCTAGTCATCCGAACAGTTTGTCAAATCCTTCAAACAGTATCAATTAATTCAAAAAGTGTCAAGCTTTTAAGCAGTATCGGATCATTCAATCAGTATCAAAACATACAAACAGTATCAATTCATTCAAACAGTTTCAAAGCATTCAAGCAGTATCGAATCATTTAAACAGTATCCAGACATACAAACAGAATCAACTCATTCAAATAGTTCCAAACATGCAAACGGTATCAATTCATTCAAACAGTTTCAAAGTATTAAGCAGTATCCAATCATTCAAACAGTATGAAACATACACACACTACCAATTCCTTCAAACTGCTTTAAAGCATTCAAGCAGCATCGGATCCTTCAAACTGTATCAAACCACTGAATCATATATGATATCATTAATGCAGTATCAAATCATCACCCCAAAATTCAATCAATTTCCTCAGTGACAGGTCAAATCATTTAAAAACTGCATGAAACAAACCAAGCTATTGGTCAAATATTATGCTATTTCAGACGATATTTCAGTTATCCACACAGCTAGAGTCACACAACAGTAGAAAGTCAGTGATGTATCAAATATATCAATTAAGTCTACTGGTTTAGAGTTTGTCAGATAAGTTACCAGGAATATTTGGCTTGATGCCAAGCAGTGGAAATACTCAATCACGTGGTGTGATGCAACGAAGACATTAAAAATGAGAATAATACTTCATATGTGGGAGTAATTGATTACGTCATTTTTAAAACCTGTTTCAAGTCAGTCGATAACAGCGAAATGTAGACTTCAAATATTATATTTCATACTGATTAAATCTTGCCAACAAGTCTCCAGTCAGTCAACAATTAACAACACAATCAAGTCATCATTCTAACCATATCTATATATCCAATCCTATACCGCATCAAGTCATTTCAACAGTAACAAGTTTCTTCAAACAGTATCAAGTTAATCCAACAATAGCAAGTCATGTCAGCAGTATCAAGTTTTCAAAAGAGTCTCGAATGAACCACGGAGAAGCATTGCCAGTCAACTTTTATTAGAGACATCAAGGCAGTGAAGAAGACATTATGAAATAATATGCAAAATGTCTTTTGGAAATTTGTAATTATTCCTATACTGTTTTCTTTTTTTAATTTAAATATTTAAATATATATATATATATATATATATATATATATATATATATATACAGTATATATATACAATATATATATATGAATATATGTGAATGAGAATGAAAGACTGGCCCTGTAAATGATATGTAAACCACCCCCCCCCCCCCTTTCCCAGTTACTCAACAGCATTCTGTGATGATAATCCCTGTTCCGGATAAAAGACACTTCATTCCCATCAGGTATCTTACAAAAATGTGACCTTTTTTGCTGTTTTTTTAATCCTGTATATATATACACACACACATTCACAAGAATTTTTTGAGGAGCCGGCACATTTTATGCAAAAATTGTGTCCTTCGGCCTCTTGGCTGAATTTGATATTAACAGAGCACTCGTCGTATACAAGGTTTTTCCAACATGAAAGATCTCTTAGAAAGTAAAATTCAGATTTGAAATATATATTTAATAACTTTAAATTGTCTTTATTTGGAACAAGAGATTTTCTTATCCTCTGAGAAAAGTGATGTAAAAATGAAAGAAATATAGAAACGAATGATGCATAAATTAACATCACCCTAAGACAATATGAATATTTTGTAGATCTCAAAATAAAATATATCATGATGAAGGAGAAAAAAGAACATGTATTTTATGTAATTCGAGAGATAATATGGTTAGTGTGTTCACCTATACTTGAATCATATTCTTCGAGAAAAGATGAAAACTTCGTGGATGTGTTTGTGCTTTTTTATAACATTCCATGGAATACATTTGAAATTTCCAATGCCTCCACTTGACTTGAATTCTCAACTTTTTATGAATGTAAAATTTTTCTCAAAATCTTTAAGTCTGCCTCTACTTTGGGATTGGGTCTTCCGTATACGTTTTCTTTTGGCGAATTTGAAAGAAAGTAAACGTTTTTCTCCGAAAAATCTTTGACTTTCTATCAATTATAATTAGAAACATGTTTACATATATTTTCTCTATATTGTGCCATTACTTAATAACTTATGTTCAGAGAATGTTAGCTGCTTAAGAATTCCCACAATACGTATTTGCCCCCCAAAAACAAAAACAAAACTATTATTTATCGCCGTAGGTACCGCGTGGACCATCGTAATATTCCTCTGTTTTGACTTGAAAAAAAAATATGTACCATTGTTCTCAGAGACCATATAAGAATGGTCGCTACCTCGTGAAGGCACTACAATATAAATGGCCCAGTGTATACCTTATATCACAATAAGTTACCGAGATTTTACCAGAATACCCTGGTTTAGGGGGGGGGGGGTTAGAGCCAGGAACACAAGTGGCAAACCCCATCCCCCCCCCACCACCTCCTTCCAGTATTTTAAAAAAAACTTACCCTTTCTATAAATTAGTATAAAATATAAATATTTCTCACACGCACTGTCACGTGATAACGACATTGTTGATTGAAGAAAGAGATTAAGGGGATTATGTTTGGATAGGGATCCTATTTTCTTTGTGTTATCTTCTCATACATTTAATCCTATAAATACATCTTCTTCTTCTTTTCTAGAAAAGATGAATTTGGCTTGTATTAAAATTAGCGGTGTAGCTATTATAATAATGATAACAACAATTATAATAATAATAATAATGAAACTTTGAACAATAATAAAGAAAACAACTTAAGAAATTAAACGTCTTTTCGCTTTTCTTCAAATTATGCGCAGTTTAATTTGGTGATATTACCCGTTTTATTTGCTTTGGGGGGGGGGGGGGGGCTACAGTTTCTTCGTGTTCACGTGAAACTAAATATCATATCCTGCACGATTAATAATATTGAATAGAAGTGACACAAGACTAATAACGCGAAGATTTAAGGAAGCTTTTCTTTCAAAACTAAATTCGATTATATTTCTGTGTTTATTATTCGACAATTTTTGTTTGATTTATTTCATATGTATATTATATATTCTTTCATATTATGTTTCTATTCATAGCAGTAGATTAAAGATGAGAATGTATTCCATATTGTTGAAAAAGGGACGCTAAGGTGTGGAGGGGGAGTAGGTGGGGGGGGGCAGGAGTGGCGGCCAATCAACACTCTTGCCATCCGGTTCAAGAACTGCTAAGGGCATAGCTCAATTTGACAAATACGTGACCTTGTAACTTCTTTTCTGTCGCAAAAAAAAATAATATGCAGTGGAAGGTGGTCAGTTTGTTGTGTGTCCTTCCCCACCCACCCCATCCCCACCCCCACCCTCTGAAATCCTAACGTAAGCAATTGACAAAGACATGTATCTTTCTGCTAACACAATTCCTTAATTCCTTACTTCTTTATTTGTAAGTTTTTTTTTTATATAAATATATAGAACCAATTTCATAGATCTTAAATAATAAATAAGTTATTAAAATATTCCAAATGGTTGACGTCTATGATCTATTCAGGCTTGAATACACACCATGAACAGAGATGAACACAACAATAAACAATAGATGAAGAACAAAATGAAGGAGAAGAAGAAGAAGAAGGAAAACTGTGGCAACTTGTGTCTGAATAGAATGCGTTGTCATTCGTTTACCCTCAACTGTTAAGCTACATATTTTATATTTTAATATTTTTTATTCGATCCGGAAATACATATATGAGAGAGAGAGGGGTAGGGTTGGGGTGGGGGTGGAGAGAATGGTTACAATTATGCGGCACTCAAGTCTATGAACGTACTAAAAATTGCACAACCCGTTAAAATCCGAGTATAACTAAAACCACTGTAGTCAAGAAGGGTAGGGTACAGGAGAGATGGAATAGGGGAGGGGGTAGGGAGTAACCACGTATGTTTGAATATCACACTGATTGATGAGAATGTTACACTGGTATACATTCCAACTCACACGGCAGCTTTAAAGTTTTAAATCACCGGGGAAAATAATCTCCCAACCAACCATTCAAGTAATACAATTCCGGACCCTTGGGTCAAAATAGCTTCCTCTTGATCATCATTTATCTCTTTATTTTGAGCTTAAAATAAGGGGAAAACAGTTATTGTAATAGACTGGTTGAAAGACACACTGTCTGCAGTCAAATTAAAACTAAAGACTTATTACTTCCTTTCATATGAAAATGAAAGGGCTTATGTTGTTTTCTTGCTATTTATTTATTTAAGATTCCGCGCCCCTCAGAGCTTCCAACGCCCCCCCCCCCCACCACCACCACGCCCTGTTCCTATAAATAATAACCAGAGAATAATTCATCTGGAACCGCATTACAACGTGCCACAGAGTGTTTTACTTTAAATTGCTACAGATTTGCAAGAATTTATGGCAAACTGAGAGAAAACTAGAGTAAAATCTAGCAAATGTTAGTATTTTCTGACTATTCTCAAGTTCTGAATCGACTTTCAAACTTTCAAAATTCAGGGAAAAGGTGATTTATAAATGGAATTTAATGATTTCTTATTTTATAAGAAGCCAACAATTTGTTGACGTTTAATAAAAACATGGGAACCTGTTACTAATAAAATTAAACTTGAAAACCTGTTAAGCCGAAGGTATTTTGAAGGGGAAAAATATATAAATTACATTAATTTAGCTTTTTGTTTTACTCTTAAAATTGTTTAATAGTAGTCTGGGTTAGAAATGCCCGTAAAGAAAAGAGAATAAATTTTTACATCTTATTTTATAGCTTTACTTTACAGAGAAAAAAAAACAGTTGAACATTTTGATTTTGAATTTTGACAAGGGAAGGCAATGCTCTTGAGAGAGTACAGAAGGTTACCTGTCACAGTAATTATATCCTGCTATATGAATTCGTTTAAATTCATGAATTGTCTTAAATTCTTAAGTTTTGAATAAAACCAATACTTAATATTTTCAGTACAAAGGGACTGAAACGAACGTAATTAGGACCGTTCTGGAATTTGACAAACTTAATTGCAGTGTTAATTATAAAATGATATTAATTTAACTACAAGAAAAGAGAGTGAAACTTCATTCTTTAAGATGGCTTATAGTATGGATCAATGTTGTGATGAGTGAGTGATAACGCTTTCTGGGAATGAAATCCTATCAATTTGGCTTCCAATTGAGCACATAAACAAATGGAATCGAAGGAGAGGAGAAAGAGGGAGGGGTAAGGAGGGGTAGGGTGAATGAGACCGGTGTAGAACATAATATAGAATTTTTTAGCGAAATCTACTCTATTTATACACATTCAATTTTTCTTTTTCTGTGTTTTTTTTTGTGTGTATAGGAATTAATTTTAATGCAACAAAGACACGCGAATATCAATCTTCCTGTCTATGTGGAGAAGTTTCTAAAAAGATTTAAAAAGTTCAAAAACGTGAAACACATGTGCAAGACGAACACGCACACTTATAGAAACACACACAATCGTCATCACATGTAAGCCTAACTGCATGCGCAATACATGTTAAATTGTTCATATTTTTTAGTCAATTTAACCTTTTGAAATTATTATTAAAATGATTATTTAACAGCTGATCTTTTGAAACCATGAACAAAAATAAATATTCATATTGAGAGTCATCATTTTTTTTTTTTTAAATAGGAGAATGGTAAAAAGACTCATATATTTTTTTGGCCTCCAAGATGACAAGTTCATTTATATAGCCTACTTATGGGAATAACCACGAGATGATATTATTGCTAGAGATCTTCTCAATAAGCAGAAGACACAAAAAAAAAAAAAAAAACACGGGAAGGAGGAGTTCTTGATGAATCTACACATTGTTAAAATTAGTGATTTTATATATTAATATTGTTGAACGTTAGTCACAGATATGCACAATATTGACTGTATTAACGAGATGAAACATGAGCTGTTATTGTGAAAGAAAGGGAAAATCATAAAAGGAGAAAAGACCCTTTATTTAAAAATCTGTAACCAGATGCTTTCTTTACAGCGGTGTAAACTGTAGTTTGAATATCAAGGTAAACTGTCACGTTATCATTCCATTATAAAACAGCGCCATGACTTTAAGATTAAATTAGTTTGATTCATTTAAAGCAATCTTTCGTAATTGGTGGTGATTGAATAAGTATTTCGGTCTGTCTTTCAACGTGATTAGTAGACAGTTTGTCAGAAATGAAACAAATTGTAAAAAAAAAAAATTAAAAAAATTAAAAAAACCTCTCTAAAGTGGCATTTTTAAAATAATCAGTCAAAATTCATATTTTGCAATTAATACACTCATTTTTTGTTGTTGCTACCATTGCTACAAAGCTATACAGAGACGAGACTATTGAGGGGGGGGGGGGGGAACGCGCAAAATGTTGCTTTAAAGAGATTTGACAACTCTTACAAAGCAAGACAAATAAACTCTCATATATGTTTGTGTACTGAAGAGACGAATCGCAGAACTGTACCAACGATTTGACAAGAATATAAAATGTTATCATTTGGTCAACTGCTTTCGAATATTAGCAAATTTATAGTTTGCTTTTTTTCAACAAGGTTTGAGATTTCGCAGCATATATTTGAGAGAGAGAGAGAGTTAATTATAAAGATCTTGAACACTATTGTAACTGCCTTTTTGGGAGATTTTACCATGCAGCTCTAGATTATCTTATTTTTAATTTTTTTTATTTTTGGAGGTAGAAAATTTTGATTCATATTTAATATAGTGGTTTATATCAAAGCTACCACGTGCAAACATTAGATAAACGATAATATAATTTTGTATATTGAAAGATTTTTAAGAGACATGACAAGGTACTTCGTGTTTAAAGGTTGATAAGTTTACAGTATATGTATACAGTATGGAAAGGTGTCTTCCCTTTGATTTCATTCAAATAATATTAAATTGTAGATATATATAGTAGATATCTATATACATATATAGATATATATTAGATCACTCTTAAACTAGATCCATTGCACTGCCAAATCTCAATACGATGTCTATAAACGAAAGCAAAAACCCCATGCACTACCCCCCCCCCTCCCCCTAAATATTGTGGCGGGCGAGACGGTTTATCTTCATTTCATTTCTAACTTTAGTAATGTAAAATGATAATTCCTTAATGATAAACAAAGTTTTTCTGACTTTCATAAGCCAGAGAATTGTTTCAATTGCTCGCTGACTTCATACCAAGTCATAGAGCAGATTGAAAAAGAAAAACATGATACCAGCAGACAAACTACTTAAAATGAGCTGCATAAACTTTCTAAAATGGAATATATATAAATATATATATTTATATATATATGTATAAGGTGAGAATAAATAACGGTTGCAAGCTGCATAGACAAAAACTGTGGTTCGCATGGTGAGTTGTGGTTTTCAATTTATGATATCAAAACATTACCTAAATATTATACCGTGCATGATGGGTAAAAATAAAAAGAATAATTTTTACGGATGGTCTGTTTTATTGCTTGAATTTGAGACGAAAAATAAATTGGCTCCCAATAGCGAATTTGATTTGTGAAAGGTAGGAATACTCTTCTACAAAATTTCTATTTCTTTCCTTAAAGATATAATATCATGTTCCATTTAATTATTTTTTTTATTTTTTTTATTTGATAGTATTTATATCAAACAGAGTCAAAGCAAAATAGATATCATGCTAAATTGTGGTATTTGGATATTTTGTTTAACTCAAAGGGAAAATATTGTTTATTAATAATTAAATACATTTAACAGATATTTTACAAAACTTGATTTTTAATGTGTATAAATGATTGATTTCAATATTGAAAGTTGTCAAATTAATATGCTATTGTTTTGCTTTTATCTTCGCTTCGATCGAATATTAGATTGTCATAACAGGTTAACCGTTCGTGTGTATAATGTAAAGACATGCTGGCCAAACAACACAATACATAGGACCTACATAATAATTATTTGGCATTTGTGAAGACGAAAAATGAAGAATAATGTAATAATGATAACAATAACAATAAATGATCATCATTGTTAACAAAACAAATAAAGAAGGGGGGGGGGGGGGCTATACATGACTACGGTTAGGTATTAAAAATATAATTCAAATTTGAAAAAAAGAGATTTATATCTTACCGTGCATAACCTATGTAGATAAGTTCCAAATAACAAGTGTGTATGTCTCTGTCTTGCTATAGCTGGTATGATAAATGGTTCATAATTCTTGATTTGAGTTTGGTATATAATAGATATTTCCCGCCAACGCTCAAATGCTTAAGTTCGATGTCTGGTTACTAAATGAATACACGAGTAAAAACACAATGCTATAAATATATATATCTCTCGCTGTATATATATATTATGTCTAGATATATTTGCACTAGTACCAGAAACACGTGACAAGGTTTGCTAGCGTTTAAAACGTATTGTAGTACAGTTACGCATGACTGCGCCAGTTACCTACAATATCATTCGCCACAACGTAACTTCAGCGACCCGCCAAAAAAACCCAACAAAACAACTTGGTTCGCTTACAAATAACTGTTTCCCTTTGTTATTTGCAAACATTAAAGAATCATCTGAAAGCTGCTTATAAGCGTCAGTCTTGTCCTAAATAACGAAACATATTCATTCGCTAGTGTTCTTCAGGATTATAATTTAATTTGATAAAATACCGTAATAAGGTCCGACTAACTTCATACGCGATTTCCTACTATCTAGTACAGAGTCATGTCGGTTAAATTACCTATGATAATGATTATTTTTTATTCTTTAAAAAGGATCCACTATGCCTAAATGGTGCGACGCTCTTCCTTTGGGAATTATCAACTAACAACGAAATAGTATCATAGTTAACGCCAACGATCTATAGAGCACTTCGTGTCATTCGTAACGGCCTTCCCAGTGACAAACAGGCCGTCTGCTCTCGGTTAAAAAACGATGCTTCGATCCTCCTTACCGTAATCAACACCGAGCAATATGTTTTCAACGGAGGAATCCAATATTTGCAGCTAAGAAACAGGAAGCAAAATAGACAAGCAAAGCGGCTACCACCATCCTTCATTGTCCACGAATCTAGCGAAAGTCGGTTCCAATAATGGCCTGTTCTTTCCCTGGAAGAATATTCGTTGAATGGAACACAACCACTTCCTCCAGGGCTCGTTTGAGGAAATAATCTTTAAAAAAAAAATTCACTGTGTTTTTTTCTCTTCTTCTTCTTCTCTTCACATCGCGGTTCACACATCAATGTAGGTCAGGGTTACGGCTAGTCGAAACATGAACTGCGCCCTCGTTACTACGTGGGTCATCGCGTCCCAGTTCATGTGTATAGCTTGTGTTTTCGTCTGCAGCGCCTCGATCGCTGTTCGTGAACTGCACCTACTAAAACGGCGGATGCTTAAAGGAATATATAAGGTGATGAATAGAATAGGTCGCGTGCGGTATCAAAAAGAGGGAACACTTTATAGATGTTCGTTTGGGACTATGAAAAACTCTAAAGAAGCGTTAAATGTGTTAATAAGTTTCACAAAAGTGTGAAAACTACGGAAATATATTTCCTAGAAGAAGCAGAAAAACTACTATGACATTTGCAAAGCAAATAAGCAGACATCCACTTCATAGGAAGCAAAAAAAAGTGTTGCACTTCAAAAAAAAAAAAAAAAATTGGGGGGGGGGGGGGACATTGCCAAGTTGGTGATAAATATTTATTATGATTTGTACATATATCAAGAAAATAATTTAACTATTCTTTTTGTGTTATAAGTTAAAACAAATGCCTATTTAACGACATAGAACATTTTGTTAGCATTTATTGTTTACAAATATTAATCAAGTAATACAAGTACAAAGCCGCTGATATGCTTAATTATATTTGTAGGACTTACACGCAGCAGGCCCGGATTACTCAATAGGCACAGTAGGTACTGTGGCTGGGGCCTACGAAGAAAACGGAGGCTTACGAAGTAAATGGGGGAAGGGGCCTACGAAGAAAACGGGGGCCTACGAAGAAAATGGGGCATGCGAAGAAAATGGAGGCCTGCGAAGAAAATACAATATAGGCCTACTTCCATTCCCCATCCCACATATAACTTATGTTCCGTCGCCTCTGCTTAATTAAATTTTAATTGGTTAACGGTACAATTGAATGTACACATACAATGGAGCCTAACTTATAAAAATTGTTCACTCTAAGTCAGACAAGAAGTCAGCCAGCATTTTCTTTGGCTTTGTAAAAGTCGTGAAGCTGAGGGCATGTTAATAGAAAAAGAAAAATATAGTTTCAAGAGAAACCAATTAAAAGCGCTCTGTGGCCATGGAAATCGTCCATATTAATTATAACGGCATATGACTCAAATTTTAAAGTTTTATATTGTTCATGTGTATGTGCACTTGTTCTGCACTCTGACTGAGATCTTGAACAAATGAATTGTCCTCAGATGTCATTTGGAGCGAGTAAAGTCGGCTGCGGATCGGCGATGGGGGGGGGGGGGGGACGTGCCTATCAGATTTGTGAAAATCCTCAGAGGTGCTCATTTTCTTAAGTTAGAATTGCCCCATATTGTTGGTTAGCTGAAATACATTCAAATACTGGAATTTTAGGTACATAATGCACATGGATAGAGTTTTTTTTTTCTGTAGTGAAGTTTTAAGATGAATTTTGGGTTTTCCCAAAAAAAATCAAAGTCACGTGTCCCACAACCCCAAGAATTTCGTACCGCCCTTGCCCTTACCCTTCACCCTTGCCCTTCGCCCTCCCACAAATGAATTATTTCCCATCGCCTCTGGTTAAACGTTAAATGTTAATTGGTTTACGGTACAGTTGAAAGTACATTTAATGGAGCCTAACTTATTAACTTATAAAAATTGTTCCAGCTAAGCATAGATACGAAGTCAGCCAACCTTTTTTGACTTTGTCAAGGTCGTGCAGCTGAAGGTATGTAAATAACTGTGGGGGAAAACATAGTTACAACAGAAACCAATTAAAAACGTTCCGTCTGGTTTGTTAATTGTCCAATAAAATAGTCCATATTAATTATAATGGTATATATTTTACATTTAAATGTGATATTGTCTGTATGTGTATATGTGCACTAAGTCTGCACTCTGAGGACTTGAACAAATGTTTTCCAAGTCCTCAGATGTCATTTCAGAGAATTATATTGTTAAGGGGTATCATTATAAGATTTGAAAAATGGAAACAACCATAGGGTCCTCAGTCTGATGTATCACACACCTGGTTGTGTGTGCGTGCTAATTGTGCGGGGGATGTACCGGTAGTTGTGTGAAGATTTTTAACACTAAAATGTTTCATATAAATAAAACTCTCTGGTGGTCACCTTTTTTACATTTTACAGAATATTTAATGCTGTAATCTCGTGTATGAGTGATGAAACTTGTCCATTGAAGCTCGATTTATTAAATTATTTCACTGTCTGTTTGTAAACTCTGCCAATTATTCCTGCAGATTTTCGGAAGGTTCAAATAACGTACCGTATTAAAAAATTTCCCACAAATATATATTAGATAATTATTCCATAGCTCAGAGAGTCAGAAATGCTCTGTAGATGATGCATACGTTAAAAGAAGCTAAACAACTTTAGTTGTTGGTGATCCATCGCGGGAGTGGGGGCGTGGGGGAGGGGTGGGTGGGGGGGGGGGGGAGGGGCACAGGAAAGGGAAATGGGAGTGGATATAGAAAGCTAAGGGTAGGACGGACAGGGCAAGGAAAGAGAGCACACATTTTAAGAGTAATATCATGGATTAAGGCATTGTTTTTTTCACTGAAAAATATTAAGTTAAACAGTTATGAAGATGCTTGAATAATTTTTTGGGAACCAAAGAAAATGTCTTCCTTGGAGAACACAAAGAATTGTCAAGAATTCTGCTCTGTATACATTCAACAAAAATGGGGTGAAAAACAACGTGGCAGTCCCAGAACACGTTGCTGTAAAAGTTCGTCATGAATTTGTGCCAAAAAATAACACATATATAGGAATTGTTATGTTTTCATAGTAGATAGCCTAAAGTGTCGATTGGTACGTATTATTCTGTTTAAAAAACTAAACTCGAAATAGTGCATCTTTGAATCTCTTATTGAATACCATGGCTTGGTAAAAAAATATATTTCACCAATTTTTAATACTAAACGTATTATTCCATTTCGATAAAGCAGTACATGCATGGGACTTGGGAGGGTTAGGGTTAGTGAATATTGTGTTGATTGATATGGAGTAGGCCAACTTCAAAATGCTCTCAGTTTTGAGAGGACAAGGGTATATTATTTTGAAAAACAAGTGAAAATACGGTGAAATATGTTTTTTCGTACTGAAGTCTACAAAGAGAGTGAGAGAGAGTAGGCTAAAATTTAAGCCTTTATCGGTTTTCATATAATAATAAAAAAAGACGCCAATTATAGAATGATATACTTGTGACGTAATATAACTGAAAAAAAAGGGAAACTGCTGACTACTAATTATGCAAATGCGATATAGAGTACGTCAGCAGGTAATCATTCATGTAATCGAGTACAGGCGCTTTCAGATATCGGAAAGGGAGACCGGGAAAATTTCTAGATGTATAGGTGAGATATAAACAGATAAATGCAGAAAGGAACGTTTATATTTCTGATAATTTGAAGATGATGATGATGATGATGAGAGGGAGGGAGAGAGAGAAAATAGGGATGGAAAATGACTTTTGGAGGCAATATCAAAGAAAATAAGAAGACGGAAGTACGTCAGAATGCTATAATATTTACACAAATGGGGCTTAAAGAGTCAATAAAGTTCAACATAAGGTCCAACATTAAATATCGATAGATTATAGTTACAATTTACGATCATATAAAATGTAAATGATGATTATTTTGAAAACATTTATATCTTCAAGCCATTTCTTATTCATTTATTTAACATTACTTGCAAGGATATTTTGGAGTAGGCATAGAATAGCTACTAGTACAATACTAGGTCTCCTACAATTATAGAAATCAATTTAAAAAAAAAAAAAAAAAAATTCACTCTTAAGCGTACAGGAGTAGAATCAATGTGGCCGAGTGGTCATGACTTATAGATCTGTGACACGAATGTCCGAGGTTCGAGTCCCAAACGGACGGAGACGGTTACGGTGATGATTGATCTGTAAAATATATATATAAATATAATAAATATATATATATATATATATATATATAGTTTCCAGTTGCTTTATGATTAATAAATGCTGTCTGAAACATACATAAATCTTGGAATGTGTGAGACACGTCAATTGCCATATATATGTACATACATTTCTTTTTTTCAATTACCCTTTCTTTTTAGTCTCATCTCGACATGAATTACAAATATCCATCTCAATTTCACTGCATGAGAGGCCGTAACAGAGACGTATCCTCTTCTCCAGAAAAACCGTCTGAACCAGACCCAATTATCGCCAATAACAAACCATGTATATAGTATATACACGGTCTCCATATATAAATACTCAATCGTAGGTAGGTATATACACGGACGGTACCGTGATAACATCGCGGCGGACGATGAACCATCATCATTCACCAGGTTGCTTCATATGCTCGTAAGAAACATGGACTTAATTATCACGGCATATGAAGTACTTTTCCTGTACATAGACATTAACCAAGCGATGGATGTTCGAGGTCACCGTATAATATATTCATATTTGAAAGCATCGTGAAATGTTAAAACACTCACGAAATCCTTGGTGAACTTTCCGAATTGAACTCCGTTCGCACGGCGTGCTTATAAAATAAAAATATTGCATGCAAGAAGGAATATATATAATAAAATATAAATAACACTAAAAAAAAAAAATCACTTCGACTTTTCCCCGGCATCTGCCATAAATTAACCAATAAGCGTCCAATTTATGTCCAAACTTCGTCACAATGATGTAATATAGAGCATGTTACTTTAATGGGGATTCTAACCAGCCATATTTAAACCAAAATGTGATACCCCGAGCTCTTGTACGGTATTGACGATTAAACACGTTAAAGTCGACCGCTGCTATATTTAAAGACCTGACATGGTTATTGTCCGGACATTGAGGGGTCATTATCCGCTTACCAATCACGATCAACATCGACGAGTTGAAGTGAACTGGAAAATAAGTGTTTCCGACGGAATCAAAATTGTTATTACAACACAGATCTCAAATCTGTTTTCGGAGGGAATTAACGCAATAGACATTAAAATGACATTTTCCCTCTTTCAGACGCGGGTGATGTTAGTTTCAGGTTAGACTATATAATACAGTAGCAAATAATATAGAACGGTGTATGTACAAGTGACCGTTAACTATGGATAATGTGTTCGGTTTACATGAAACATATAGATATTTCTGGTTTATTCATTGAACATACTATTACCATCTTCTATTTCTCATCAGACGGACTCATTCAAGTAAAACACCACACATTACCGTGTAAACATTACAACGTTCCAACCCCATACCCTGCCCTGTGCTACCCTGCCATCCACCCCCTCCTTTCCCCTTTGTTAATGACTCTAAAACATGGTTTCCCTAACTTTATCCCCCCACGAAACCCCTGTGGATGTCAGAGTTGTCCACGAACCCCCAACTTTTCGAGACACGATCTGAGTCATTATTATACTATAATACGCATAACAGTGCTTCGTAAAAGAACAAGTTTATAGTGTAATATTGTAATTAAAAAAAAACAAGCGATGAAGAAATATTTATTTGGAAACTTCAAGATCAGATCACGAAATTTATCAAACGTCTCACGAACCCCCTGGGATGGACTCACGCAACCGCCTGGGGGTTCATGTACCCCAGTTAGGGAACCCCTGCTCTAGAATGTCACCAGAAGCGTAACTAGGCCGGTGCGTCAGGTGCGAAATCCCCCGGGCCCGGGGCCGGAGGGGTGCCCGGTGCCAAGGACCGAAAAATATGATCACCGGTCGACTTAAGATAAGTTTCAATATCAGACGATGTTTATTCATTTTCTTATGTCTTAAAAACTAACTGATTAAAATACAGTTCTTAATGTTCTCTCCCGAAAAATGTGACCCGATTGAGAGAATGTGTGGACTACATGCGTCTCTATTGCTACACCGCGGCTATGGTGCTCTTTGCTATATTCCAATGAATTGGCATGCGGTAACATGCTCCCGCCCCGATTTCAGTATATGCAAATTGAAGGAGTATTAAGCAAGAAGTAACATCACGTTAACAGTGTTGACACTTAAACTAATATCATCATTAGGGTCATGTTAAGACGTTCAATATTGTTTGGAGACAAAATTTGCAAAAACCTGGCATGTTCATTTCAGGAAATAAACATTGTAATAAATTACAGAAAAGCATTTAAAGAAAAATTGAAGAAAATCTGGCTTGATGGTGTCATGTGTAGACTTGACCAAGTCTTCAGGCTGGTGTGTGACAAAAAAAATTATGACATTAATTCTGTGATATCTCTCAAATGGAATGGAAAGATTTCTAGATGTTTGGAGATGCTGTTCGTGACAGCCATCTCGATCCAATATACGGAGTTAAATAACTGTGATTGGGTATGTATCACCTTCAAGGGCCCGCATATCACATTATTGCATGGAATAAGTGACCAATTTTGAAATCCATTGATGGGCCGGATTTAGTCCGTGTGCTTTTAGCTTAGAGTCTTAACAACGAAACTATCATTGAAAGTTATTATGAATGTAAAATTGGTGATATGGTAATTAAGAACCAATTTTATTTGGATCTACCTACATTTAAATCGATAAAAAATTGATAAAAATTGATAAAAAGAATAGGCTAACATACAGTTACCTTCAAGCCGGTCTATGTCGTCATTAACGTATCATTTAAAATCACGCCATCTTGATGACTGCAATGCCTTTTAACGCCGACTTGCCGCCATGGTGACGACGGGAGGTAGAAATACTCAAAACTGTTTCCTGGTGTAGTAGGATATTGTGAAGGCCTTGCACTCCCTTAGGTATCGAGGGATCAACTATGATAATCCAGTACTGGATCAACTATGAAATGACTTGCCTTCGTACGTTCGGGATCAGGTGTCTTTCTCTACTTTCAAGAAATCCCTTAAGACACATCTTTTTAGCGAAGCATTTGGTAAAAGTCTCTTGCCTGTCTCTGTGGTTGTCTTTTGTCTTGCCTAGTTGTTATTTGTATCTTGTCTTCGTATTGCTTACTTCTTTTTGTATATACTTGTGTTTAGCTATATGTTTTGTAAAAGCGCCATAGAATATCTTTTTAGTCCTAGCGCTATAGAAATATTGTATTAATAATAATATGATCCAGTATGATCCAGTAGTGGCAATCAGGCTGCGGGGGAATGGTTAATTAAACTCAGTGGTACGTGTTAGTGAGGGCTTCCTGCAGTGGTGGGGAATTTGATTTAAAGAAGATACCTGCTTCATTTTTTTTTTTTTTTTTGATAGACAAAAACATTCAAGGATGACTTTAGTCAGAACAGTAGACCTGATAAAGTCGGGGAAAAAGAAAGAAACATTGAATGTTAAGAATGGTTCTTTTTTTCTCTTTTCAAGATTTTTATCCTAAAATATGCTACATCTCAGGAATATATCCCTTCCAGCCTACAATGATGACGTCATCTCCTCATTGACAGACTTAATTCATTGTTTCTGTTAAACCTATAATTACTCGAGTAAACTATGGTTTTTTTTAAATTTTTATTATAAACAACAAATGCATCGTAAATTACAATTGATGCATAGTAAAATGCAATGTAATGCATTGTAAACCTATACTTGCCAGAGTATTAAACTAAGAGGTCCAGCCAATTTTACTTTAATAGCCTCAGACCTGTAACAGGGTAATTGGTCAAATATTAAAAGTGTGATATATAGAAGGGCATTTTAACGGTCTGCAATTTATCAAATTTACAGCCATCCTTTAATTAATGCATCAAAAAGGGGGGGGGGGGGGAAAGGAAAAAAAAAACTGTTTGATTTTTCTTTTTACAGACGAACCGAAACGCAAACTTGATTCTTTCATAAGGAGAGGGGTGGGGGAGGGGGAGTAAGGATTGGTTGGAAGCAAGAGACAATCAGAAGCATTAGATTATTAATTAATGCATATTCTGGAAGCATACCTCGTAATCTATAATGGAACATGAATCACGAAAATGAGGTTTGTTTGTATACATGTTGATTCGATACAACCCCCCCCCCATCCCCGCCCACCCTCATGTACACTCTTTCATTAGCGGCCCCAGTTGGTTAAATTTGTGTGGTTATAGCTATAAGCTCTCCAATAACATCTTTCATTGCTCCCGGAAGTCTTTTTTTTTTCCATGAACATTTCTGTCCCTTCCTCTTTGATCTCCTCCCCACCAGCAAAATATTGTTTCAATGTGCAACCGACACCCCCTCCCCCTCACCCCTCCCCCTCTTCACTACACAAACTCCCTATAAATTCACAGCGTATATACGTAAATTTTAAACATTACGTTTAAGTAGTACAAATGAATAAGATCAATGCGAGGTGAAATACAGACGAATAATTAGAAACTTCATGTAAATTCTACACGTGAAAAAAAAAATCGATAAATATTGGAATAGAAGAAGAATAAAAACAATACAGCATTCATATCAATGAAAGTAAATATTTCAAAGTGAAATTTTAAATTTCACATATAACCTGGCCTTCTTTTCGTTAAGTAGTGCAGTGGGTGACAATGCATATAGAAAGAACAATGCCACGACTGAGAATAATATATATTTATCATAATGATAATATTATATTTATAAGTCGATATGACGCCGTTATGAAAAGAGAGAAAGTATTTGATATTATCTTAGATGAGTAGGCCTTATGGAAATTGTATAAACAATGAGCATTATATATAAAACCCACATTGATTTAAAATACATCAGAGAGCAGGATATTTTTTTTTATCAATTTCATCATTATTTACATGAAAATTAAAACAAATATCAAGAAGTGACTTACAACGATCGTTACTTGCAATAGCATGCTGCGAAGATTACAAGGATGTTCAAAACTCGTAGCCAGAAAGGAGTTTAATAATTTCGTTTTCAGGTAGGTTCGTTCCATCTGCGAATTATGGATCCCAGTAGGGAGGGGTTTACAAATGTATGCAAAGATGAACCGTATATAATACAAAGTTGAAGGGCATATATTTTATTGTATTAATGATGTAATGATGAGGGTGAGTGTGGAGACCCAGAAAACGAGTGTAGATATATGTATTATATTATATATATATATATATATATATATATATAAATGAAAATCGTAATGAGTTGGAAAATCAAGAACAGTGAAAAAACTTTCAGCCTCCACCGGGATTCGAACCACGGGCCTCCCGCTCTGTACGCGGACACCCTAACCACTAGGCTATGGACGCTGATTGTATGTCCAGAGGTTCGAAACCGGTAAGGAAGAATATATATATATAAATATATATATATAAATATATATATATATATATAAATATATATAATATATATATAAATATAAACACGGAAAAACGACTTGGTCAAGTCTTTGCCAGTCATTATAACAGCAAGCTAATAAAGAGTTGGTTGCCATGGCGTATGCGCCTACGTATAATGCTAAGCGTATATCATATGAGGTTTCGGACCAAATTTGAAAAGTATACACATGCACGTTATAGTTCAGTTGCATATTTGTGACATGGTTCTTTTCCCCTTTACGGAAATTGATTCTATGCTAACATATGGTAAACCGACACAGGCTTACATCTTTTCCTTCAAATTTGAAAATTTAGCTCTTAAGCAACAGCTTGAGAAATAACGAGACCTACATATAAGCAGGGCCTGACTGTTCATGATATGATATCATTAAAATTCATTTTATTTCATATAGTAGCTGTTTGATTGTTACATGAACAATGGCCAGGGATTTATGTCTATAATAAAGATGGATTTATATACAAATATATACATATAGCTGATATATTCATAAAATGTGTGAGCTTTTCACGATCCGAAACTACACCTGCAAGCCACGGGTTGTCTCTCTTTCTCCACCCATCACTCTCTCCGCCTCACTCTCTCTCTCTCTGGACAAATATATTACCTTGGAAGAAAGAAGGAAAAGAAACGAAAAGAAAAAATTATAATAATAAAATAAGACAAGAATAACAGAAGAGGAGAAGAAGAAGAAGAACGAGCGAAAAGGAGACAAGCTGCACAAGTCTATACGAAAACCCTCCGGGCAGTTAATGCCTACAGTCGATGTAAATGGCGTGAAAACGTGAATTGTATATGTAATTCAAACAGAGCTGCCATACGCAGACGGGAAGTCCGATCCAGAAGTACCCGTCTATTTCTCAAAGGGATCGACCATTTGCACCAGTTATTATTGCGTCCGGGACATGCATATATGGGCAAGGTTTATCAATGGCGTATAAAATAATCCATCTTTTATTATTAAAAAAAAAGTAAAAAAATAGCCCTCTTGTCAAACGTCCCCTTTGTTTCTTTATTATTCTATTTTTGTTTTGTTTTGAGTCTTACCTCCAGAAACCAATGACCTTAGTGTAAATGACCCCGATCTTATACACTTGGTGTTCTATACGGGTAGGAATAAAATATGGAACGTAAAATACGGTCGCGTCTTCGGCGGAATTTTCTTGTTTATAGGCTGGGTTCTATTTTTATTGAGGTTAAAGACAAAAATGAACAAGGAACGATTATAAATTCCCACTTTAAATATAGTGTAAACACATTTGAGACTAAACACATGAAACATGTGACGTACAGACCGAAACGTTTAGGAAACAGCATCCGTATTAAAATACACAAATTCGCTATAACGATTGTCCCGAAATCCGATCAAAAACTTTTCAAATGCCGATCATAGTTGATTTTTTTTTTGCGTTTTCGTTTCTTTTGAAGTATCTGCTACTTTATGATCTTTGTTTACTTCATGAGAAAAACTTGAAAAAAATTGCTGATGCTTTTCTATCTGACAAATTGACCTTTAAGTACAAAAATGTCAATATTAATCGTTGTTTTCGTATGAACATTTTGACATAATTTATGAAATTTTGAAATAAATTGAACGCCGAAAGATTCAAAACCAAATTTAACTTCATGCGTTTATCTCTCTCTCACTCGCTCACTTTTCTTTTTTTTTCTTTTGAATAAAGCTGATGAAATTTATTCTTGATATTCTGAGGATTGATGATGATGATGATGATGATGATGATGATGATGATGATGATGATGATGATGATGATGATGATGATGATGATGATAATAATAGAGAAATTTAAGATTTTATCATGTATAGCATGTGACTGCATACACGTACTACACTATGCATAATGCATCTGTAACATTAATGTAAATTTGTTACAATAATAATCACACTAATATTTTATATGCAATATGACTAGTGTATATTCAATATGACTATATTTTATACGCGATTCATTTCCAATTTGATGCAAGGTCGAGCTAAGTTTTTAACTTTGGTTTTCCACGCGATTAAATTTATGGCTTGCAATTCATTTCCAAACCAATATCTTGTCTAGTCACGGACGACTTCATCCTTTATTTGCGGGTACTAACTACGGTTATTCCGGTATCGTATCGATCTTGAATAATAATATAATGTAAATGTCGTGATATGAATGAAATCAAACGTAAAACATACGACATCATAAACGTACTGCACTCTCTTTATTCACGCACTATACAATTAGTTTTCAATATAGTACATTTAATAACTTTACATTAATTACGTTCTACGGTAAGCACAACTCCACAAAGCGTTCTTTTATATTTTATATTTATATAGGCCTATATATATATATATATACCTATATATATATATATATGAAAATCGTAATGAGTTGGAAAATCAAGAACAGTGAAAAAACTTTCAGCCTCCACCGGGATTCGAACCCGGACCTCCCGCTCTGTACGCGGACACCCGAACCAACTAGGCTATGGACGCTGATTGTATGTCCAGAGGTTTGAAACCGGTAAGGAAGGTCGTAATTCCACTGTAGGCGTTCGTCACCTGTATCGAACAATATTGGTTCTGTTTTGGTGACATGTGTTGCCTTACTCTAGAGATCAAACATGATACTAACCAACTCGAAATCATTTGTGATTCCTAAAGCCGGATATATATATATATATATATATATAGGCTCTATATATAGGCTCTCTCTCTATATATATATATATAAATATATATATAAGCATATATATATATAAGTATATATATATATATATATATATATATATATATATATATATATATATATATATATATATATATATATATATATATATATATATATATATATATATATATATATATATATATATATATATATATACAACAACCCGATCCTCCCTACTGCTCAGTCGGCCCTATGGCGACCTTTCATTTAGACTTTCAGCTTATCATTATTGTCATTATTATTATTATTTGCCATTGATCCCTTTACCTCGCAAGGATGATCAACAATGGTAATATCGAGCTGTCTAATCGTTAATTTGCTATATGTACAAGTATTATTAATATTTAGATGAAATGAAATCACAAACGGTGTTGCGAAAAAAAAACTCAATTCATTTTAATTAATAAGTCACAGTAGGCTAAGTTTCACTTGAAATGCTTGCACGAGCGGTTTACAAAAGCTAAAAAAAAAAATCCATTCTATCATATATAAAAGCATTGAAGCTCACCATATGGCTTTCAAATAAAGGGATTTTCTTTTATTTTCGTCTGTTACTTATAGTATTCCTCTCGTTCGATCAGCGTTAGAAAAAGAGAACAGCAATTGATTTCTCAAGTACTATCCCCTCCCACCCACCCCCCTCTCTCTTTCTCTCTTCCGCCATCTTTATATATATTAAGTTATTATATGTTATCTTTTCCCTCCCTCTCCTGCACTCTCCTCTTCGCAGGCTCTATATTTGCTTAAAATTCTCGTTACATGTGAGCATTCGACTGCGACAGGCAATTAATAGTCATTGAACAACAGCAATATGTGCTTGAGATTGGGTTCTAATCGCGCCTTCACTTCACAGCAAGTCGTCGCCAAGTTCAAACTTTAATAGCGGGGAAAAAGAAAAAAGAAAAAGAAAAAAAAAACTAACAACCTAAAGAAGAAAAAATAAGAAACGAAAACTAGGACGTCTGTATCGTTAAGGTCAACCGTGCGTTCAATTTGGTCGTTGTACATCAATACGGTATTCCACAGGTGATTAAATGTTGGCCTGCCTGCCGTTGGGGAGAAAACAAACTGTTGTGATTACACACAAAAGGATCTATCAACAGATTAAATAGAGTTGTTCATATAACAACCATTTAGCACTCGTATACGTACACAGTTTAAGGTGAGCGCGTCTGTAATCATAGTAATAATAATAATAGCTTCTCGAAGTCTCGCCTGTGTGACTTTGTACGTCCGTTACCTTGTATAGATGTAAACGGTTATTACAGTTCGTCTGATGAAGTTCGACCGTGACAGTTAGAGAAGGTCACGTGATCTTATATGACACTATAGAGATTACCATGGAGGAGAGAGTCCGTAAATCTTCTGTAGGCGCCTCTCTCTCTCTCTCTCCCTCAGTTCGATATGTAGGACTCTGTTGAGGAGTTCACCCGTGTAAACCAAAAACAGTCAAACATCACACCAAGTGATGTCGCTAATCGCTTTCGGGCAAAGCTGAATATTTTTTTATATAGTTTGTATTTGATTTTTTATTTGTATTTCTTTTTTATCCTCTATATTTTATGAGATTCAGAATGCTCGGCGACCCCGTCAAACGCCCGTAGGTACCCCAGGATAATCCCGGTCAATTTTGTCGTCTAAATGGCGTCTATGAGATACTTAAATAGGGCGTTATAGTTGTCCTTGATTCAGGAAATAGAAGGGAAAACTATTGCATCATTCTACAGGGACCGTGTATCAAATACGAGGCTGATATGTCTCATTTACTTCGTTTTGACATCATGTAGGATTAATTAAGTCGGTTTAGTTTTTTTTTCCTTCAATTTTTGTAAACTGCCTTATGTTACTTTGTTACGTAAATGTTTCTTTTTTTTACTTCGTTAAAACATTGTCGTAAATAAGCCTATGCTTTGAAGTAAGCAAATGTGTGTGTGTCTGTGTGGGTGGTGGGGGGGGGGGAACTGGCATCACCACCATCATCACCATCATCAACATCATCATCAGCAACATCATCATCATCTTCATCACCATCATCATCATCATCATCATCATCATCATCATTATCATCATCATCATCATCATCATCATCATCATCATCATCATCATCATCATCATCATCATCATCATCATCATCATCATCATCATCATCATCATCATCATCATCATCATCATCATCATCATCATCATCATCATCATCATCATCATCATCATCATCATCATCATCATCATCATCATCATCATCATCATCATCGTCATCATCGTCATCATCGTCATCATCGTCATCATCGTCATCATCGTCATCATCGTCATCATCGTCATCATCGTCATCATCGTCATCATCGTCATCATCATCACCATCATGCGTGTGGGGTGACGTAACATTATAAACTGATATTTATATGTTGATATGTACTGACAGGTAAACTTTTATTCATGATCAAACCAACTGAATATACGGATTATCTTTAACAGATGTCTGGTTCACCGAAACGAGATGGCAAAAGATACCGTCTGTTTATGACATTTACTAGAACAATAAATTCAACATCAGAGTGACGAAAGCCAAACAAATTTTTTGCATCGACATGTTTCGGTTGACCAGACCACGTGACGAACGATTGCCTGAGTACCTCATCACGTGTCTGTGGTATGAAGGCCTTGGCTTAAATAATTGTCTTTGCCTTTGATTTGTGAAGTTAAAAAGGAAAAGGGAAATGTGTCTAGACGTGCAAAATAGTTTACATGTGCGTGCACTTCTGAGCGGGCGTAGAAGAGTATATAAACATACATACTGCATCAACGAGGGCGACAGCGAGGAGAAATATACGGTAACAGCAACAGCAGCAGGAACTATGTAATAGCAACAACAGCAGCAGCAACATTATAGCAATTGCGACAGCAACAGCCAAAAAAAAAGCAGCACCAACGACAAAAACAATGACAACAACAACAGCAGATACAACTACATAGCAATCGCGACAGCGACAGCACAACAACAACAAAAGTAGTGACAACGAAATAGCAATATCGACAACAGCAACTTTAACAACAATATCGACAACAACAACAAAAACAACATAAATGTTTGTCATCATTTCTTTAAGTTATACCTTTATTGGTGATAATGAGAGGTAGTCTTAGTTGTCTTATGCCACAATTGTTAATATCTCACCTTATAACTAGGAATAGTTAAATAGTAAAACTATATAAATATCACCATATTACTTTGGTTAATAATTAGTGGTTGTGATAGAGGTATAGTCAATGGTAGATGAAGCAATAGTGGAGGTAGACGTTGTGTTTACCTTGCTGTATCTCGATAACTTGATGAACAATATCAATGCGGGATGAATTCACGATAACGTAACATCTTCTGAAGATACTAAAAGTGAGGGAGCTGTTTGTCATTTTCAAATATTTTACTTCTTAAAAGTGAACACCTATAAAAACAGAGATGGCAACGCGCTCTGCATCGTAACTTAAATGGATCAGATTTCAGTAGATTTTGTTCAAATAATTTGAGAAAACTTTGATAGCGTCTACGTCATAATGACGTCATGGTTATTAGGCACCTCACGCCAAATTGTCTAGAATCTCCTTTTTTTTGTATATTACCTACGACAGTCAGTACCTCATGCAAGCTTCATGGTTCTTAATATTGTCGAGTATCACATTAACATAATGGTACGACCGAAAATACAGCTTAGCCTCTTCCGTAAAAGTATGGAAAACTTGCAATAATTTCCTCATTTAGTTATTGGTTTCTGTCCCCTTACAAATCAAGTGGTGATCACTATGAAAATATGGGGGCTTATTTTATTTCCATGACAGGAAATGGGCGGGCTTCATGGATATGCAAACAGCAGATTTATAACTGTAGTGATCTATTACTATAAGTCGCATCTTGTGGACAGAAACACCAGTTGATGAAACAGAACAGATTGTCCTGCTTTGTAACATATCGACATGCAATGTTGATAATATGACTGCAATATAGTCTGTTCGTTTATGACAGCAATTGCGAACCGAATATCTCTTTCGCCAAATTTGACTGCAGGGTTGCGTTTTAACTTACATAACTTCATCGTAACGTTCGCCTGTGTGTGAACGCTCATTCATTCATACTTAGTAAAGATTCCTAAATCCTATTGGTCAATTCAGGTCAGTTGACCGTGGTTAATCCTGTGAGTAACGCACGGTAAAATTACGGGGAATCACTTTAATAAATCTTTGGTTATATGTAACCAAAAATGTTTTGTTTTATGATTTTTCCCCCACACAAATGGTAGTGTATGAATGAACGGGGTTAATCAACGGTCTAGCGTGCGTTACTCACATGATTAGTGCACTCCGGGTGTTAATGCTATCGCTGGATGCACTCGGGCTCCGCCCTCGTGCATCGCTTGCACTATCCCCCGATCGTGCATTAATCCTGTGAGTAACGCACGCTAGACCGTTGATTAACGCCTTAAAGTTGAATAGAAAACATTTTGTTGGCAACATCTCCTGCACCTTACCCTCCCGCCTTCATCCCTTCTCGAAAATTTCCAAATACAGTTTGTACATATACAACTACAAGGCCTGATTTTTCTATCGTAAAACTATCCTCTAGCCGCAAAGTCCTGTGTTATGATTTTATGAGGGAATCTCAAACATGGGTTTCGAGACCTCGTGCCCAATTATGTCACTATCAAGTTTTCATTTTTCCTTAGGCAAGAACACCTTCTTCTTCATGATATAATTCTCTGGGCCTGTAATTTACCCTGGACCCCGGAATATTGTAGTACAGGCTGATGTCCCTGACCCTCCTGAAGCCCCTGCCAACCCCCTGCCCTCCCCCACTCTGCAAAGTTGTTGTGATCATAATCTTTTAGCATGCGCATTTTATTGTGTTTTATATAGGAGAGTATATATATAGGAGAGTATATATATAGGAGAGTATATATATATATTTATATATATATATATAGACGCCAACCTACTCTATATATATATATATATATATATATATATATATTTATGTGTATATATATTTATACACACATATATATTATACACACATATATATTTATACACACATATATACTTATACACATATATATATATATATATATATATTTATACACATATATATATATATTTATACACACATATATATATTTATACACACATATATTGTGCGGATGATAACTTTCCCGTCGTATACGGATACCGTCGATACAGTCAATCTGATATTCCACGCGTGATCTTTGATGTAGGTCTGTATGTTAACGAGTAACAAACATACATCATTCAGACATTTAAGTGCCTTGGTGAGACACATCCAACATTTTGTTAGAATAATGGACTATTACCTATTCTAATTGTTGAAGGAATGGTCTCGAAAATGTCTGAAAAGTCACGTTTCATATCTCTTCCATTGTTTAATGAAACTGATATTTTACATCACTGTGTGCTAAGTTCAGTATATAATACAATGTCCGTCATATTATTACATCTACCAACGATATACCAATCAAAATCAAACGTAATATTTCGCTTGACATTTTTCCTTGCTTGTTTTTAGCTCTTGAATTTTTCAACTGTTTTATTCGTGTTTGGTTGAAGTTTTATATGGACAGATATGGGATATGATTTTTGTTTTATACTTCGAAACTATTTCTGAAGAATCATAAACTTTATTTTTGGCTTATTATATCTGTCTTTATATTATATCTCTTCTCAGCTCGTCACAATTTTTATCTTAAAATGTTGGATTTCATTCCACGGACAACGTTTGTCACACTGACCTATTATCCAAGGTATATTTGTATGTTGGTATGTTTTATAACATGTTGGTATCTTTTATTGGTATCTTTTATTACCCTATAAAGCATGAAACATGAATAAAGTTCGAAAATATTCCACTGTTTGGAGACAATGGTCATCATAATCTGCTCCTTGAACACTCTTCCCGCGCCTTTAGCACCCTTCCCGCGCCTTATTATTATTATTTTTTATCCTATTTCCCTCGAAACCTGACTATTCTCTTTGCAAGCGCATCGAGAATCAAACCCAAAGTTTTCAAAGTTAAATAGTTTGTTTATTAACACGAAACGACTTGTTGTTAAAAAAAATACAGTTAGAAATGAGGGCGAACATATTTGTTATGTCCGTGGGTATTAATATTTTTTAACATGTCTTCCTATACTACTACTACTACTAATAAATATATTATGAAATGAATGGATTAATAAACAAATACACAAAGGTAGCCGTGTGAATATACAATCTTTAAGTAGGAAACGGGAGTAACCCCGCCGTAAAAAAAAAAAAAAAAAAAAAAAAAAAAAAAAAACTTGTGAAATTTACCTAAGACGAGATTAAGTTATAGTATAATGTCGTTTTCCATTATTTTATATATAAATTACAGAACCTCATGGGAAGATATTTCCAATAGAATCAATGCTATTTTTGTTTGATAGAATCTTATAATAGAATCACACATGAAGGTTCGTGGACCAATTAAAGTATTAGAGTTTTATAAACAATAAAAACAGGAACACACAATTCGACTGAGATTTTCACCTGTCAAAGGGAAACCTGTTTGTGAAATATATGAATAGGCTTTGACAGTTTCCA
Organism: Apostichopus japonicus; assembly: GCF_037975245.1. Classification (NCBI taxonomy): domain Eukaryota; kingdom Metazoa; phylum Echinodermata; class Holothuroidea; order Aspidochirotida; family Stichopodidae; genus Apostichopus; species Apostichopus japonicus. The sequence continues at coordinate 3,270,423 of NC_092570.1, forward strand.
TTGTTATTATCGATACATGGCTGTTATCCAAAGTTATCCAGCTGGTTTCCACCAGCAAGAATCTTGGCTTATATAAATATTATATATATGCACTTCGGTCAGGGACTTTTACAGAATATTATATAAAAATAATTGATAATATTGACCAATTTTGTAGCGACAAAAAAATTCCATACCTATATATATATATCTTATATATATATATACATAGATATATATATATATAGATATATATTGATATATATATATAGATATATTTTTATACATATAGATATATGTATATATAAATATATATATATATAGATATAAATACAGATATAGATATATATATATATAGATACAGATATATATATATATATATATATATATATATATATATATATATATATATATATATATATATATATTGGTATGGAATTTTTTGTCTCTCCAAAATTGATCAATATTATCAATTATTCTTATATAATATTCTGTAAAAGTCCCTGATCGAAGTGCAACCAAGAAACAGACAGAAATGTCGGTTATATTCAAACAAAAAATTGCTCATTATTTGTGAGTGAGATCCGCTCGGTTTGTCTATCGTTACATATCTTACATTACGTTTCCTTATTAGATATTTAAAAAACAAATTCTAGTTGTTTTCCTTGTATCATATTGTCACACATCATCATGAACATATCGACATGTTGTGAATCACTAGTATACGAACAGCATTACCCTTTTATCCCACCCCCACCTCCCTCCGGCCCACCTTACAGCAACTCCACACCACCCTTCGACAGTATTCCTATAAGATTACGTCACTAAATAAATGAGATACCTATTTTACTAATTCTTTTCTGACTTGAATGATTAAGAACCAGACGGCATTTCAACTTGTCTGATTCATATACATGCGTACTTTCCTATCTGATCATGCGTTGCCATGGTGACGTTAAATGACTTACCTTGTTTTCCGCAGCTTATTTTAAAGAGAAATCTGAACAATTTCTTTTTATCAAATTAAATATTAAAGAATCTAACTTTGTCTTACGAAATATTGACTTCCAATAAAAAAAAATATATATTAAGTTTTTTAATGCCAACAGCTACAAGATTATCGTGAACTGAATTTCATTTAATTGAATATTATTTGGTTTGATGTCAATTTGAAGGCTCCGTAGATAAATTTACCCGACTCTGAAAAGTACATCCCACTGCTATGGTGGTGCTTCAGTGTAGTATCTTCATATATGCGGAAAACGATGTGCTACGAAGAATTTCAAAAACTAACACGTTTACCCTCTGGAAGGCGCATCTGTTTCCATGTGTATATACGTATATATGAGAAGCGAAGTCAACTGACTTGTTATTTCGCAGAGAAGTTTTCGTGAGAAGTTTTCTCTTGCGGGTAAAAAAAAAAGAAGCTGGCGAAACGGAAAGTAGTACCAAGCGAAGTTCACTACTGGTCACCAAAGAACATTTCATAGCACATGAACCGGTCTAGATATTGTTGGCATGTGTTGAAAACAGTGCGACCTTTAACAATATATCATTTGAAACTGCAAAGTAAAAAAAACCTAACTCACGCTTTCACGTAGATACCGATATCTTTACTAATTTGAACTTTATTGATCATACCAGTTTTTAATTTTTCTTTCGAACGTATAAGTTATCATCTGAAAAAGATATGCTGGTGCCTGTATATTTGGCTAACATTGTCGTCTTTAGAAAAAGCCATGTGAAAATAACATAATTTTGTTTTCTATAGGCCCTATATACATACGCATGTATGTACATTTTGTCCTGAAAACAAAATCCAACGGTAACCTTGAATACCTTTTTACTAAGAATATTAATTAATTGCATTAATTAATTACAAAATTGTGTGAAGTGTCTTCCACTTAAAGTATTACAGATCATATAATAAGTACAAATTATATTTTTGATCACTTCTTGAAATTTATCCGAATAATTTTGCTTCTAATTGCTCCTAAATTTATGGAAAATTGAAGGTTAAGTACTTCTGGATAAGAGAGTGTCGCTTAATATGGAAAGTGGTACAAGTATTGGGTTCAGGATATGACATTGTAAGAAAAACCAGAAGGAGATGAAGAAGAAGAAGAAGAAAGTATAATTTTTCCCCCCTTTTTTAACCTGGAGATTCTAGTGATACGTCACACAGTTGTATTGACTGATCGATAAGACGCAATGTGTAGGCCCTTTATCCTTCCACGTAACGGAAGGTTAAAGTGAGTGATCGGTTTACGCTTTTATCAGACATAATTATCTTTGAATATCAGCACGTAAGCATATGGCTAAAGACTGATCACATTCCTAGAACATATACCAGGCCTGAAGTCTATAGAGTTATGATTGCCTAACTATAACTATAACCTTATATATAAAACTATATATAACTATATATAACCCTCTTTAACAATATATATATATATATAACCTTCGCCTGATGAGTCCCAAAAAGGACGAAACCGGTCGTGAAGTGGAATTTTTTCTGGTGTGTTGTTCTTTATTTATTTACTATATATAACTATATATAATTATTTATATAACTATATATATAACTATATATATATATAACTATAAATAACTATTTATATGACTATATATATTTCAAAATATATATTACTATATATAACTATATATATAACTATATATATATAGATTTATACATTACTATATACATATAACTATATATAACAATTTATATAACTTTAGACATATATAACTATATATATATAACTAGATCAGGTGTAAAAATTGTGACCACCACATGGTTACAGCTCTGATGTAGGAGATGGATTGGGGCCGGTGCATCTTGACGTTTTAATGTTTGGTTGTCATGCTTAGATTCTTTCCCTATAGTAAGTTTGATATTTTGTGAAAAAGTATCTCGTGTATCGTCTGACGGACTTTCTTCTGATAGGTCAATATCATATGCATTCCCTAACAAGCCTACTGCACGCGAGCGAGTAATCAATATGATCATATTTATCGTAGTTCTGTTTTAAGGAGACTGTGGCTGATAATCAGGGTCAGTTTGACAATGGTATCGTAAAAGATTCAATTTCTTTCCTGATGGGGTTTTTGTTCTCTGAGGTAGTTGTACGTCTTATACAGACACCTTTACAAGGGGTCCGGTAATTTTGGATCGAAATGTTTCATGAGATGTAAAAAAAAAAAAAAAATAAAGTAAAAAATAAATAAGAAACATGAAAGTAAAGAACGAACGTACATTGCGCTATATCAATCTATCTATCTATCTATCTATCTATCTATCTATCTATCTATCTATCTGTCTGTCTGTCTGTCTGTCTGTCTGTCTGTCTGTCTGTCTGTCTGTCTGTCTGTCTGTCTGTCTGTCTGTCTGTCTGTCTGTCTGTCTGTCCGTCCGTCCGTCCGTCCGTCCGTCCGTCCGTCCGTCCGTCCGTCCGTCCCTCCCTCCGTCCGTCCCTCCCTCCGTCCGTCCGTCCGTCCGTCCGTCCGTCCGTCCGTCCGTCCGTCCGTCCGTCCGTCCGTCCGTCCGTCCCTCCCTCCCTCCATCCATCCATCCATCCATCCATCCATCCATCCATCCATCCATCCATCCATCCATCCATCCATCCATCCATCCATCCATCCATCCATCCATCCATCCATCCATCCATCCATCCATCTACACGTGCATCCATTCGCCCGTCCTTCCATCTATCTCGGCTTTTTGGCTAAAATCATGTGATATAAACAATTCCTATTAGATCGCCCACGAACCTTTAACCTGATCATGTGTGTGTTACCTTACTTGGCCTAACTTCGTCATGGTCATACGGTTACAGGCTCGATGCTTGAGAGTAGATCAAGTTGTTTGGTTTCTGTAGTATACCCAGGCTCTATCTGAGGGTGACCTTTATTTTAAAAGGTTCACATCTTACAGAATATTTACCCCACGGTATTATGGGACAGCATGGGTCGAATTGGGGTAAAAAGAATGAATAAAGACAAAACGAGGAAGGAAAAAAAAGAGATTATATTGTGTTTAAAAAAAAATATAAGCCTACCCTTTTTCAGAGCTCGTGGGGTGAGTGAGTCTTGGAAATATATACAGTTTTTGTTTCAGTGTAAAATCGTTAGCCTCACAAACAAGCAGCAGTAATATATACAAAAGGGGAAGACAATTAAAAGGTAATAAAGCCGAAAGAAAAAATTCCATCGGCCAAACGTATATGTTTATATCTCGTGAAGTAGGTCGGGTTAACGGCTGCGAAGTCTGGTCGTGTCATAAATCTGTCTACGTATCGATCAGGGGAGCAGCTATTTTCATAAAACGCCAAGGAATACGTTAATTATAACCAAATATTAAACATTCGAAGACCTGTTATAAATAAGCTTATCGCTTCTTAACATTGTGAGTCGTTAATGATTTAATAGTGTCGCTGTGGGATTTTAAAGGGTTTCGACTAAAGACTTTTAATTTTGAGAGAGAAAAAATGAGGAGATACAGAGGCAGAGAGATAGAGTAACAGCGACATGAAGAAGAAGTGTAGAACATAAAAAAAAGACACCAAAAAAAAAACAGGAAAAAAAAAAACAGGGAGCAGTAAATACATAAATAAGGAATTATATAAGAGTGCAAACGGCGTGGGAGAGAGAGAAAGAAAACATTAGATTAATAAACAATATATTAAACAATACATGTAGTCTCCCATAAGCTCCAACCCGCAACATTTAAGAATGACACAAGGGGATTCGGGAAAGTAGGTGGGTTCATATCATCTCTCTATGGTTGTAACCGAGGAATGCCGATTTGCCATGTTATAATGTTACAGAGTCGATGGGTTTTTTTTTCAGACGGAGATTGACAAACAACAGAAGGGAAGAGAATGTCAATTTAAAGATGAAAAAGGATCAACAATATTGGTGCCGATTATAAAAATAATAATAATAACAACAACAGCAACTGATCAACAGTATACTTTGGCAAGCCCCTCCCGTATCGAACGCAATAAAGGACTTTACACACATAGACCCCCTGTTATCAAACCGCAATACAAGCTATTTGTCACAAATAGTTTGTCCTATTGGCCCCTCACGTTCCTCCAACGGGACACAAGGGTACCCGATATAGTACGCCATTAAAGGTACTGTGCCCCGTTGAGATCTACACAACTTTTTTTTTTTTTACTGGTGATGATAATGAATGATATCAGTTATTCCTAACACCTCGCAAAAGCGTGATGCGAAGCGTTAGGGGAATATAATCCCATTTTTACAGAAACCTGTTATTTTTTTACGGTACCTTGTGGGGAACCATGATGGCCAGGAAAGCGAATACGAGCGATGCGATTGGAGCTTTGATGACGATCAGACGGGACTATCGATTGCAGTTGGGAGCATCATAATCACAATTTTATTTACCCGGCAAAACTAACGCCACGGAAGCTTACTTTGTTTCAGTTGATATTCAACATAATGTTTTAGCGTTTTTTTGTTGTTGTTTGTGCTGCTTTTTACGGTGAATGTTCCTTAGAAAATTCGTGGAATGAGTTCGTCTTTAAGTTATATCACAGAGCGAGACATGAAAACTAAGGGAGCGTTGGGTGACCACGTTATGATTAATCCAGATAATCGATTAACCCCTCACCGCGGCTAATCATGAACTGTCCATGATAACAGTCCTGAAATTAAAAAAGCCCTGAAAAGTCCTAAAAAGTCCTGAAATTAAAAAGTATTCACCCAATGCCGTCTCAAATTGACCGTAAACGACCTTTGACCTCCTTAAAACATTTTGGGCAAGTAGCAATATACTGCGTGGCAAGTTATCATTTGCATAGTAGTAAACTGTCCATGATAGCATTCCGGAAATACAGTATCGTAAACTTTCCCATATTGACCTCCAATGACTACAAACGACCTTTGCTCTCCACTAAAACAATAAGGTAACTAAACAATACGGAGAAAGTCATTCATTGAAAGAAAAGAAAAGGGTTCATGATTGCTTTCCTGAGATATCATAGTCAAGAATTGCCGGCCAACATAGACCTCTAATGACCGCAGACGACCTTTGACATCTACCAAACACAATAAGAGGCCTAAAAAAAAAAATCAAAAATACCCACCGACAAAGATAAATAAAACGTGAGAGGGGGAAATAATGATACTAACAAATATTGATTCTGCATTTGTCTTTTAATTTTAATACATAACATGTACATACTTTTACAAGCATCCGAGGAAAGCTTACAACCAAAAACATATTAGTATATAAAGCTTCGAATGAGGGAGCGTTTTATTTAAATGAAACAAAATCCCACATAAGAACAAACGCTATCATTATCTCTGAAAAAAAAATGAATGAAAGAAGGAAAGAGAAACTTAAAAAAATTATATGAAACATTTTGATGAGTTTGACTGATCAAAATAAATTCCAGTATACTTGTTATTCACTAGTCACCGAAACTTTTTTGAGGGAAACCAAAAAATAATATAGCTTAGACACTTAAGTACAAGCATGTTACATCAATTTTTCTGTTATGTATAATGGTAGGCTATTTATACCACAATCAGAAGAAAGATAATTCTACAAAAAACAAACAATGTATTTTTTTTCGTTATCATTGTTCATATTGTTCATTTTAGTTGTCTATACTTACTTTCAAATACCTTATGCTCACGGTGACAATTTTTATTTTATTATTATTATTTTTTTTCAACAGCAAGCACAATGTGAAATATTTCATCATCGTCATCATCCTCCTCCTCAAAAAAACCAAAATAATTCTCAAGAGTTTAGTCACTACTTAGTAGGATGCGCGCATGTTGGACTCTTTGCAACAATTGCTTTGAAGGTCCAGACACCGAAACCGCAAGATTCTATCCATTTTACAAGCAAAAAAAAAAAAACGCTATTCACATCGAACGTGGATAGTTCCACTTTAAAATTTACATAGTATATTATGAATATTCATAAACATTACTTCTGAATAAACAAAACGAAAAAACAAATCCTGTCTTGTCATTTTCACTAAGACAGGGGCCCAAAAAGTTGTCATAAAAGCGATTATTTACTCCAACTTTAAGCAGAGTAAAAATGGAACTTTCACGCATAAATCCTGATACCATGAAGCACCGTTAGCAAAGATTTCCATCTTCTCGGATGCCTTCAACATAACGAAGGCAAGATACATATGTTAACATTTATTTATTTATTTTTTTTTTGAAGAATACCGTGCCGTTCGCATCTATATAATTACTGATTGCCTTTGTTTTAATTTACTTTATAGGCAAATGCACATTCTTTCATACTATTTCCACCTCTTAAAATATGTAGACGTTGTGCATACGGGAGGTGTTCACTATACTGATTAAAGAATGTATCACAGATGTAATTTTTACATTAATTCATGTTCTGTTTCAACGTCAAAAAACATGTCAATTGTAGATGATTCTGTCAATGTTCCGACCAAAACTGAACGAGGGATACATTAACACACTATAGTACACACCCAGGGTACTTAATTATCGTTATTGTATTGTGGAAAGAACCACACAAAAAACAACACACATAATAATAATCATAATAATAATTATAATAATAATATAGTTTAGCGATGATAGTGTACGCTAAAAGTCGGCCTCGCCATCACCTTAAAGTACACTGGGTAAACATGTTACGTAATCTTAAAATATTTCATCTGGAATTATAAATCTGATCGATTTTTCCCAAAATTGACAAATTGTCAACCCTTCTTGAACGTTACTAAAAAACAAAAAAAGTTTCATCCTTCGGGTGTTAAGAAAAATGCGGCGTCAGAATATTCCAACATATCAAATTACAAACAATATAAAAATGATGAAAAATAATCCGTTTCTTTTTATCTGTTCCTCACAATTCTTACAAATACACCTCTACCATATCTTTTCATAAAAGAACGTACTAATAATAATAACAATATGTAATGTTCTCAACTCCAAAAAGGAATAATTAATTAATTAATTAAAGGTTACATCTCTATCTCCACATCATATTTAAATGATTCCATACTTAATTAATAACCATGAAGGAACATGACAGGCCCTCCAGGCATTGGCTGCATCCCTTCGAAAAGAGAATTTTAAAAAGTGACGTCACATACATACTCTTTTCTTAAATTTTATAAGGAACCTTTCTTATGTTTTGTTTGTTTGCTTTTTGTGTGCGTCTTTAGAAAAACTAAAGCACATTTGAGATGGTAACATGTAAAGAGATAAAGGTAAAATGGTTCTAAAAATGGCCAAGGAAGAAGAAAAAAGCTCTTGCACGGCCGTGGATGATACCGGTAGGCCTACATTGTCTATGGCTTTATTTAGCCGTAGGCTTGTAGTATTGGAAATATAACAGAGTTCACATGTTCATATATCCACTCTATACGTCTATGAAACCATTTAACCTGTTTTGCTTCAGCACAACAATATATGAGGTTAAGACCCATCACGACCCCTCCTTCCCCCACCTACACCTACCCCCCCCCATTCACATTGACATTAAGGGAAGCATTTGTGTTGGTATTCTATTACAATTAACACATTGCAAAGAATATTTTTTTTAGGGGGGAGGTGGGAGGATGCATGAAATAAAATTCTAAAATAAAAGCGATTCTCTAACGTCCACCCGGCTACAATTTGAACGACACGAATACAATTTATGTCAAACTATAAAATGCTGTTTTGGGTGGGTGGGTGGGAAGGGGGGGGCAACCTGCACACTATCGTTGCGCACATACCCACTGGCAATACTACATGGTTGCATATTGATATACATACCATAGACGTATATCAAACTACCAACACATTACTTACCAACAAGTATAGTGATAGAGAGTTGGGTTGCGATTCTTTTATCAAACATATTTTTCAAAGCATAATTACAATTAACCGAGCTTCCAGGTAGAACAGTTTGAGAGATGGTTCTTGGGTTGACGAGATGCCTAGAATCTTTCCTGTTTAAGATCAACCCCCCAAATAATTATGATCTATTCCAATTATACATGAACTTGCTAACGTTACCATCGAACATTTCGCACCACAGATGTAAACACAAATTGTTTTGACCCGTCTGGAGGTAGTACATAGCATTTTCAAACCCTACGACTGCTAAGTAGTTAAACATGTAACACCGGAAGATATCGGATAATATTGAACGCGTGCTACATCATGGGGGTTATACAACATAAATGTACTTTAACAACTTGGTGCTCACAAAATGAACAAAGACCGGGGAGGGATGGGGGGGGGTGGGGGATGGTGGTTATGAGTGGGACGGAGGAGCGCGCTTTCGATAATTTCGTGTCTCAGTCACTCTTTTCACAATATAGCATTAATCACATATGAAATGCAACTCAGACTTCCCGTCCCCCTCCCCCTCCCCTCCTCCCCTGTCAAAAATGTAGAGAACCCAAAAGACTACTTTTGTAAGGCTGCACGAACAATCAAGAAAGACAGATGCGACAAGAACATGGGACCTACGGGCCGCCGGCATGTTCCACAAGAGCTCACCGTAGCAGCATATACGTTAAAATATAGCTATAGTTAAAACAAACACTTGGGTGAAACTCAATTCGTGGTCAAGTACAAATATATGCGAAATGACACACAAACACAATTAGCCGCGTTATATATATTACATGAACTGAAACGTATACTGCTGTTATGTGACATGCTATTGGAACTCGTCATGATTTGCGCCGAGGGAGAGGTGGAAGGGGGAGGGGGAGGGGCCCAAATGGAAAATCACTTCAGATAGAGAGGTACTGTAAAGTTGTTGCTGTTACATTGTCAAAGATGCACACTTGAGATAGATTTAATATGTTTATGCTTACAGTCGTGTCATCACTGGAGGATGGGTTTGAGATGGGGTTGGGATGGGGTGGGTGGATGGCGGTGGTGGGTGAACATGCTACCGAGGTGATACTAAATACATAGTGTATACAGACTAACACAGACATTTTTTATAATGAATGCATGTGGGGGATGGGTTGGGGAGGGGAGGGGTTGATACTTAAGGGAAGCTCTTAGCAACACAACACCGACACTATTCTCTAGAGTCACATTTACTTGTTGTTATTTGTTGTTTTCGGAGAAATATACAACCAGTTGAAATTATACGATTAATGTTTTTCTTGTACTCTTAAATCAGTCTATAAATATTCATTAATCATCACGAATCAATTTGTATTCAAGTTAAAAATGTCAAATTAAGAAGCTTTAAGTAGGTCGTAAATAGTCTGTGCCTTACGAAACAGTCGCTGATGCCTCGACTGTGAGGGAACGGAAAGTAGGTCGGGGCAAGCTTGCATTGCAATTTCTTGGATGTTAAAACATGATGTAACACATTAAGTTATGGTTGCATGTTTCTAAACTCTGTTCAAATAGTTTGAGAGGAGAGGAGTGGGGTTACAAAAGCAACATTAAATTGAAACCGACTAAAATAACTAAACGAGTGTCAACGAATATTAAACATTTTAAGAAGAAGACACAAGAGATAATCGAGCCAGCTGCTCTCCACAAACTACCAGTTCTTTTTTTTATGGGGGGGGGGGTGGGGTGGGAGTAAACTCTAACTACACACGCGCGTCACAACCGTTACACACACATACACTATAATACATAGATATATATATATATATATATGTGTGTATATATATGTGCATATATATACATATAGAAAAATGTATATTTCTGTACGGAAGAACATAGCCATAAACAAAATGTGGTTTTCTAAGGAAGGCAGTTTTTTCCATTACAAAGAAGTAGAACTCGTTGGCTGTTGGTTCAACGACACTCCCTCGTGTGGCCTTGGGGAAAACATACTCTGTGAGCAGGAGTTCAAACAACCGTCCTACTTATGTCTCCTTCTATACTACTGCCATGTAAATATCTTAAGGCAGGCCACTGCTACGGATGCTTCTACCCACCATTAACTGTGATAACATGTAAAACAGCGTGTCCCCGAGGTGTATGTTAGTCTATGGCTGTATATCATTTTCATTTCAAAAATGATTTCTCGACAATCTTGGCCTTATCTCAGACAATTCTCCGACCTATCTTGCTGACTGTCAAATGTTTCCGGGATCTTTTTTTGCCTCATTTTTTATATTTTATCAATCTGTTCCCCTTTTTGTTTTTGCGGACAAATTCCAAATTCTGTTCATTCCGTTATATAGCAGGATTTTCAAGAAGACGGAAGGACAGGGTGGCGTAAAGGCGCCGCGGGTGTGTGAAATGGTGAGTGTGTGTGTGTGGGGGGGGGGGGGTATAGCGTCACAATCATGTGACAATATTTGTCAAAGCTTACTGATGTATTTCTAGCCATCACTTATCATGTCCAAGGAATGAAACATAACCGACAGTGAAAAACACTAGTAAAACCATTTTCAGTTTAAAAAAAAGTGCCAGACGGGTGCACCTCGATTAAAGTTTGGCCTACCAAAACCATTTTTCAAGGAAACTGACGTAAGTCCTGGAGATAACATAGCGGGCATGATATTTAATTAAGAACTCAAAGTATGTTACGAACTACATTTCACAGCGAGTATTTTCGTGCCCTCGTCAAAAAGCTGTCGAAGCTCTGCGGCAGAATATCAAGAAAGGAAAAAAAAAGTTCGAGCTGACCTTGGAAAACAGATGGTGTGACAAAGCTAACAGACCCCGTCGGGATGAAAATAAAATGAAAAACGACTTGACAGCAAGTTTGAAGTTCTCTGTAGGAATAGGGCCTCCATCGAGGGAGGAGGAACATGCAGGAATGTATTGAGAAAAATCTTAGCGTGTTATCAATTGTTACCTCATAGAAGCCTGACCTACTTATCGGTTCAGCAACAACGATGTTAACATTTGAAGATATCCTTCCTCCTCATTGGAAGGGGTGAAAATATTTTTTAAAAAAAACACGAAAAAAACAAAAGTACTTTCGCCTTAAACCTGCGTGGTAAGTTGATCGAGTCCTGGGTTCCAATGCGTGCTCAATTTGACACACTTGATTACTTGTCATATTTCTAACTTCCCAAACATGAACAAATAATTTGATTGTTATCACAGTCATGATCGTGAGATGTGGGGTCGCGAGGGTGTCACTGACTAAAATGAATTCCAGGTTCCAACAAATGGATTACCAAACAACGTTTGTAAGAAGATACGTGCGGAGAGATGATTAGCTTTTCTACCCAAAAGCTGTTGTTTTTTTGGGCTTCACAATGTATATGTTGGGATCAAATAACAACGTTTTTACAACACTGATTCTGCAGGCTTACGAAACTCGCAGGGACTCTGTAGGTGATAGAGCAAATGATTGACGGGGTTGTTGTGGGGGCGGGGGGTAGGGGGGTGGTATTGTCTATATATGACTATTAATCCCTATACATGTTTTAATACGGACGTACAGAAAATGTGGCGAAATTTATTATTTTAGACAACATACTGCAAATTTGTAGCATACACTGACTTTTAGATGTATCCACTCTCCACGTCTGAACGACAACTCAATAAAACGACCTTTTTGTTCACTGGTATGAGGGTGGGGGGGGGGCAGGGGGAGTCCCGGCTTTGTAAGTAATAACACGTCACTTATTACAAGTATACATAACGCTCGTTACAATGGCAACCCCCAATTTAGGGGAAACTAGTGTTTTTTTTCAATGAAAGGTCACTCACTGATCTTCAAATAGTAACCAAGATGTGGGTATCATAATCCACCCCTCCCTCCCCCTCCCCTCAGACAAAATGCAGACTTATCGGAAAGACTATCGTACCTCAAAAGTCCTACGGCTTCCAATGAAACGTTGAGCATTGTTCTTCTTGATCTGTTTATTATTATCATTACTGAAACGGGTGAAGGGAGGGGGATCAGGATATCATTGTCAACAAACGTACAAGCTAATCCCGTATCGTCGAAGCTTCTTTCTCAAGTAGAATCTGATCCCTTCAGTTAATCTATGCCTGATTTCATTCCTTTCCCATTTTTACGAAGTTTTATACCCAAATTTAGCTGAAAATATTTTACATGAAGTACATATAGTTAAATCTTTCACCAAGGTTTCATCTCGGTGGCCTTCTTAGCAATAATCTACTGCATTTAGCAGACTGACCGGTTATAAACTAGGAAGGGGACAAAAAGAGAAATTCAATCGAAAAGGGGGAACAGACAGGACTGTCATAAACATGATTGCGACTCCCAAATGCAACGGGAGTGACGCGGCCAATCGACGATGAAGGAATTTCACGTGTAAACACTACTGTGTTTTTTGTTGTTGGTAAGGCTGGACTTGATCAAGGTTCACCCCGAAACATCACACCACACACGGCGCACTCTATAATGAATGTTTCGGTTGACTTTATATAAATCACCTCGGTTTTTTTATCAAGAAAACATTCTCATGAGACCGGGTAGGTGATGTTCAAGGGCGACCCTCTCAAAACTTGTAAACAAGGCCAGTTCAAGACTCTTTTTATCTTCTGGAATACGAATTTACCATGCGGAAGGGCTCGTCACAGTCAAATACTGTCACCATGGCAACTACGCAGTCAATATATATGACGAACGAATAGGAGGGAAAAAATTGCAGAGGCTGTCGCACTATAACATTACACCTCTTCCCCTTTGTTAAGTGACAAAGCTCACAGGATAACAATTACTGCCAACAAAATTTGATTTTGAGTTCTGAGGGGTAAGCGGATTATCTTTTACCAGGGAGCGAATTAGGAATACACACGAAATATACAAGACATTGTATCGCATTCTCTATTCCATGAAAAGTCCCTCATAGTACTCTCCCCATTACATCACTCCCCCCCCATTTAACCCCACCCCAACTTCGCTGCCCAACCAACCTATACGCTGATGTTGCATACCTAACTGAGCCATCTCACAAACTTCAAAAAAGCATTCTGAAGGAAACCCACATTTTGATTTTTCTGGAGGATGACACTCCCTTCCCCCTACACGGGGAGGGGGTTAAGGTGAATGAACCCATCATATAAAATCCTAAATCAACTCTCTCTCCTACATCCTTATCCCTCCTCAAATTATCAAGGTTAGGCTTTTTCCCCGTCTGGGAAAACGATCATACAAGCAGTCGACCAATTAAAACTAATATACAATTAATTACAAACGGTTTATGAGCCACAGAATTGCTGAAGGTACAACGAACGAAACGGATGAGTAGCATCACACACACTACAGCAGAGCTGAAGAGTGCAGTGGAAAATAATTTCAAGTTCAATAAGTTCAATAATTTTCGGACGGTTGCTTCCGAATGCTACTGTTTGCAACGACGTCACTCGGGCTTTTAGCGCTCAATGCACTTTTGTCGCGAACATAAGTCTTTAGCACGCACAACCAGGTAGTAGGAAGTATAGATAACGGACGAAGGCGAGGAGGCCAACGTACTTCCACGGGACGTGATTCTGATCATTTTTTTAAATTTTTGAACTACAGACGATTGCTGCGTATCATAATGTTATCTACTCGTCTGATCGTGTGGGAGCTAAAACCGGGATGCGTTCTCACAATAGTGATGGTTGCTTAGTAGAGACACTCCACGCCCGTTTAAACAATGAAAACAATACGAGGTGTGTAGTTAAGTGGGTGGAATCATTAACAAGGAAAGTGGGGAGATGTTTTGTTTGCCTTTACCCTTTTATGGGAAGGTTTTGATTTTGGTCTTTTCTGTTCCCCTTTCCTTCAGCCATCGTTTCACTCCAGCCCTTGCGTAACAATAATTGATAACCCTGGTTTAAGATTATAACAGAAATCAAAACCAGTGAGGGTAACTGCCACTGGTGTGGAAACCATGAACAATGGCCCCATCACTACGGTAACCAAGGGTAGAGTCACGTGCACGGGACTGCCTTGTCAATCCTCACCATGGCAACCCAACCCATTGTTGTAGTAAAATGTTATATCCAAGACATTGTATTATCTTCTCAGCAAACAGCACATGCTGTCTCCCCAGCCCCCTCCAACCCCCCCCCACCCACATTGACTGCTGAGAGATATAGCAACAAAACTTGAGTCCCCTTCAGTTAAACTTTGTGATGACACAACAAGTGGGAGAAAGAATATCGTCGTCCTCAATTCAACTTCACAACTTAATAGTTACCCCCAAAAGTGCAGTTGCTGAAGGTTGTGGGGGGGGGGAAGAGGGGGAATTTTTGGTCGTGGTATTTCTAAATTACTGTCGTTACTGTCGTTATGTTGGTAAATATCTGTCACTCAACCGGAACGAATTAAGTTTTGAATAAAACTTTTGTTTTGAACAAAATTATAGTCCAAAGGTCTTGATGGCACTTCAGTCAACACTTATCTTCCATGCCATTCACTGAGACCAGCTTACTAATCTGTCTTCCAGAGACTGGTTTACCCCCAAGACCTTGTCGATTGTCAGTAGCTCCCCAACCCCCCCCCCCCCCCCTGGACAATAGGAGACAAAAGATGGTACATGCAACTGACGAGTAGGGGAAGGGGGGTATGGGAAAATATGTGTGTGCATGGGTTGCAATCTGTTCCAAAAAAGAAATTTGGCTTCTGGTAAACTGAATGGCTTTCTGATAAGTCAATGTGGTAAAAATTATAAATTTATTATCATATCTACTACGGACATAAACCGACATACTTTTGAAGGTACCTAACATCCTGTTAAAATCTGACGATATCATCTTGTTTGAGAGGACCCAAAAATACAATGCTCTGCTATTCCTACTGAACCAAGATGAACAATATCTGGATTAGCTGGTGTCACTGTTCAACTTTCCAACGTTGATACATAATTGATAATTAAAATTGGTCTGACTCACTCACTGACTGTCGGAATTTAATATTTGTATTCTTTTCATTCCTGTCTTTGTCTTCTTTTTCTTATTAAAGTGTAGAGGGAGAAAAAAAAAAGTTGTTGACGATTTAGACACAGTCTGACTCACGAGAGACTTCCCCCGAATGCAGACAGCAATATTATTATCTGTTTGAGGGATTAGAAGGGAACACGAAGTTTAGTGACATCAGTGCATAGTTATGATGAAACAAATATAATCCTGCCAAAAACAACAAAAACAGTAATGACTAAGGTCTGAAGGAAGACTAAACCAAAACCTATTCAAAATCTCATGCAGACAAGCAAATTTGAAGAGGGGGGAGGGGTGGGGTGGGAATGGGGGCATTATGCATCTTTCAGTGAACTTTTGACAGTAACTGTGCTCCTAATCAAAGGAGACATCCCTTATGCAAAACAAATTTTTATGCACATTTTGTAAGGTTATGCCACAAAAAAAAGGGTTATGATTTTTAAAATGATTCCAACAGCATTGCTCCCCCCCCCCCCCAAATTGAATCAATTTGATACACCACCAATGGAGATAACACGTGCCCGAGAGTTCTACCAAGTAACCCACATACACTCGAGAGGTTGCCCTTTGGAATACAAACGGAGGACTAGTAGGTGGGCAGAAGGCGACACATTAACCTGTTTTGGGGGTACAGATATTTGCTTGCAAGGTCCCACCCCCTAGGGTTTAGATGTCTGTACCCCTGTTGCTTCCACAGATGAGTGACTCTGCAATTCCGGTCGACTTCCTATAAACCCGCCCTACATTTCTCTTCTATCCCCTGTGCTCTCCGGAAAGATTCGGTTCGCTGGTCTCCGCTGTACCACAGAGCACGCCTGAACCACTTACAATCACAATTAAATTTGGGTGAAATCTTTGACATCTGATAACTTAATCGTTGACTTATGTAAGATATTTTGCTGGTGACAAATTTTCTCAGGCAATTTGGTTTTCTCTAGGTATTAGGTATTCTCTACATACATGTGTACATACCTCAGTTTTTCTCTCAGACTTTTTCAAGTCTGACCACATTAACCAGACAAGTACATTGTTCCATTGTCATCCCCCCCTCTTTTTTTCTATTGTTTTTTCTTCTTTTACTCGATTATTTACAGCACGTCCTCTCCTTGTAGGGGGGTGATCGAAACGGACGGTATCGCGCTGCTCACAGAGCCGGGATAATTAAACGTGACGATTACAAAAAATACTCTCCAGCACTTTTTGAAGATGATCCTGGTTACCAAAATCACACTGTTGTCCTAACCATGAATTGCAGTAAGTAAGTATGAACTGTACACATCGGGCACACAGTGGAGATTTTAAAAAATTGTGACCAATTTTTCGTCGCTTACATGATTGGTTGTGAGCATTGCAAAGAATTTCCTCTGCAAAGTTCACCTCGATAATTTAATCAAAATCATTCGAAACTTGTGTATTACAAGCCTAGCAGCAGTGCATGGGGATTAATGGCCTAGTGGGTATGGGTAATCATACCAAGTTCCTGGAATTGGCAAAAATAAAAAATCTGAACATTGTTTAATCTTGCCATTTCACTGCCAGGGTCACTTAAATGCATGTAGATTTTCTTAAAAATTCCACAAAACGATATATTTTAATCTAAGGAGGCCCTTAAAAATTGAACTAAATTAAAAAATTCATGAATGGCAGAGGAAATGGTCAAAGACATTTTTGCTTTTGACTGTTCGCTACAGCAAGTAAAAGAAGTTTGCAATTTTAAAGGGTGGACTTCAACGTCAATCATTGAGACAGTATTTCGTTTTGCATGTTTGACTACATGAGACTGACATATGGTCACGGCCTAAATCTGCATTTCCAGCATGGACAGTCACACTGGTTTTCACAGGGGTCATGTCATGACACAGGGGTCAAAAGGTACTGAGCCTTCTGCCTACCTTCAATGAAATACAGTATTTTGGGCAAAAAGTGATTCCGTCAAACTTTTCGAGACTATTGGGATCAATTTTGGCAACAGTGAGAACCCGTTCAGGACGCCCTGCTCAACCTCATATCTTAAACAAAAGTATGTGTAAAAATGTAAGTAATTGAATACACATCATAACCCCCCCCCCACCCCACCCAGAGAAATAACCATGGAGGTAACCATAGTGGAGTCTAAGAGGAAAGATTCCTATGCAGCAACAGAAAGCCTGTTATACATACAAAGTAACAATACTGACTATTGTTAATTGTTATCTGCCAACCTAGAACCATCTCTGTCACTTTCTGTAACAATACTGACTATTGTTATCTGCCAACCAAGAACCATCTCTGTCACTTACTGTAACAATACTGACTATTGTTATCTGCCAACCAAGAACCATCTCTGTCACTGTTCTGTAACAATACTGTCTATTGTTATCTGCCAACCTAGAACCATCTCTGTCACTTTCTGTAACAATACTGACTATTGTTATCTGCCAACCAAGAACCATCTCTGTCACTGTTCTGTAACAATTCTAACTATTGTTACCTGCAAACTAAGAACCATCTCTTATCACCTTCTCCTAAAGAGGAAACATTGTCAAGTGGCAAAAATCCTCAACTGTTAAATTAAAACAAACAATAACAAACCAACAAAACAAACAAACACAACAATGGGTAAACAACTACTCAACTCAGAACCAAAACCACCACATTTTCTGTCTCCCTCGACTAGAGGTGCCTTCCACTACCTAGGAACACCTCTGAGTGACCCCAACCTGGGTAGACACTTAACAGTCAACCTTCTCACAAACTCAATCGCATAATAACAGTTTAAATTTCCACCCTTTATAACAGAGAGCAAAAAAAGAAGAAGAAGAAGAAGAAGGAAAAAAAACAGAACCTCTCCGACAAAAAGGATGTATACCAAAATTTCTTGGCTAAGTTGGTGCTTTCTAAATCTCCATCCGCCTGTTGATAAGGTTTTTTCCCTCCCCTCTTTTTCTTTAAATTCTCTAGTGTCTCCCTGTTTCCTTCGTTCACAGGGGGCAAGGACGATTGGGTGACTTTCTCAGCTGTCAATAACAACCTGCAGGCGACCTGCGTAAAAATAAACGGACAGAGAAGGAACATTTACAGTCTTCCAGTTGAAAACAGAAACATGAACAAATTTGAACAAACCTAGTTGTGAACTGTGTATAAGGATAGTGAAATGGATCCTGTCACAGCCTGTTGTTTCTCAACGAGAGAGAGAAATAAAATCACATTTTTGAATGATTTTCTTATCACAAACGTCGAGGTCTACCCTTCGATGTGCCATCCCCATAGGCCTACTTTTGGCAAAAATTTGGGGCTGAATTTTAACCTCTGGATTACGCTATGTGCTCGCTAGAATGTGAGCGGATTACGGCTCTCGCCGATAGAAATATAATTGCATCGAGTAATAGACATTTCAGTCAAAAATTGCAAGTTATAATAAGACTGTTTTCCAAATAGGTCCCCATACGTCTCTCTTTTTATTTTTTTTTCCGGGGAAACCAGGATCCCCATGGATTTCAGTGATCACTGAGTGTTGAATAAGACAACTGTTTCCCGTGAAAAGAATAACCTTACCGCCGGACAGACTCAATGAACAAACTGAATATACATTCAATGACTGCTGTGTGTAACAGCAGCAACTACAATTTCAATACTGAAAAAGCAAAAATCATGTAGCTTAAATTGTGTTAATTCAAGGAAAGAAAAAAGTGGCCAAGTGAGAATTGGATTTTTTCAGCCAGTAGATGTTTTTTTTTCTAAGGTATTGGTCTTGTTTTTTAAAACAAAGTGCTAAAACTGTGGAATTCTAACCTGTACCCTACCCTCTGGTTTTTAAGTTTTTAAAGTAATTGATCAACAGCCAGAAATATTTCAAGTCCTTTTTTTGCCCCTCCTGAAAAACAGCCAAATCCACAAGTAATTTAGCTGTCGTGAAGCCTGAATTTCAAGGCATGGTCCCACAGACACTTTTTCAATTGTTAGCATTATTCAAAAGTTATGTAAGAAGCAAAAATAAGAAATTTTTTCAAGTTTCCAACTTTGTCTTCAAAATCTTGAAAACTTAACTAGTCGAGCTTTAGGCACTACATTTGTTATGGGATTTTAGCGTCGAATAGCTGAAACAACTCAAAAGGCTGCTTTTAGACAACAAAAAGATAAAAATATATATGAACAACGATAATAAAAAGAAAAGGCAGTGTTGATGGACTCAACCATGGAAAAAAAGCTGCTTGTAGTTACAATAATAACTTTATCCATTTCAACTACTTTTGAATACATATTGCCAATCACTTGCGGACACAATTGACTAATTTCAGACAAAAGGGTTCTGCAATCTTATCCTTTCCTCAATCTTGGGCCAAAGTTGACAAAATTTAGTTAATAGTACAATATCTTACTAGATTCCTAATCAGTGAGACCAATGTATTATAACAGTAACTGTTTGAAAATTGAAACTTTGATCCAGCAAAAGGTTTTGTTTGCATATTAAACCACAAACACTTTTCAGGTCAATGCTTA
Organism: Apostichopus japonicus; assembly: GCF_037975245.1. NCBI lineage: Eukaryota > Metazoa > Echinodermata > Holothuroidea > Aspidochirotida > Stichopodidae > Apostichopus > Apostichopus japonicus. The sequence goes on from NC_092570.1 coordinate 3,290,751, forward strand.
CAAAATTAGATAATCTGCTTGTTGAAAACACAACTGAAACAAAGTAGTAATAAATCGGTTCAAATTGTTACAGGAAAATCCTGGTGCTGTGACAAGAACTTTCTTATTGTAGCAACGACAGAATTGAAAGATCAATTCTTGTTGTAAGCTTTTCATCTTCTACAATTTTTGAAAATAAATCAAACAGCTTTTTTAATATTATGTTAGACTGAAAACTTGATAGAATAAAAGTTCTTCAGAGTGAAGGCAATCACTGGTTGTACAGAGTAATTAAAGTAAGGCCAGTAGCGGATGGGGCTGCGGGTTGGGGGAAGAGGGGTGGTGGGAGGTGGTGTGGAGGAGGTGGACGGGTGGTGGTGCCGAGGAGGCAGGGAAGTAGAAAAATTACCATCCGCCTTGAGAGACATCTTCCTCCATTTCAGTTTAGTTACCATTCTGTGGGCAAAAATGTATTGTCTCGTTTTGCATCTGATAACCCTTATGCCCGATTTCATAACTCCTGGGGTGACTTTTGGGTGGATTACAACAACAGTAATTTTCAGGTACCAGATCTTTCTTTCTTCAACAGTCGTGTTTGATTCCCCCAGACTGTAAGCAATTCTAGCAGAGAAGCGTTTTGGGCTGTCGCATATTTGCAGCTGACAGGTTCGCCATATTTCTCATAAATAAAATAGTAGGTATTTCGACAGATTAATATAAGTACAAAAAATCTTCAAGTTTCTAAAATTTCTTGAAATAGAATCTTTTCACCGAGTGAGTTCACGAAAAAGTTTAAAAATGGAAATAACAACGTGGAAAAAGGAAAGAAAAAAAAAAGGAACTGAAAAAATCCGTGAGATTTTATCTGATTTAAGATGCCATGCTTGTAACCTACAGAGTACAATACAACTGTTTGTCTCATATTCTTGGAACGTTCGTTTCGGTGCGGCGGGGGGGGGATAACAAAAATGATAAGAACTCCCCGACAATGTGTTTGCATTTATTATTTGATTATACCGCATGTGTTTTATACTAAAATAATTTTCCCAGGCTTTTATACATACATCTGTTTGCTCCTTTTTTTTAAAGATAGTTCTTAAAAATCCCTCAACTTTCCCATGGGAATTTAAATAAAACTTCAAGTAGACTGAATATAAGCCATTGAGCAAACACAGGCTGGGCAAATATACTTTTTACAAAGGGAACAGGTTGCCTAAACGAAAAACAGTTTTAAAAAAAGATACCAAATCCTTTTTATCCTTTTTGGCAAACTATCAGCAAAAAAAAAAAAAAAAAACAGGCTCAAATGTGTCAAAAGCAAATTAACCAAAGTTTTTACCCCGAATATTGGCTAAGACAGACATACAATAAACTATTAATCAAACAGATGGATTGCATCGACTGCATCAATGAGCTGAACGGGCCTATTCACCGTCAAAACAACGGATTTGAAAGCATTGAAAGCAATTTTGAACAAAACAGTCTTGTAAGTGCCTTTTAAACCGTGAGAAAATTTCCAGTTTAGTAACAGAGTCAACAGTTTTGTTGTCTGGCAACAAAAGGCCAAAAATCAGTACAGTGAGCATAAAGAGAAAATTGATCGGGTCTATAGATACACTCTTATCTTTGAAGTAATAAAAAATTGCTTTGTATTATATCAACTTGGTTCATTAAATAAGGTACCTTTGAGGGCGTAAATACAATGCCAAGCTAACCCTTTGATGGACTTTTTCTACTTCTTCCCACCAGATCGCTTTGTGGTAACAAAGGGAAGACACCCAGGTGCACGAACAGTCATTTAAAAAGCCTCCTTTTTTCAACTGCATTCTATTCCAGAGTTGTATAACATCTAGTTAAGATTGAAATGCTGATAAGGAAGAGTGCGTGTAACCTTTTGTCCCCCGGTAACCAAAAAAAAACTTGGCACCGATGAAATGAGGAACAAAAACGCAAGTTTTGTCCCCCCCCTACCTTCCCCCACCCCCTTTTTGCTGGTTTGGCCTATCACTGCAGACCTAAGATACAGTCTTCCAGCAAGCTTACAAATTCTGAGAGAGTAGTACAAGTGATAGTGGTTGTCATTTACAAAATATCCAATGATTTCTTGGACGTTTTAACATCTTTCAACTTTTTTTATTTTCCACTACTACCACACTCAAAACAGCCCACCATTCAGGCAAGAAACTATGATGGAATTGTCACCTACTGTATGGACTGGTTATGATCTGAGAAAAGGGTCTATTGTAGGCTGGAGAACTTTATCGATAGGTCAGACTTATAAATGGACAAGATTGTCTGTGGAAATTGTCTGGTATAGAATCTAGTCTTGAAAAAAGACTTAAAGGTTTAACTTGTAAAGGACAGTATTTGTCTAAGTTCCTGTCTGTCAAGATATACCTAAACACCAGAAGGTGTGAGTACTGTGCTTGTCCTTGGGGAGCATCAGTCAGGCAAACATTTTTTAAATTATTTTGAATATTCTTATCAGAGGAACTATTAAGTTGATTATGTTTTTAGTCCAGTCCAAATTTTTCACCTGTTTCCTTAAGGTTTCCTTCAAGGTAACTTTCTTTCTCAACTCCTATTTTGTATGTTCTAGAGAAGGTTAAACCTTCAACAAGATGTCCATGCTTCCTACAATAATACAGTCGCTTTGCTTCTGCATACAGAAGAAAAAACAAAAAAAACTTTGTCCAATAAGCTGGTAGGCCTGCAGTTCGTAAATTTTGTTGACATTAATTTTGGTGGATCTGTCAAAAGCATCCTGAGTTCCTGACCTGCAAATCTGTTTTCATTCAGTTTTCCTTCCATCATTTCCATGACAACAGGGAAGAAATGGAAATGCTTAAGAGCGACTGAGAAGTGATCATGCGTGCCATTTTCCTCAATCGGCTCCAAGGTTGGTAAGACACACTACACACGGTCAAACCAAACTAAACCCTATCTTCCTAAGAATGGGGGGGGGGGGAGGGGGGTGGATGGCCTTCTCATATAGAGCTACCATGACGACTGTCCTGAGGTCAAAGTTCAACATAAACAACTGCTGACTATTTTGTTAGCTTTACCTGGGGCTGGCGATTCCTAAAATATCATGTTTTTATTAATTTTCTGGATATTCCTACCCCATGATTACATCAAAGTTGCCACTGCAAAAAGCTGTCAAAAGGTCTGTGCTAGCAGAGGGATGACAGCGCTCCTATCTGCAGGAAGATTAAAAGAGGAACAGCGCTGGCTACGACCTAACCCTGACTTCCCATCACCTTACCTTCATTCGCCCTCAGCCGGTTCCGATACACTCTCAGCTTCCTCGGGTGCCTGGGGGGTCGGTGCTGCAGGTTCTGTTGTCTGCTCCTGGGGAATGCTAAGGGTGTTGTTGATGGTGTTTGGGGGGTTGCCCGGTTGCGGTGTTGTCGAACTGCTGGGCTGCTGATTGTTCAGAGGTTGAGGTTGCTGTTGGCTATTCTGTAATGCAGAAAGAAAAAGGAAAAAGTGTCAGAGTTTAAAATGATGCATAACATTCAAACAGATGAACAGATGATAAAAAAAAACAAGAAAAAAATAGAATCAAACCATTTCAATATTTTACAGTTTAGTAACTTAAACAAAAGTGCATTGAAAAGTTACCTTTCATCAGAACTACGCCTCCATAACACCCCGCCCCCCCTCCCCCTTGTCGATGCCGTATGAAGCTATCTATGATTAACGAAAGGTTATTATGTCTCCCCACTCCCCTACAAAAACCTGTCATCCAATCTACAAACTTCCATATGCTCTGTTTGTGTCATTTAAGAAAAAAAATGTATTAGGAATTTGTGTGTGTGGGAAGTGTCACCACGGTGTAAATTTGGTTGGAGACTGGGGGGGGGGAAGAAAAAAAGAAGCATGCTTAGCAAATTTCTGTTCTTTATATTCAAAGTGACAGCCAGAATTGAAAGGGACAATTCAGCAAGGTAATACAATAATTCCATGAAACGATGCAGAACAATTTCAAGTTTGAAAGGAGTTGTAGATCACAAAAGGCCTTTGTTACCAGTCACAAGATCAAGGTCGCCGTGTGCATCCAACCCTAACGAGTTGGGTTGCAACAAAAGGACAAAAGGTTTTGTGGCAATTATCTTCTCAGCACAACGACCTGTAATTATTGCTTTTTTAGGTACGAACATAAAGCGTGATGGACTGATTGGGATCTTTTCGTGGACTCACAGTTATTCAAAAGTTTTGATCAAAATCACTTCGTGACTTTCTGCAGGTGTATCTTTTTACAAAAAGATACGGGTAGGTGGGAGGTATACAACGTTTTCAATGGACCCCAAAATAGCTGCATAAAAGATCATAGATTGGACTCGGGGGATGAACAATTAGTGATACACTGAATGCAACAATTGCTACTTTGATAACAAGGTACCAACTTAAACCCACTCAAATAAAAAAAAATTGCCCAATTGAATGAATACTTTAGATATTTGCTTTCACACAAAACACTCTTTAAAAGGAGGACCTTCAACTTACCATCAATGACAGAAAATACCAAAATATACCATGACATGATATTCAAATACCCAAAAGTGAATTCGACAATTTAATTGAGAGGCACTATTCTATAATTATTTATGCCTATGATATACATTTTTTTCTCTTTTTTTTCTGTTCTCATGGTATACATGTCAGTGATCAAAGTTGACAAAGCAAGAATGCTCCTTTAATGCTAAATTGAAGACAAGGCAAGTGAAGCCAATAAATTTAAGCAGTTTTATCAGAGTACAAAAGGGGAAGCCTATAAATTTAAGCAGTTTTATCATCACAAGTATTACAAAAGTTTCTAGCAGTTTATATACATGTTTGAGGAAATACTGGGGGTTCACAAGTCTCTTCCAAGATGGTCAAAACAAAGGTTTTCCGCATTTCCCCCACCATCCCCCTCCCAACCCCTCTCCCTCCCAAATGTAAGAAACACGTTTCTTTCATTGATTTTCCTTTCCAATCATGCTTTCTTGTTTTCCACAGGCAGGTTTATCTGGTATCCTAAAATAATATTCTTCCAAATGACTTTAATGGGTTTCTTTTTATAACAGCACATTCTGTCTTTTGATTTTGCTTTTTAGTGCAACTTTTTCTCATTCTTAAACTTAAGGACTGCTGGATCAGACATGTCTCCAAGTTTATGCACTTCTGAATTAAAGACTTCCTATTAATCATGGTACAAGTTATAAAGTTTGTAATACTTGAATGGAGATGACACCGTTTAAATCTACCCTACTTTCAACGGTCGGGTCTTCTTCGGTATTCACAATCACCGATTAATAGCCCCTCCCCCCACACCCTAACGATACATTAAGTGGGTCAGCTTGTATTCATATTTATGCAAAATTAGTTAGCGATTTAATTTCCGGATCGTTATCTCACGGTAGGCTCTCCTTATCATCGTCACCTAGTTTTAATTTCTAGATCGACATCAATCACAGTCGATTTGAGTGGAAGCTTCCTGTTCCCGAACATACTAGGAGAGAAATGATGTCATATTCTAGACACGACCGATGCTTCCACGACAAACCGACATATAACATGAACAATTTCACAATGGGGGCATTTGGGAGATTACGGATGTGGCGTCAGTTCTTTTACCTGTGCTGTGATTTCTGGCTGCGAGTTATAAGTCATGGCAGAGTCCGAACCTTCCTGCTCATCCATTACTTCAACTTCTTCTTGTTCCTGTAAATAGATGAACGAAAGGAAGACAATCAGATACTGCCTTGAAATGATTTAAGAATACATTGTTTTATAACTTGAAAGCCACGACAAGGAGGAAGGCATGGGTTGGTAAAGGTGGGGGGAAGAGGAGGAGGGAGAAGGATGGCATTGTATTTCCTGATTGATGACAGGCAGGAACCCATCATACTGATGCCAGACTGTCAAAGTGCCCTTCCAGTTTAACCTGCACAATTTTTTACACTTGAGGTAGAAATGAGTATGATGTTTAATAGGTATTCGTTTTAACTCCTGTGTTAACGAGCTTGTTCATTCCATGACACAGAAAGGTATTTTCTCATGATCATAATGATAATAATGTTGTTTTATTTGTTTGTTGTTTTGTTTGTTTATTTGTTTTGTTTATTTTCTTTGTTTTGTACAGATCTATGCATATTCAGACACCTCCACTTTTGAACTCACTATATGCTTTCCATGAAATCAACTGACCATACCTTTACGACCACGTGAGTGAAGTTTAGTATCCAAGGTGATATCATTATACCATCTTTATGACCGCTGTACAGATAGGTAAACAACTTCAGCGCAAGGCAATGTAGAGCCTGTAAATAGCATTTTCAAAGTTTCCTTTTTCATGATATTGTGTCTTTAGCATTAATTCTCTTTTTTTGTTGTTGCTGTGTGTGTCTGACTCCTCCCCCCACGCCTGCCCACCACTCACACCCAAGTCATTACAGGAGAGATTCCCGAACACAATTCTGTGTCCACATTCCGAGTTTTGTGTCCACATTCTGTGTCCACATTCAGAGTTGGAAATTTGCATATATACCCATTGCACACTTTAGAGTAATATTCCAGTGGCTGAAGTTGATTGCCTATCAAAAATGCTGGTCCAAACCATATCCTTGTCGCATTTTCTTTGACAAATTTGGTGATATTTTGTGAAGACATCTAACAAAAGTATGACGTGAAAGATATCACTCAGATGAAAAACTTTTTTTTCCCTTTTTTATACTATTTTACTCATTTATATATTTATAGAGACGGTGTATTTGATGCAAATTCTATATACAGAAAATATCAATACAGAAATGACTTCACAAAAGACCACACAATGTTCGGATGAGAGGCTCATTCTACCTAAATACTGCTAGTACACTGAACTACATGAACCTCAAAAAAAAAAAAAAAAAAAAAAAAAAAAAAAATTGAAATGAAAAATATGGTAGTTTTGTAACTATATGCATGTCTTCAACCTTTCCCCAGACAATAAAGAAGATATGACCTCTTGTTCATCAGCTTCTGACCAACCTTTCCATTGCATCAAGTCTCATAACCAGAAGCTGAGAAAACAGAAGGCCACGTATCTAGTTTTTTATTCTTCTTTCATAGACAGCAAGTTTAGAATGTGTAAAATACAAAAACCACTCCCGAGCAAACGGTATTCCAATAAGAGGCTTTCTTTTGTTCACTGTAATTACACTTTACTTTCATAACTAATATTTAACTTTCAACTTTAATAGCCAATAATTCACATCTTTGATCGGCAAATAACCAAATGGAGATGTTTTTGCCTGTGAAGAATATATATTGCAAAACGAAATGTGTTCTTTTTGTTAAAGGAAATGCAATTTCATTCAGAAATTCCCTTAAATTTATGCCTGACTGTTGTAACAAGGTGACATTGCATAATTTTAACTAATTACTTATGAATATTTTTCAACAATGAAAAAGAATATGATGTAAAACAAAGCGAAGGGGAAAAAACCCAAACAGAATACAAACAAAATAGGTCCAAAATGAATGAAATTCCAAGAACGTTTAAGTGAGCTTTGCTATGTGAAATAAATAAGCAATGTTTCCAAAGTCCATGCTATGGGTATTTTACCGAGAGAGGGAGCGAATACCGGAAAATCCAGCTCCGATGCACATTACTCGAAACATGTATGAGTGAAAAGCTGAATATCTTAAGCTAGCTATTAGGCATTGATTCTGGCAACTTAATTGTTGACAGGGTTTGGGGTACTAAAAATTCATCAACTTAAACAGTTTAATAGGTAATGACTTCTTGCTTGCTGCACATCAGTATCACTACCTGTAGATCAATGCTCCGTACAGACACATGCCAAATTGTCTACCTGCCTGTTCAAAGGTTTGACCAAAATCAAGTTTTCACCAAAGCCCTGTTCTTTATTGTTTTTGTTGTCATGCTTTTCACATGATTCCATGTCAAACATCTGTACCACTAATGAGAAAGTCACTGAAATAACAGTACAGGCAAAGAGAGTGATGATGCGGTGAATCTTTTCAAGTGTACGATCACTCAACTACTAGCTTTTTGCTGGTTCAAAACCCCCCACCAAGGGACCAGATTCCTTTGACCTAGTACTTAAATATCGAGCTTCTGTGCATTGCAATTAAGTCTGGTCTTCCATGGATTTTGGTATTTTCATTTTATGAATTGTGAAATGCTAATCTCAGACTTTACTGAACGTTACTAATTTATTGCCGTTTTCTGCATTTGATTTATAACACATTTTTTTCACTTTTTTTATTTAACCTTTCTAATTTCTCTTTGTCATAGACAGAACCTGGATTTTTTTAATTCAACATCTCAGCACAAGTCACTTTTCTCATAAGAGTCCTAAAAATCTTATCTTCATGTAGGAAAAAAAAAAATGCACTTTTGGAAAAAAACAACTTACTAGTTTCCTGGCTTACTGACCAGGGTGAACAATCTGGAAGATTTTGTGGTGAAAATTTCTTATTTGGGGAGGTTGACAGAAAAACTGTTATGTGGGTCAGTTCACAGTTACTTCAGGTTGATGTACTTAAACATTCAAACATGCTACGAGAGACAAGTATGTCAGGTGAAAACCACTCGGTGGTAAGAAATACTTATCACAGAGGGCAACAGCTGTACAACAAAACTCATTACATATTCAGAATACTTTGGGGTTAGTCGTGCAATCAATGCGGCAAATGCACGAAATCATAGCAAGTCTTTAAGTGCTGCTTATAACCGCCTACCCCATTTGTTGCTTAACTACAAAATAAAAAAGTTTTGGGGTGGATATTTTGCATATTTTTTAGCAAAATGTTTTACCAGTCTCACCTACACTATACAATTTGGTAACATCTTTGACTTGAAACTAAATATTCTTTGAACTCGTTTGAAGTTGAAAGACACTAAAACAGCGTGTAAGATTCGGGGAATAATTTGGAGGTAAAATTTTGTATACAATTATCAGTTTTCAGGGTTCTGAATTTTGTCTGTTATTAGAATAATATGGTTTCTGTGTAGTGTTCCAAAAAAAATCTCTGCGCTTTAATAGCATTTCCCTTGTTTTTGAAAAGCATTTTGCTGCGCAATACCGGATAAATTATGCTTGAGATCATTACCCATAATGCAACTTTATGCTAAATGATTAATTTTGTTGGAAACCTTTGATATAACAAAATAGAAGGGTTCTCTTAAGACGCGAGAAAACTTGACAAGCCTCCTTGAGGGTTAGATAGCACAGTAAGCACATAGAAGCAAATATATTTTTCAGTTACAAAGATCTAAACTTTCTTATGTATTAATATAGTATCACTGATCAAGCTAGACAGGAATCTGGAGACAGTGTTTTTAACATCAACATCAAGAAAGAAAAAAGGTTTCCAAAACAGGATCCCACAGTGGGCTAAATGGTACCAGGAAACAAAACCATTCATTCACTTACCAAAGCTACTCATTCATTCTTTCATATTCATTCATTCATTCATTCATTCATTTCATTAATTCACTCCATCAATCATACATGCATCCATTCATATCTTCAACCATTCATTCATATTCATTCATTCCTTTATTAATTCACTCCTTCATTCATGCATCCATCCATTCACATATAGGCTAATTAAACAAGCTAGTTGGAAGTAACAGCTACTTGAAATGTCTACGTAAGTCTATGATACCTGTGAGTTGCAAAGAGTATTATTAATAGTTAAAAGATGTGTTCATACCTAACATTAATATCTAAACACAGCATTTGTTTAAACTTTATAACCTAGCAAATTTGTTTCTCATAAAGTAGTTTCAGGGCAAGTTCAGTTAAACCGTACATTGTTATTGGCCCAATAAACTACAATCATAAACAGCGTCGTATTCAAATAGTTAATGGTAGGTTTCAGTACCATCTGGATTCTGGTGTCAAAGATATATTTGACCTAAGAAGCATCCGGGGAACGCTTAGGAATGAAGAAATGAGCAACTTTGGAGGATTCAGAAGGCACTCAGATCTGGAAGAAAATAGAAGAGCCCTCAAAAACGGTTCCTAATGAAGCAGCTATTTAACTGAGAATGGTAACCTAATCGGGATAATCATCCATTAAACGGTCTGGATGAAAGGTCGTAAAGACGTCCACAAAGTACTCAGACTTTATAGTCGCTCCGTCCTGTGACGAAGGAATCATCTCGGCAGTGGTTGCCACTTCCTCCTCTCTACCAGACGACTGGAAAAACCGATGGTGTCAGAAGATATCTCTCCCGAACGAGAATGATCTGACCCGCTACGATACTAGGTCAAGTTATATGAAGAGAGCGACGAAACTCAGGCTTACAGAAAGCTTCACATTTCGAGTCACTACGTGTAGTAGAAGAAGACTGTCCCCAGAGAAAGGCTCGTATGTCCCTATCATGAGAATTATGTCATTATTATGTTTTGTGTATCCCTCGCGGAAATCTTTCTTTCTGAAGCGTGCGTCAGCGCAGAGAGCCCGAGGACACGCCGATGTCAGACGTACAAAAGCCAAAAAGAAAGAAGAAATAAGATAGAAAAAGGAAGAAGAAATAAGATAGAAAAAAGAAAGAAGGAAAAGAGAAAGAACAGAAGAAGAAGAAGAAGAAGAATTTAACCTCAACCATAACAGCACACTTAACTTAATTAAACCAACAGCCTAGAGTATCCTTGGGTAGAATGTTTAGAAGGGTAGACGAGGGGTCAACAACGTGTGAACTGTCGCAATAAGGAGTAGGAAACGGGTCACACAGATGACGAGGTCATAAATCTGTTGGTACATTTCTCTGAGTCTTTTTATTTCTTATGAAAAGTCGTTAAGTCTGCATGACCGACTGTCAATGGTTCATTTTCGTTTGTAGCTCAGAGTCATTAATTCTTCTATGGGTCTGCGATAACGACTGTTTATTCCTGTCGACTTTTATGAATGAGGGTCGCTCAGTGACGGACACCTAACCTTCGTCAACAGTCATTACCACCCGGAGATAAATATTGAGGTACGTGACAAAACGGGCGTAAAAGAAGACAAAAGACCAACACAAACAATGTAAATCGGCCTTGAAAATGATGAACAGTCGGAAAAATAACAAAAACCGACTAGACAAGAAATGGCAGTTAAGTTTATACCCTGCAGGGACACACACAATAGATTATCACTTGTGAGACATATTTCACATATTTGTGTGCACCCCTACAGCAGACAGGTTATTACAAACTACTTGGCTTGCTAATGGCCCAAAGTAAATGTGAACTTAGCATGTATTAAATTTCCTTCTTTTGCAATTGCTTTTGTCATTTATGGTTTTGTTATGGTTTGTTTTTGTTCTTTGTATATATATATATAGTTTTTGTCCATATGCATTATTTTAACTGTGTTAACCCAGAGGGACCTACTAAATAAGCCTATAAAGGTTATATATATATATATATATATATATTAGTGCTTGCACAGGTATCTGGTTACCCTGGTACCCACCTGACGAGCCACTACCCGGTTCCTAATTTATGACCTGAATCCTACACAAAGTGTGATTTGTTTTTGCAAACAGATGGTTAGGCAAGATTTTCCCATTGACTTAGTGTGGTGTTAGGCTACCATGTGGTCGAAGATAACGGCAATCATGCAACAATGGATATCTTATAACTGCGTCACAAGTCCAGCTAATAAAACAGATGGTTAGGCTAGATTACCCCATTGACTTAGTGTGGTGTTAGGCTACCATGTGGAAGAAATTGACAGAATTCTCACAATTATTATTTATTCATTCATTTATTTCAGAGGGAAAGACCGACAAGGAATTTTACGAGATGTTACTAATGGATTATAGACGGGATAACTTAAAAATAATAATTGCAAGTGGCTTTTTACTAAAAGTTTATTCCAAATGCGATCATATTGTGGAAATTGCGCAATCCCGTGGCTAATGCGAACCCTGGGCCTGCATGATAGATAGTCGTAGTGAAAACTGTTTAAGAGCTAACTTGGACATTTATATGGTCTGATCCAATAGACGTGGAGAGCAAACATAAGCAGCGGCGGCAGTGCAATGTTAGTAGTGATGTTAATTATATGAAAGTTATTAACATATTAATGAGAGAAACAAAAGCAAATAGAAATTATTGAGGAAGGTTTTATACCTTATCTTACACCTACGTATTTGAACATGAAAACATTGTCAGTGGAGAATATAATTCATATATTATAGCATCAGATATGTAATTTCTTGAAAATTGCTAAACACGAGGATAAACAATTTTTTCCGGGTACCCGGATACCCAACGATAACGGCTCTTGGGTAACCGGTTCCCGATTTTTGGACCTGTGTAATATAGTTTTTGTCAACATGTATTAGATTAACTGTGTTATACAGGGAGTGACCTAAAAGTCTAGCCTACAAAGGTATTTACAGTAGGTCAATTACTTTTGCAATGTCATCAGATACTAATCAATTATATATACTTGTTCCATTTATGTATGTTGTGTTAAAAACAAGTAAATGAAAATGAATAAAGGATGAAATCAAGATATTCTCTTCTGTTGCGTGGAATCTGTTTAGATTTAGATTGATGTCATTCTTACATTTAAGTCCAGGGATGTAAGTGCAGCCAAAAAAAAAAACCGGAAAAATATTCGGAGACCCCAGGTGAATGCCGTCCTAACACATCCTACTCCTAGCTCTGACTACTTACACACTATCGTTACTGTACGTTAGGCTAGCTAAGAAGTATTAGCGCTAACACATCCTACCCCTAGCTCTTACTACTTACACACTATCGTTATGTTAGGCTAGCTCAAAGTTACGAATACGTCGCAGCGAACTACGGAATAAAAAACAGTCTCACATTCGAATGCGATTACAAATATCGACTTTCATATGCGTATCCCGTAGATTTCCGCCGCTCACAAATATCACAAGCGTTAATTCCAAAACTTATGTCGAGCACCAGCAGTTACGAAGATATTAATTAGCAGTCCAATCAACATGAATTAGGCAAGGTTTTTCAACGACAGAAATGAGCTATAGCGATTTGAAGTTCGCACGTACGCAACGATATTCACATGGCACAATGTTGTCCAGTGCAATGCGATGATGCGAAACTGGAAATGGTATTTTGAGTGATCGATGAGTGAAAATTGAAGTTAGCTTGCTACAACGGGCCAGGCATTTTTGCCGCGTTGTGTCTTTGATATTCGAACAATTTTGTGGAACTTTATTGGAATTTAAAAAAAAAACGGATTTCCGTAAAAATCTGGAAGACTTATTGGAATTAAAAAAAAAACGGATTTCCGTAAAAATCCGGAAGACTTACATCCCTGAGATTGATGTCATTCTTACATTTAAGTCCCTTTTAACATTTTCCCTTCATGACCATGCTGCTCAAAGCGGTAGTAAAAGGATACGGCAAAGTTTTAACTGATAAATTAATGTTGGATTTAAAAATCATCTACCCACTCAGAGAAATATTAAACATACAATCCAAAACACAAGCTCTTTGTACAAAAGAGTACAGTTGTATGTTTTCAGTAGCATTAGCTTTCATGTAATGGTCAAGTGTGTTATTACCAAACTGGGACGTTTCTTATGCCTTCAGCTGCTATGAGACTTAACAGAGTTACTAAAAACAAGTGCAAATTGAGAATGAAAATTGAGATGTTAAACGCATAGAGACTTGTACAGCTCCGCATGTCCATATAATGGGGCAAAAACCTAATTATTCATCAAATACAATCCAGGGGATTACTGAATTTGTGGCAAAAAGTAATTATGTAATGGTTTCAGCTAAAGACAAAACATTCAAGGTGCCCTAAAGAGTTGCTAAAACTTGATGTGGTTTTAGTTTAGTAGGTTGAATCTGACCAGTATCAGAAGACATCTTCATTTCTGTCCACCATTTATCATATTTATTATATTCTAAGATGATGTGCGTTGTATGCTATGATATTTCACAATGTGTTTCAATCCTGTACTATGGCTATGATATTCCACAATGTTTACATCCTATACTGTGCTATATTTCACAATAAGGTTCACTGCTATAAGTAAGCTATGACTAAGCTATATACTATGCATATGATATTTCACAATGTTTCAATCCTATACTATGCTATATTTCACAATATGCTTCACTGTTATAGTAAGCTATGATGAATGTGTTGCGATGCCACATTTCCCAATGTTTCTATAAAATACTGTGCTATGATATTTCACAAAGTTTTAACACCCATACTATGGTATGGTAAAGGGGTATAATAAAGGAAAGGGTGGGAAAAAGAGAGGGGGAAGGGTCGGAATAAGGAATGGTTAGTAAAAGAATGGAGAAAGAATTGCAAACTAAAATGTTGACAGTTACCTCATCTGGATAAAGTTCGCAAGCTTTGGCCAAAGTCATGCGAGCACTGTTAGACCGTTCCAGGAAGTATCCGTTGGACGTCTCATTCGACTGTGCTGGTGGAGACCAATTATTGTAGGTGTACTGGGTGTTACTCGAGTAGGATCTCTATAAAACAGAAAAAGTAAAAAGACAACTTTACAGAATTGCTTTGATAAACTGCATTTTTGTAGACAAGAATCTGTTGGAAAGTCAAAAGCACTGATCCACTTTCTGAGGTAAAATCATCAATTGATCATTCAACATTCTCCACGTTTCAGAGGGAATATATATATACGTACAAGGAGAAAAAAACAAACAAAAAAACAAAAACAACAACATTTATTGTGCAACATTTGCCTCATAAGATTCTTTTGTCTGAATAGTTTTGTAGAATGAATGGGAAAGGTACCACCAATGGGACACTTGTATGATACTATAGGGGAATAAACCCAATGCAATTGCAAGCTGGAACGACTACTGCCACAGGGTAACCAATTTTTCTGTGGACACAAATGGCCAAATAGTGTGTCAAAAAATATGCCAAATACGACTTGCTATTTTACGACAACTGACCCTATACCTCCCTATGGGTAGGAATTATCGAGTGGGTTCGTAATTTTTGTTGGTAAGGGGGGGGGGGGTCGGGGGTCTCTTAGATGTACATTAGGGAGAAAAAAAACTCCAAAATGCTATTTGGCCAGATGTTTCATTTTCTTTCGGCCAATGAAATTTGAAAGAAAAATGGCAATGCAATACTGCAATACAGATACACAGCTATGTAACAACTGTGCTTTGTGCAGGTAAACATAGTAACTAACCCGCTAATAATTTTCTTTTTGAGTGGTTACCTGGTACACTTTTTGAGACTTATCAACTAAAAGTGGCTGATCTGAAAACTGTCCGTAAGGAGCAACTCAAAAAACCAACAGATAAATCTCAAGACATTTGTTCAAACATACCGTTAATTTTACGGTGACTTAAAACGTCAAAATGTTGTTCGTTCTAAGCTTTCGGGTATATTTTGTCGTAGCATTATCAAAAATTTCTAAAACAATCGATAGAAAGCCCTGCTTGCATTGTAGCTGCTATTTATTTCATTTTTTTTGTGTCAGAATATTCTTAAAACTGAAAGTCTTTTTTCTATACTTCCTCTGTATCCTTTCAAATTTGCATAATGAAAAAAACTGAAAAACAAAACAAACAAACAATAATTAAACTTATTTAAATTAAAGCTTAAGTCCAAACCTGACATAGTTTCTCTTTATAATACTAATCTCTGCCTTTGTGATGATAGTAGTTCGAATACCTTCAATACCAAAAGGCAAAGCATGATATTTACGATTACAATTTATTTTAGAAACCTTACAGATTTTGTACCATCATTCCTCATGTAAATTTTGGGGCATCAAAACCATCATTTTTGGCCAACTTCAGTCGCTATTTGTGAACCTAACCCAACTAGACCAGAGAAGGATTTCCTCCATTTTACATGCACAACTGAGTCAAAGGTATGTTATTATATATATTTTCTATTTATTTACAAGAATATAAACTCTGCATTATGCATAGTTTGTTCATAAACTCACACTGTAAGTAAGCACAACAGGATACCACATGAACCAGAAATAAAAAAAAGAAGACCTTTGCAACAATACACAAACAAGATGATACATCAGTTTTAACTGACATATATTTCTTAGCAACTATCAATAAGCAATCTGTCAAACAAATGCCCTCCTATCAACACTAAGGAACAAGACTATTGTTTGTTCAAAACATTTACTGAAAAAAGGAAAAAAAGTGTGTGGGATTTGGTGAATAAGGAACTTGCTGAATGCCTGATAGGTGACTCAAATTTACAATTTTTTTTCTCCCTCTCCCCCTCATTTTTATATTAACCTAACAACATATTTTTAGGCCCATGTTATGTCTGAAGCATATACAATTTATGAAAAAAGTTTCATAATATATTTCATAATTCTACCCTACCTATCTCAAAGAACAAATTTCCATTTTAACTTCAATATTTATTGTGTAAAAGTAGGAGGGTGTGACGTTTCGATCCTAGCAGGTTTTTTTTCAGAGGTTGAATGACAGCCTCTGACTGACAGCTAGGATTGAAACGTCAGGCTACCTTACTTTTACACATTCTATTACACAGGCTCTTTTGTGGATAAACAGTTTGCTAACAGTTTTTGTTTTATTTCAATATTTATTAATCAATAAATGAAAATTGCATCGTTTTTTAATATCTACACATATTATTCACTTTGTTTAACAAGTTTTTTTTGGGGGGGGGGAGGGTGGGGGGAAGGGGGGTCTTAGAGAAGTACACAGTTTCTCAGACTTCTTGATAATTAACACAAACAAAAGAGGCAATCACACAAACCAATGTGTGTCAAGCATTCTCCAGAGAGAATTTTCACACAATTCTGTGTACAAATCAAATGTTGGGTAGTGAGCTTTATATATACAGTACACACAATATAAACTTGTATACAAAACATTTTCAGATTTTCTGTTCTAGTTTTTGATTACAGAAATTCTTGGCATAATAAAGGAAAATAGATTTTCGCAGGCAATCAGGTTAACAGACCAATGCACGAAATATTGGTGGGGGGGGGTGGGGGGTGCTGTTAGATGACCCTGTACAGAAATCTGCAAAATAGTGAGCACATGTTACTGGGTCACTGGCTCACACTAAGATATGATACCATATCGTTCTTAGAATGTTTTGCCTTAGGCAAAAAAAGAGGTCATGAGCCAAATTTCGATCATAAGTTTGGTATAAGACTAGAGATAGATACACTCTTTAACTAGTGGTCAAAATAATGTGAAAATAACTGTGGGTACGCTCACTTTGGACGAGGTGTTGTAAAGAACATTAATATCTTAATATATCATACCCAAGACAAATAGGTTCACTAAATAACAGGAACCCTCCCCTCCCCACCATTTTGTTGATTGCTCTCTCTTTCCACTCTGACACACAGCTCAATGTTTTAAATTATTCGTCTGTCCGACTCCCACTATCTAACTTGTACCCGCTTTTCTGGTTTAGTCTGCAAGAATTGAAATTGAGGCCCTGTATATGTCTTGTACACTCTTACGCTGTGGGTAAATGCTTCCTGATAGTCCATATGTGATAACTATTGAGACCTACAGCTGGTCACCGTGAGCTAAACTTACATCCATTATAGAGGGCGACACGACGGCTTACTTGGCTCACAATAACATCCTGTTTTTCAATTTTCCACTGTAAAATGACTATATTTATCAGACATACATAACTTCAAAAAATTCTTGAAAGATATTTTTCAGATATTAATGTGGGTTTGTTTTATTACTCTCTTTCAGATAAAACCATCTGCTTTTTAGAATTCGACTGGTACAAACTTGTTGGGAGCTCAAAGCCTACTGGTACCCCTGAAAATCGAGTGAGATGTTTTATTGAGACATTCATTCCAGATGAGGTAGAAAGAAAAGATACTTTTTTATGGACAGGAAATGTTTTATTATTATACGGCAGTTGGGGCTGGGACGTATGGTTTTTAACTTCTAGTACCCCCTCTTTTTAACCTAATCAAGTAATACACAGACGCTTGTAAACCTAAAACTCAATTTCATAGAATGACCTCTCGTGAAAAGGGTTTGAGAGTAGTCTTCGTCTGGACATGTAGGAGGACAACAGATGGTATCCGGCAGACCATCTGCTAAATTTGAGTTACATCAAAACAAAAAGTCAGCCGGAAAAATATTATACAATATATATAACTTCCTACCGGTGGTTCAAGCCAAAAATCTGAAATAGGCAGTCCAATCCACGTTGAGGGGTGTTGAATTTGGGGGACGGAGAGGGGCACAAAGGTGTCAATGGGATGTCGAGGGGGGTCTGAGTGTGTCTCCATTCAAAAGAAAGGGGTCTAAGGGTGTCAAATTGGGGCCATAACATTTTTTACTGAGAGTGCTCATATGCAAACTGATGGCATATTTTGGTAGCTTTCAACAACATGGAATTCCCAGTAAGAATCTTCTGAGAATCTACACAAGTTATATTTCGGTGATACTTATTCGTTCTAAGGGGGGGGGGGGGTGGGGGCTGATTGACTCTTAGTTATATAAAAACAGATATAGCTACAATCCACAAGTTACACAATCTGTGAGATAGACAGACAGACAGCAAAACATATGTCCACAGAGTCGTTTCCACTTTCAAGACACCATATGCTTTTTGGAGGGAAAATAAATATCTCAGTTTTGGTTGGACTAGTTTTTTTTTTTTGAACCAGTGACTTCAGGGTAAGTTAACTTGTGCTTTAAACATGAGTAACTGGTCCATAACCTAAGATATGCCAGCTGAGACCGACTTAGTATAAATTTTTACCAGTAAGTGCTTCACGATGGACAATAGAATGTGTGACTGGGGGCAATCCAACTCTTGTGTAAACTTGGTAAGACCTCATAGCGGCAAGGATAGGTGCCACAATAAAAAATTCTGCATTTTTTTTTCTGAGTCAACATATAACAAAATAACACTTTGATAGGAATTTTGGTTCCAACGTAGGGAGCAGTAGCAGCCTCTCTGGGATCAGTAGCAGCCTCTCTGGGATCAGTAGCAGCCTCTCTGGGGCATTGACTTGCTTTCCCTGAAACCCATCCTTATAACAACCCCCCCAAAAAAACAATTAAAATATCAATCAAACAAAAATGTTTACAAGTTCATTGCAAGTTTCTTTTGTTTTTGTAATGAATTTGATAAAATTGGGTCATATTTTGCGCATGTATCTGACAACAACAGAACGAATGATATCATCGTGGTTTTGTTTTTCTTTCTAATTTTTAAATCATTCCTCCAAAAAAGAAAGGGAAAAACATACTTCCACACGAAAGTTACATTTTGATGAAAGTAACGTCTGAAAAACGGAGACCATCGACAGTTAAGAATTACGTTTCGAACATATCGTATTTCAAGGTTAAAGTCAACGAAAAGATCTAAAAGTGATGAGATCACAGTCCACCAATTGTAATCCATTTCCTGGAGTATGCGAAGGATTAGCCAATCAAAATAAGGTGAGAATTCAGTCGACCATATCTCTAGCTGGGTACAATATATTGAGGTGGGATTCAAAGCAGAGTAGAACCTAATACCTCTTTACTCAACGGTTACATTGCCTGCCTGCTGAATATCCCTTATAGCAGTCGAAGGGGGGGGGTGAGGGGGAGGGGGACTTACCCTTTCTAGTTCATCACTGAGCCACTCTACGGCCTGATGCCATTTGCGCTTCAGATCGGTGTGGTTGTTAAGGAGTCCCTGGGCTATCTGACAATTGCTGAATAGGACCACCATACACTTAATGCACTGGTAAGCTCTCTTCTGGTGGTGGTTCTTGGACCTCTGGATCGTGTCAAACAATCCATCCCTATCTTCCGGGATACCTACAAGTGTGAGGAGGATAAGTTTTCCTTGTTTAGCATTTAAGCGAGCAACAAAGTTTCGGTCACTTTCTCATTAAATTGATGAATCAGTGGAAAAAAAAACAATCAGAATGTTTTCTATTACGAGAAAGGCTTGGTCAAGTGTGAACCGTTTGGACGGGCAACAAAATTTGAAAATATTTTCCCCTTAAACTGAGATACAGAATAAGATCCATTCATTTGACTCTTCATCAATTTTCTTGGGTGTAAATACATTATTTTCAAAAAACATTTTACGTGTTTAGCTTCCTTAGCAACCATTATCTATGTACATGCTGTTACTAAGAAACTTCACAGGTGTATATTTTAAGGTCTACCTAAAACAAAAGCGAAGAAAAAAAGACCGTCTTAAGTTTTGGATTTGCCCTAAAGCATTCAATGGGTTTACTAAACATAGGTACTTTAAGCAAATAGGACATTCAGTCTGATTAAAATCAGAAAAGAAATCCGAAAAAAATAATTTTCACTGAAAAAATGTATACTATACATATTAGTCAGTTTATCTTCAATGTCAAATTAGTGTTTAACAAAATATTCAGTGATCTATTACAGAAAGCTTGCTGCCTTTCAACTTAATGCCAAAGTTGTTTGTCCAACATAGCACTCCCTGCTACTAGCTTTGATAAATCTGTTTTATTGAAAGCATTGCCGTGTTTCAACCTACATGCCAAAATTGTTTGCCTAACATAGCACTCACCCCTGAGAGCATTGATAATCCTGTGCTGTTGCCAAGAATCTTCCATCATTAGGATCTGCCTCAATAGGTCTAGGTAAGGTCTCAGTTCGTAGGTGTAGGCAAACGCTATCTGCCAGAGAAGCTCTCCCAAGACCAGTAGAGAAAACTGAGGATGTTCCCAGCAGCAAAACTGTCAAGAAATGCAAAAGAAGGAGGACAAATAAATAAGATTGATTTCGAAGAGGTTTGAAAATTTATGTCTCTAATAGCATCGTACAGTTACCAGGGATATCCAAAAACACTGCTGTGTGTGAAGTTTGGCTTATTGACGCATTGCTTATCACACTTATATAGCGTAGTCTATGAAGAAATAGGAAACAGTGAATTGTGGTCCCTATTAATCACAAAGTAATTTTAAGCAAATAATCCAAAGTCCAAACTAAACATGCCCCCCCCTCTCATATCCCCCAGAGAAACCCCTACTTAATCAGCTATGTTTTGCCACTATATGAAAAGATACACCACAAATATTAACAAAGTAAATACTATGTTACCCTTAGGTAGATACAGCAAGCCATACAAACTCATCATCAGACACATTAAACCCTAACACTATCTGCCAGATATGATACACCGATTAACGGAATAAACGCTACGATAGAAACTAGGGAGGAGAAACACTACGATAAAACTATGGAGGAGAGAGTATTTGCAAACATTGGAGAGTACAGCACAGGAATTCACCCTCGTCAAAAACGAGGCCCACATTTAATATTCACTCTGAGACCAGGAAAGTCATTTGCGGGAGATTGGCCTTCTAGCTTTCGGCGATCGATTAACAAAAAACAATCAACCCCATCAAAACAAAAATTTCGCAGACGTATGTACGAACCCTGCTAGATTTGAGAGAGATCTTTTACGTCAGTATTTAGACTTTGGTAAGTTTTGTGATATATTAACAGCGCAAATTCAAAGGATAG
The DNA here is from genome assembly GCF_037975245.1 of Apostichopus japonicus. Classification (NCBI taxonomy): domain Eukaryota; kingdom Metazoa; phylum Echinodermata; class Holothuroidea; order Aspidochirotida; family Stichopodidae; genus Apostichopus; species Apostichopus japonicus. Next base: position 3,312,221 of record NC_092570.1, read on the forward strand.
GATGTAAAGGTGTACGAAGCGATTATTTCAACGACTCTACCAATATCGATAGCTCATCGAGACGTTCATTTTACGAGTTTCTTTCTTTAATTATAACCTCCGGTCCATGCGGCAAACTTCACGCTGTACATGGCCCTCGACACATCGCGGCTACGGACGGCCTTTCGACAGCTGTGGAGACAAACATAAGTTTTTCTCTCGTGTGAAATCACCCGACAATAATAAGCAAACCCCTATCCTTGAAAATCGGAGGGAAGATCCATCAGCAATCATATTAATGACATAACCCGAGGGTATGGCCTCACCCTAAGCAATTTGGTGGTCTCTTCAGAACTATTGCAATCTTCGATGAGTTTCTTGACGTATCCACCTCTGGAGTATAGAAGCTCTTCGACTCGAGGTTGAACGGCCATCAATGGCTGAGTACAGGAGCTGTCACGGAACGGATTAGGTGAAGGCTCAGCATTCTGTAACGATGAAAAATAAAAGATAAAAAGTTAAAAAGATAAAAAGGAAAAAAAGGACAAGCAAAAAACACAAAAAAACAAACAAAAATCCAAATCACAGGAATAGAATGACCAGACCAAGGCACTGGATCTGGCCAGACAGAGCTGGCTAGACCGGCTGCCCTTGGCAGGCTACGGTATAGTTGGTGGTAGTTTTTTTTTTGTGAGTTGAGCGTCGATGGCGAAGGAAAATGCATAATTAATTTGTCCAGAAGGTAAGGAGTTTCCCGATGTAAGTTTATGACCAACTCAGACTCCCGAGATTCTGTCTTAGAATGATAATTCTCACCGAGGGCATACAACCTTTCGCACGAAAGACCGAGGATGAGAAAGTTATGTAGATTCTTATTTGTAAGGGGAAGCGATAGCACAAACAAGGAGAGGAAGTGACGTACTGGTACAGAGGATTGCATCTTGGAGGAGACGTCGCAGCAGCGGACTAGCTGGGATACGACTGAAAACAGCTTGCCCAGTTCGGCGTACTGGTACTTGATCGGTGGACCGGGCCCCTCGTCCAACGACACAGCCATGAAGGTGGCGGGAACATCCAACTTCAACAGCTGCATTTTCTGTGTGAGAGATCAAGGACAAAAAAAAAACCCGATGACAAAATTAGTAAAACAAATGACATAAAAGAGCAGATGGATCTGTGTCTGTAATAAAATTGGCTGCTTAAACACGAGCATCCGCGATCAGAGGAACCGACACTATTTTAGGAGTCCTAAAAGAGGAATGAGGACAGTGTTTGTTTTTGGAACACAATTTGGGATTGACATTTCATCATCTGCATAGAATGAAGTTAAGCATCTATCGTGGTCGGTCGCCGTGGGAATTGAAACTGTACCCAGGCATCGGGGGAGAACTTAGGAAATGAGAAACTTCGTTCGTAGAGCTCTGTCTGCGGTAGAAACAAAACTCCTCAATTTGGAAGACTGTTATAAAGGAGACAAAATGATAACAGAGATCGCTCACTCGTTATTGATTTAGGGTATCCACGTGTGTGGCTTTCTTTCTTAACATTTACGAAGCTTAGGATAAGCATGTTAACCAGACATTCAAAAAGAGTAATTACACCACCAACCAAGTTTACCCATACTCTAAAGTTTGCCATAAAAAGAAATCCTTCAAGAAAAATACTTTAGCAAGAAAAACAAAAAGGCAGAAATTGGTCAATAGACAGGCACTTGTTCGATTGAACCGTTTTTTTTTCTGTAAATAGTTTCACTCTTGAGATCAACTCAATAAACTGCCCCAGTTTTGCTGCTGGTGGGAGTCTCCCTCGGAAAACCCGACCCCAATTTTCTTATCTCTTTCCATTTCTCTTCTGGTCAAAAACGTAGATTGGTCTTACCTCTGCTGCTCCTAGATTTGCATACATTTGAAATAACTGGAAATACTGGGTCAGATGTCTGCCATGCTCCGATACTTCCTTCTTCAGGAGATGCAGTACCTCCATCAGTAGATGTTCACTCAGCGATGCCACTGGTTATGAAACACGACAAAAAAAAAAGGGAGCATTTGTAGAGTGGAGGCGATAGTAAACGGAGCTCTCTAAAAGGGAGTGAAGATTTCGCGCACAAAGAAACGTCTTATGCGGGTAATCTGACCTAGTTTCGAATGAGGTGTAACAGAAGTGTTAGACACCACAATCGATCCCAGCAAATACACACACAGCTTGCAACCGTCGGTAATTAGACACTAGTGTACAGTCAATACAAGCAGCTACGGTCAATACCCACAACACAGTGTACATAGCAGCGATGGACATCTCAGGTCTAGATAAAAGATAACAAGGTATCACGTTTCATTACTGTCTGCATTTTGTAGCGACAAGAAGAAAACTTCACTTGCAAGCAACAGAAAGTTAACTTTTTTCAGAGGGCGGCACACGGTTTGGGGCGAGTCTTCAATGCCTTTAAAGCAGTGCTCAGGACTGATTAATTGAAACCTCATTACCATGCTTTAAAACTCATATATTCCAATGGTTAACACAACAAAAAACAAATAAACACAAAACAATGTTGCAAACTACATGTAATTGTCAGGTGCTGATTGCAGTACATTCTCATCCATTAGATGGGTGGGAATGCCGGTCCCTGCCGAGTAATACCACAAGTACTTAGATATCCAAATATCAAGTATTATGAGGTACCGACTTAGTAGTATTACAAGTACCACTATGAACCCCCTGAAAAATCCAAAACTCAAGTACATTGCCGTTTCCCCCTTCTTTCCTCCCCCCCTCACTGAGTTATACCACATGAACCTTAATGAGATACCCACCGAGATATCCAGGCCTATACTAGGGCTCTTTCAAAATATGAAAACAAAAAACAGTGCTGATATAGACAAAAAAAAGCCCATGTGGTGAAAACTTGTCCATATCAAAGCAATCTTACATGAATTGCCAATTAACCTTTCTTTGGCTAGAATGCCCCGAGGAAGTCTCACTTTGAATAATTACAATGGCGTATGAAAATAAAAATAAAGCACAATCAAATAATTGCATTTAGCATACAAAACTAAATGAAAAAAAAAAAAAAACAGGTAAAAAAAAATCTCCCTTTATCACCCAAACTTTCACACAGCGAATGAGTTAAAGCAGTCTATTCTGTAACAAGATTGAATTATTTCTTTTTTAAACTCTGCGACTAAGCATTTCCAGATTTTCTTTCGTCAAGCTCTCATTTCAACATGACAAAACTTCCATAATTTGGAGAAACTGCATTTTGGCATACAGTTCAGCGATATAAATTTTATTAATTTTTTAACAATTTATCGGTCGCCAAACAAAAGGCGGTTGCCTTAGCTGAATTAGTCGAGATAATGATAATGATATATCAAAAAAATGATCCAAAAAAAAATATATCACAAAAACCGGTAACACTGTTGCTTTAAAATCTGTCACAATTAACGTTGTCGAACTGCAAATTACCTGAGTTGCTCCCCACAGGTTGAGCAGATGATGGGAAGGGGGAAGACATATTTAAATTATTGAAAAACAAAAAAAAGGCTGCTCTCACTTCAGGAAATCAAAACTTCTGGTGATGTGACCTGAATCAGGCTTTTCAAATATCTGTCTGGAAAATCAGACGTTGGGGTACAATTTCTGACGGGGCATTCTTTTTCTGAGGGGCATTCTGGTGACTTTATATCATCCTGAGGCAGTGAAAAGGGTCCACAAGAGACCAAGTTTAACATATCATAAATAACTTTATTTGTTCAGGGTTTTTCAAATCTGCATTTCTTTACCTTGGGCTGTAGATTTAATATGAGGACTCTCTCTCTTAATAAAATGCATGATTAAATAGGCCCAAAGAAGAAGACAGAAAAGAAAATGCCCATCAAGTTTGTGTTCTTTCAAAAGCTAAGCTAGAACGAGAGTGAGAAGGAACTTGTAATTTCAGTAACACTGCTTATTCTTTGTAATTAACACTGTTATTTTAATAACAATGTACCACAAGGAGGAGGGGAGCAGGGGTGGGGGTGGTTAGTGATAGTGCAAATGGGAGGCCAAAGAGATTTATGATTATTTTGCATTTTAAATACGTGCGTCAAAACAAAGCGGATCTCTCAAAAAGTCCAAAAAAAGCATCCGAGCTTTTTCGTGAATGTAGAAAAATTTGATCTTACCATGTCCATTCATCTGGAATGTGCCATCATTCTGCGAGAAGTGAGCCAGTATAACGATCACCTTCGCAAACGAATTCCGTACCTGCGGAAATTTAAGTAAGAACAAAATATAAGGATCAACCACATCTAGTCCTGGCAACGGTGTTACCAATGGCAACTGTGGTACCATGGCAACGGTGGTACCATGGCAATGGTCTTTTGCTGCTGTTCATATCCTTCATTTAACAAACAAGAAAAGGGTCTTGCCATGTCCCTCAAAACAATGACCTTACCAATCACAAAAATGCTCCAATGTATTTCTTGTTTGAGTGTCCTCCCTGGTGTCCTCCCTGACTACTCAATCCAAAGTTTCAAAAGTTTTAGTGAAATAGAAAAAGCATCATTAGCTCTAATCCAATGAGATTTTACGACCTCCCCCAAACTGCGAGCCGATCAACGGCATACATGCCCTGCACTCCTGTTTCAAAACCAAGGCCGGCCATTGAGGACATGCCACATCACATTTTGTCCTGTTCTTTAAAGTAGGAAATTAAAATTTTGGTCTGTTCTAGGAAATTTAAATTTTTGTTCTGTTCAACAAAGTTTACCAAATAATCCAAAAAATAAAGATTGCAATAAAATCAAACTAAGTAGTCTTATTATCAAAGAGCTGCTTGAAATGTCTTGCCCCACTAGCCTCATATTACCCCCCTCCTCCTCCACCTCCTTTATGCAGCTTAAATGCCCAAATGACATTACGCACAGGTGACGACCTCTTGTTTTTTAGCAACTGAGATGGCTGTTGACACGCTCTACGCATGAATCGATGAATGCCCACGAAAGTGACTTTCAAATTTGGCCTCAAAGAACTTAAAGGCCATGATAAATGCCATGAGGTACTGAGTTTGGAAAGTTTTTTTTATTGTCATCAATATTTCACCAGTTGATACTTAGATAATTATGGTAAGTGGTGGAGTAATTAGAAACGCTCTTTTTTTTTCTGATTCTCGTTAATATTATTTGGAATTTGTCTTTTTTTTAAATCCCTTTTAAAAGGGGACCAAATTTTTATCACAATCTCACCTCGGAACTGGGACACTCTAGCAGATACTCTGAAAACCGATTCCTGTGAGCGAAGAGAACGTTCGTTGAAAACCATCTCCTGACCGTCTTGCTGCTACAGAGAAGTCCGTAGAGGGTGTCGTACCACTCCGCCGCGGGCCCTCTGTGAACGGAGGAGTCGAGAGAAAAGACACATCATTCAACTGTGGACGTTTCGTTTACAAAATATTACACAACCTGTGTGCATCTTCCTTGCTAGATCATCTCAGATTACTGGTGCGACGGTCTGTATGAATGGTTTGACATCATTCTTGTGACCAAATTAATTGAACGTTCACTGAGTAGTGCACCGTTACCGGTCACTGCCAATTTTTAAAACCCTAATTTTCTTGTATTAACTGTCAAATTAACAGGGATATAAAAAACAAATACAATTTTTTGAAAGAAATCATCGGTTCTAACTGGGAATCGAACCAGTCATCTCACGATCATAACTTCTGTGCTTTCAGAGAATGAGCTATCCAGCCTTCAGAAATTAGACACAGGATTGATCTAGTGTGAGAGTGTTGCAGGTATAGAAGTGGTTATTTCTTCACGATTGTTGTTGCTATGTCAATTCAACCAACTGTAACACAGAAGCAGTGACTCCCGATTCAAGCTACGCTACCTACTTGTTTCATTAATGACACAAACGTGTATCTTATCTAAAGAAAACCACATCGATGAAAGATTTATCTGTTTTTTTTTTTAAGTCTTGAAAGAGCACAGAATATTGATACTGGCCAGACCAGAGATTGAACCATGTGACCCGACGAAGCCAAGTGATGCCCTGCCATGACCTACAATATTTATCCCTAAGTTGGCGTAGGTCTCTATTGATCACTTATACTTGTTAAGAAAAAGTCGCCCAGGAAAGAATCTGGGCACGAAAACCAAACTACCGAACAACTGATCCGCTCTCAACCCCAGTCCTATTGCATCGGGACTGTGACTGTGTGATCATAGTCGGGTGTGCATCACCATTCCCCTCGAAAGGGAACAGATACTACACATGATCTTAGCCAAAAGGCCGAGAAGTGATCACTTATTGATCATTGATTGATCACTTATTGTCAGTGATGGATCATGCAACAATTCATTCCATCATTTGACAACCCAGAGTTGGCAGATACAGGGGCTCCCAGAGAAACGTAAATTTTTAAAGTATTTAAGCATATCAAATATAATAAAGCAACTTGACGGTGAGGTTATACAGGAATTTAAAAAAGAAAAACAATTAAAAAAGAGTGTGAACAGAATTTGAACCCAGTTCTTTGAATTCCAGAGGTCACCTTTTGAAATTCTTTTCTAGCAAATACTTCTTACACACTGAAACAATTTAAATCTGAAATTTGAAAGTGTCCTTTAAAAAGAAACACACCTCACACATTTATTAAGGTGAAGAGTATCTTCACAATAAGTTTTAAAAAAAACACTGGATTTTTGTTAAATATTGTACTTAAATAAACAGCATTTGAAACTACTAGCAACAGAGCTACTTAGGCTGAGAGAAAAGAATCTTTTAATGAGGCACACAATTCATGATTTACTTAACAGCAAAATCAAAAACAGTTAGAATGAAGGATGCAACTTAGTAGGATTGCACGACGATACTTAAAATTGGCCTCTATCAAGTGTTTTAGGTGATGCAGCTCAACTTTCAAGGTTCCTGAATGCAAGCAGTGCGAACAAAAAAAGAAGCACATCCTCAAAAAGAGAATGGTATTTTAGCCGTAACATCTACCCATATTTTGTCGTCTATAACATTCTGTTTTGGTGACATATCCTGATTTGATATGCTACACATTCATCGTTTCAAGGTGTTCTCCTTTCTCAGGATAAAGGTTTAAAATCAGCTTCAGGGGCAACTTTTATGGCACATGGATGGCGAAATACATTAATTTGAAATAAAATGTCTTAAATAAATAAAGTGAAATTTAGGGAAAACTGGTACAATTTGTCTTTATTTTTGCGCATTTTATGCATCAAAAGGTGGGCAGGAGGAGAGGGGGAAGAGTGTCACATTTGTCTACTGAAGAGATTCCTAGCACACTTCCACAACATGCTTGTGTGTAACTAGGCCCAACCTGTGTAAATGATTCTCATACAGGAACTCTTTGCTGCCTTGAACAGCTACCAACATAACTTTCCAGTGAAGCCCACATAAGTGAGATCAGTCATTTGTACTAGTTTGACAACCTCCTACCTATGGGGCACAACCCAGAAGTGGGTTGCCAATTTTTTTTTTTCAGGTGGTGACAGGATTTTGCCAGACATCAGAAACTCAATGTACAGTTTTCGGAGCTTACGAACATCCGTGACTGAACTAGCTTTTATTACATTCTGAGCATTGGTTCCACCGAGGGGTGGGGGCATGGCTCAGTCCTTATGGAAGGTCCTGGGTGGTAGGCCAAAATTTTTGTGGACTGTGTACTAGTTACTTGCCATTTGAGAAGGTGATGATGCTTAAGTTGAACTTAATTCAGTTCAACATATTCTCGTTCTAGATTGGACCTTTTCTTCCTGATGCTTGTGGACAATTCCCCACAATTCAGACTGCACACACACACAGGACTTCATCATCAGTTACAGTAAATTACGTACCTAAGGGTCTTCTTGGTGTGAAAGCCAACACTGAAAAGGAACCAAGATGCCAGCTGGATACTCTGCATGGCTAACTCTTCAACGTCTTGGCTCTAAACAAAGGAGTAAAGACACTGGTTAGAGCAATAGTTTAATATTCAATAATTGAGAGGAGAGATTTGAGGCACGGGAGAGGACGTCAGCACTTTGCTGAGATGGTGGGGGATACAGAGACTATCGTTACAGCCCACTGATCAACTCAACAGTTGGACGTCAGCACTTGGGTTGAAATGATGGGTTAAAGAGACTCGGGTAACAGCCCACTCATTTACTCACCAGTCACCAGGAGCATAAGGGCAGGGGAGAGGGGGGGACGGACAACAAAACTTTGTTGAGATGGTGGGTTAAAGAGAGTAGGGTGACAACCCACGTTACTATGATTTACAGCCCACTAGCTTACTCACCAGTTGAACATCAGCACTTTGTTGAGATGGTGGGTTAAATAGGCTACGGTTACAGCCCACTAGCTTACTCACCAGTTGAACATCAGCCCTTTATTGAGATGGTGGTTTAAATAGGCTACGGTTACAGCCCACAAGCTTACTCACCAGTTGAACATCAGCACTTTGTTGAGATGGTGGGTTAAATAGGCTACGGTTACAGCCCACTAGTCTACTCACCAGTTGAACATCAGCCCTTTATTGAGATGGTGGTTTAAATAGGCTACGGTTACAGCCCACAAGCTTACTCACCAGTTGAACATCAGCACTTTGTTGAGATGGTGGGTTAAATAGGCTACGGTTACAGCCCACTAGTTTACGCATGAACAGAAAGTATTCTTGACTGTACTGCATACGGCTGTGCATGAACTGGATGTTCTTCTTACGAACGCTTCTCTGTATAGCAGGGGGCATCTTCAGGGATGACGACTTGGGTGCTGCGAGACAAAAAACAGATCAATATATGAAGTTACCAAAATCAGGAATGGGGGGGGGGCAGAGGGAGGTGCTGGGTTAACCCACTGTACATAATCAATACCCTGATTTCTAATGTTATCCTGATGATTTCGTTTCAGCTCTCCGGGTAACAGGAGTTGACTGCTCAACATGACCAATACCTTCGCCTCTGCTGAGCTCATTTCATGCATATAAACAGCCCAAACTTCAGGAAAGGACAGATTACAACATAGTTGTGGTTTGCTGTTGTGATACATATCTGTGTCAGAATATCGGCGGACTATGAATCCTGATTCTGAGAATGTTTAAAGGTTAAAAGTTTTAAAAGTGTTTAAAAAAGTTTTATAAAAGGTACAACAGCGACAACGCATGGTAAAAACATGAGATACTTTTTGAATAATCTTTTCTTCAAACTTTTTTTTAACAAACTTTTCCTTAAAGAGACACCATTTCATTTTCACAATGTCATTGGTGGAAGAGTCTTTTCAGATGGGAGAGGGACCACCCACTTTCTATTTTGAGCTCTCCATATAGCATCCTCCATTCTTCCCTCTGATCCAAGTGTTCTAATTAGAGAGCCATTAATTTGCACAAAAAAAAAAAAGGCATTTTCTTTAAGCCTTCAAAACATGTTCTACTCACTGATGGTTAAATTTTCCATGTCTTTGTGTATCTCCTTCCTGTCGATGTCCGTTCTCTCGTAGAACAACAGGTAAGCATTCCACCATCTCTTCTGCCTCTTGTACGACATCCTAAAGTTGCAACAACAACAAAAATCAGTCATGTGACAGCTCTTATGTAGTTCATTTTCCCCTTTTTTTTCTTCCTTTTTTTCTCAATTTTTCTCTGGATATGAGTTTTTTTCTTCTATGTGTACATGTGTCAAAGTTAAGTCTTGTTTTAAAGATATATGGATGTTAGTTCTTCAATTGGGACAGGGGGCTGGGGCCTTTTTAAATCGCTTTCTTTTTTGTTATTTGAAGAAATTTGAACCTTTACTTACCTACAGCCCCAATCCCCCACGATGCAAAACGTGCAAAATGCTATTTTCCTAAAACATAGGAGGGCGAAATGCATGGCAAATTTTACGTTGACACGCGACAAGTATTTCCAAATCCTATTTAAAGCAGCCTATTGAAAGCTGAACCGGTAAGACAACTCACTCGATCTCTTTAAACGATCATACCTCTTTAACATGTGATCAAATACTTCCCCCATGTACTCTCCACCGAAGCACTGGTTCTTCAATTCCTGAAAGAAACATCAAATGAAAGTAACTCAAGTCAATTTGTGACCAGTACAAAAATGAAAATCATAATCATAAATAATAATAATGATAATAATACAATAAAATTATTCCAAACTTATCCACCTGCATTAGTGAAAAAGCTATTAAAATTGCCGACTGTACTTTTATTTATTTATTTTTTGTTATTTCAAATTATTCTTTATGTATCTCAAATAATTGCTGTCCTGATGGAGGGTGAATATCTATGACCGAGAAACTCACCTCATCATCGTCCATTCGACAATCCATCACCTCACCATCGTCAAACTTATACCACTTAGCCTCAACATCATTGACACTTTGCCTGCAACAAAGTAAAGGAGAGATAACGACATCTTAATGAAGTTGCAGAATGAATACCGATATAGCTTTCGTATATGAGATCGCTCAAAAAAATAAATAAAAAGAATCTCGAAAATAAACAAACATTCATCAAAAAGTGAAATATCTCCTGTAAGGCAAAAGAAACTGCAACTTTTCCAAAGTTTGTTAAAAAAAGATCAAAGTTGTATATGCTGAACCAAAACAACATAAAGTCTGGAAGCTAACTTAGCATCTTTCAAACATTTCCTGAACACCCTACATGGGCCAACATCATTAATTACCATATAATATAAATAAATATAAACTTATTGGTAAGTATAAACTTTCATACATAATATATACATGAAATTTCACCAACATCCATATATATTTGATCTCTACAAGACATGGTAAACAAATTCTAAGAGACCGTTCTGGACAAGCCAAATTGACCTTTGATATGGGAAATAGTTTTTACACAACATCAATCTGCAACTCCTAACTTCTAAAAAAGTTTTACACAATTTACTGCTAGGTAGATCACCAAAAAAAACCCAAACAGCTTAAGGAATAAATATTTCATCAAACAATGCATTTATTACAAGAGCCATTGTTGCTACAAATAAATAACAGTTAAATAGGGGAGAAGGAGGGGGGATTCAAAGAGCATATTACCTCTGTAATATATATGAGTAATAATGTCCTCCACTGGCCTGACCACTATGAACCACCACTCCTATCAACCTGTACTTGGTACATCTGTTGGGATCTTCCAGATCTTCTTCAAGGTCGCTAGTTTCCCTCTCGTCTGCTTGTATTTCTTCTCCTGGAAAAGGAATTGTGTTGTGGTCAGCTGCAACCATTTTATATTTTTGGAAAGATACCAAAATATATGAAGAAAAAAAAAGACAGAAAGGAGTGTTAGCTCAGTGCGGGTTAACGCCGGTGCCTTCCAATCATAAGGTCCCGAGTTCGAGTCACTCCAAGATTAATGTATGTCGTCCAGTAATAGAGTTGTTGACAATTGACAATTCATAATCATGGATGTTAAATATGAATCTAAGAGACCGACTTCGGTCAGCTTGCGACTTTGATAAGCCAATGATGGCTTCTTCGTGAGTTCCTGCATGCAGGAGGATCTAAAATACACATATACATACACACATACAGAAAGGTGGGTTGGGGGGAATGGGGATGAATATCATCTAGTCTTTGATTTAATTACAGAGGATAACATCATGCTTAGTATTTTATAAAACCATCCTTCATCAATTGTATGTTTATTCATGACCATATTTTAATGGATTGCTAATTTTTCACTCAAGCAGGTGCAGTGTTTCACTTCTTCTTCTTTCAGGTTGAAATAAAAATTTAATTAAATTTGACGTAGTCGAAGCCTGTATACTTAATTCCTTCCTCTGTTTGTTTGTAAATCGACAGATGGAGAGTAGACGAACAACTGTCAACAATAATCAAAAACATAGTGCCGTAGTTACAAGGGGGAAAGAATATTAAGATTCCATCAATTGAAGTTTAACAGCTACAACCCTTCCAAAATTCATAATCCAACTTCAACTTCCAGTGAAACAAGAACCTCTTCCACATTCTCAAATTTCAATGCCTATTAAGCACCCATTTGATAAATAAATCCCCCCCAACCCCACCCCCCCAACCTTCTCCAGACCAAGATACACAAATCAGGTTATCATCTTCCAGTGATTTGCTTTTGTATGTTGCTACTCACCTTCTAGCTTTGCTAGACCTTCGACTGTATACGGTTCCAGATCAAACTCTCTTGGAAACTCAAAATAATCATTAAATTTCATTGCACATTCCCTGGAGGGTAAAAGTAGAAAAAATAAATGAATATGAAACTCGGAGATCATTCGAGGTCGGATATCCTTACGAAAGTACATTCCAACTCCCGCATGGGTTTAACCTGTTAACGTAAATACCGAGGTGTGAGGAAAAACAAATGTACCATACGGTGGAGGAAAAACGAAACACATTACTTCCATATCGGTGTCCGCAGCTTGTTCTGTAGCCGACAATAACAGATTTAAAACTTTATTCATTTTGATTTAGGGTACATTATGCAATAAATTGTGAAGTCACACTTAGACAACGTGTCAAACAATCATTTGTCAAACAGTCGTTTTATTCTAGTTGATCACTGTAATCACTCCTGATGAAGTAACTCGATCATATGTTACCAAGAGGGCCTGGGGGAGGGAGGGGGATGAGGGAGGGGGATGTCCCAACACAGAACAACTATTTCAGAAGGTTTTACGACCATATCAATTTGAGAAGGAAACAAGCACATTTATTTGGACCGTAGGACCCGATGTTTTGACATCACAGAATTTGCACAATGAACATCTCAAAATAAACTCTTCAAGCCCAACATTTTATAACCTCAACGAGGAGAACAACAAGCTATTAAGATGGACAGTTGGTAGAAATATTTATTGGATTCACAAGATCTGTAATATGACTTTCTTAAATCTTTTCTAACTTTCTTTAGTACCAGTATCCCTGTCGAGAGAGTGGTTCGACTTACCGTTCCCAGTCATAGTCAAATCTCTTCAGCTGTATCGCAAGGATCTTTGGACATTTTTTAACACACATCCTTTTAACTGTATCCACCTGGGAGATAAACACAAATTAATGTTATTAGTGAAATAAATCATGAAAACCTTTTACCAACTTCCATCACGGTGGCTTATGGTTTGTCATAAAAACAGTCAAAGCAGTTCCCAAAATTTTGGAACAGCTGCTAATTGAGTAATCAGCTTGATGAAAATAACAACCAGACTTGTAGTAAATCCATCATTACATGATAGAATTCTATATAATTGTCTGTGTTTGTACTCCACCCTAACAGATTTGTACTTGTAGTCATACCTATGTGAATCTACATAGATTTGTACTCATACTGATAGTCATACCAATGGGAATTTACATAGATTTGTACTAATACTGGTAGTCACACCAATGGGAAATTACATAGATTTGTACTCATACTTGCAGTCACATCATTGGGAATTGACATAGATTTGTACTAATACTTGTAGTTATACCAATGGGAATTTACATAGATTTGTACTCATACTTGTAGTCACATCATTGGGAATTGACATAGATTTGTACTAATACTTGTAGTTATACCAATGGGAATTTACATAGAATTGCAAACACATTCATCACAACATTAACCTTTTTGTTGCACTTTTCACAGAGGTATGCATTGTCTCCTTCTAAGAGATCCCCTTTGACGAACTGCTCCAAGGAATCAAAGAGATTGGTGTTGTTTCTGATGTCCACATTCATAGAAGTGAACATGGTTTCCCGTGAATACCTGAAGAATTAAGAGAGCGAAGTAAAATAAGGATAAGCATGATTTCCACAAATGGGCAAGACATTTTAGAAGCATTAATTAAAAGTGAAATGCTTCATTTATCTAGCAATAAAGTAGAAAGGGGTCCTCCATAGGCGGCCGGCCGGCCCACCATCTTGCATTATCGAGGCTGTAAGGCCATGAGACCTTTGGTTTGAGCACCATTCCCTGCACATGATTCTATCTACATTGGTAGTGAGACTCTTGGTCCTCTCTGGCACTTTGCTTCACCAAATGGTTTTCCTCTGCCATTAGTTTAAAATTAATTGAGAACCCTAGCAACAGAAGGGGTTCAATAACATGGTGTGACGCTGGGGTACAATCCTTGGGCATACCTGCGACATTCTTCATGTTAAAATCTCTCCGTGAAATGTGAATTTGATACTAGGAATTAAACCAAGCAGTTAAAGCAAGGAACCAGGAGTCTGAGATACTGATTCTGAAAAAAAAAAATTTTGATCCAAATTTCAATCTCTCTGGACCAGCAGTTGTGACCCAAAGTTGATGTTACAACAGAAAGTTTCCGTTGAGTTTGTACTATATTTCCTTGTCTATGTTATTATTATTTATTTTGTTTATAATTGAGGAATGCCAGAAATATTTCATGTGTTTCATTCTGGTTAGCTGTGGTTTTGTTATAAGACCCCATAACTTCCTGCTGGTGCTATTTAATGCAATATTCGATGGGAACCCTGTCGCTATTCCTCCAAGCCGATAGACAAGCACGGTGAGATGCTGTGTTGTTATGAACAGATAGCGAGAGGGGAAGCCGGCAAAATCTTAGCAACATATACTTGAGAACAATACTTGGAAAACTAAAGTGTTTGAGTCCGAATAGAGTTTTTTAGACTCACAAAGGTTTGAGGATTCAAATGAATGATTGCTAGAGGATAGACAATAGATTACAGGTATATAATAACCGTTAATGTACTGTGAGACTCTCGCATTCCTCGACCATTTCCGTCAAATTTCTAGTTGAAATCTATCAGGTCCACCGTACTCACCTATGTGGGCAACCCTTACAGATCTTCTGGTCTGCGTACGAGCCACCTAGACATTTGAGAAAGACTGCACTAGCACCGACTGCCTTGAGAGCCTCATCTAGGCTGTCCACCACACTGTTAAAGAACTCCAGGGCATCGTGTTGCTCTCGTAGGTTGACTGGCTCACCCATCAGTCTAAACGGAAGAAGAAGACGAAGAGTGACTGTTAAAGATTAAATATGGGACAGGCAAAACCGGAAGGGGATCCCTGCATCCAAAACGAGCAGAAGGAACATTTATCGGGCCAGCTGTTACCGACCTACGACCCGCAGTTCAGAAGCATGATGTCTGATGTAGGTGCCAGAAGTCTATTTGATTCTCATCAATATTCAATGACATACCTGATACTGTTACATGAGTTAATAGTTCTAATGTTAACAAAATGAGAAGGATGACTTGTCATTCTTCTTTATGGGGTGTATTTAGGAGATATACCAAAAAAGAAATTCATATAATGTGTGGCCCAACAAAAACATAATAGTATAGTTACATACTGTTATCTCTCCACGAAAAACTTCTCCAATTTTGAATAATTTTTGTGTTTTTATTTTTTTGGCCATGTCACCTCCTTAATATCATGACTGTACTTTCTTCTCTTATCTTTTCTTTCAAGATTTCTATCACCAGAAGCAAAAAAAAAAAAATTACATAAATAAATAGAAAGAAAATCCATAACATACTCTTATTTTATATTTGATATGATTCTCAACATATAATATATAAAAGCTATAAGGAATCTTGCAAATTCTCGTTCAATTTAATGACTCAACGACCAATCTAAAGGGTAATGATGCAAGGCTCAAAATCACAAATGCATTCTTCAAGGCCATCGGTCACCGTACTCGGCTGGATAATATTGAAACCCATTGTTTGCGGTCAGTGTTTTGAGACGAGGGGGGGCTATGGCCTTCTGGGTTATACTTACTTAAAGTGTTTCCAGAAACCCCTTGGTACGTAATATTGCAATTTACTCTCGGCCAAATGCGCAAAGATCGCTTGAATGTTCTTGAGGACTCCTAGATTGTACTCCTTGGCCTGCTCTTGCTTGCTTAGTGTGGTCGGCTTCTCCTCGTTGTACCCGCTGCCTGACACCTCCGAATCACCAAAGTCTATATTGGTCTGTGGAGGAGGGAAAAAAAATTCATGTTTCACTTCTAGAAAAAACAAAAGGAATTTTATTTGGAATGCTTTAAACAAAGGTTCAATTAGAAGAAATACATAAACACCTGACAAATCCTAACAAAAGACCCAAAAGTGATAATTTTTTTTTCATATAGCAACAGAGGGCATATAAAAAGGGGCAGGTCACTTCATAGTTTGTTATAATTTCCCCCGTTCTTTACCCCAATTTATAGTCTGTTACATGGACATGACAGAAAATCTGTAACAAATATATGCTTAGCTATAAAAATGTAGATTTAATCAGATAACAGTAGAAACAAAGACATAAGATGGCAGCTGTGCATAATTTAGATTTGTGTGGTTGTATCAACCACTTCACCTCCCTCCTCATCTCACTCCCCCACCTGGCCCCTTCCTCCCCCATTCTGCCCCATCCTTCTCCTACCTGCCCCCTCCCCCCCAAATAAGCAGACCAAAAAAAAAACACAATAGTAAGATTGTGCAGACTACCACTGCTTTGTAAATAAAACCGATCTGTTTCTTGAAATTCATCCTCTTACCTCATTGTCCTGTTTCTCATCTCCATCAAAGTCGTCCTCGTGTTCAATGGCTGGACTCTCAGCTGCCAGGACAATCTTCTTGATGTCAGGTACCATGTAAAGCTACAAGAGAGATTATCACAAAACTTGAACATCTTCAACCTCTGTGCTAACTGAAAGTTTACAATCGTCTTTCTAATATAAACTGTGTAGCCCTCTTATTGGTGGTAAAACTCATTCATCATTTCCATGTCTTGGGGGGGGGGGGGGGGTCAGATGTCAAATAGCTATACATGCCAAGTCATGGAGGAATATTTTCTTCTACACTTCCCACCTCCCCTACCCCAAGTGCTGGTACATTATTTCCTACAATGTTCTCCTTCGTTCCTGTTTCATTCACCAACACGATTCTAAAATTTCAAACACCAACATATGCGAAAGAAAAAATACCCTCAAAACAACATTATTGCATGTGAGTGACACATCGCCCCTCATAAAGTATATTGAGGGACCTGCAATGTCAAATACTAATAGGGTAACCTACCTGCTGTAAAACTGAATTCATGTAACATGTCGCTCCCGCATTCTTCAAACCGACAAAGCCCTTGTGTGGTCTGGGACCGATTGGTGGGAGATACTCCCATTCTACTAGAGGTGCCTCATGACCTGGAATAGTAAAAAAAATGAAGACAAAGTTGGTCAATGACTATGTTTGGTTTCTTATATCTTGCTGTAAATTCAGCTATTCACAAGTTCCTTGATTTACAAACATGCTTACCGAAATTTGAAAAAATCAAGTGGATTTGAAGAGAGAGCCAATACATTAACAAGAGAAATTATTTATATGACTATAATATGTATACACATCATATTTAATTTCTTGGTTTTTTTTGGGGGTCTGGCGGTCGCTTGACACATCTTCCTAGAGAACTTTCTCCTGTGTCAACACCTCTTTCGATAATTAGGAGACGCAAGCAATTTTGCCTCGTAATTGAGCAGTTCCAACTAAAAATGGGTACATCAACAGTGAAAGTAGCACACAATTCAACACAAAATCACCTGACCTTTCCCTTGGTATCAAACTTCCAAAATAATTCTCAAACAATAAACAGTGGAGTAACTTCATTTCTAGGGGATCTTGTTTTCTTAAAAGCAATTTCCATGGGTCAAGTTATTTCAAGCGGAAATGAAGAGAAACTTCTCCAATGGAAGGGTATATCTTTTAATAAAATGATATGATCACTTTCGACTCGAAAATACAGAAATAAATGATGCTTATGACGTATGATTTCGGCTTTTTACGGCAACATATGATGCCGCAATGATGCAATCCGTACTCTATTTTAAGAATGCCAGTCGAGTAATACCTACCTGAATAGTACATTTCTCTCAAAGTATCGACGACGAGTTTCATGTTTGCCACGCAATTCACGCAGAGGGCGACGAGTAGTTCGAAAGCAGCATTCACCGAGGCGGAACTGGCGCAGACTGGGACCACTGGGTCCAGAGGTGTCTCCGCTTTGTTTTTCCTGGTCTGAACCACCACCTTAGAGGCGGGGAAGAGAAAATCCTCCATCAACTCCTGTCAGGAGAAAGAGAGAGAATGGGGTGAAATAAATCAATGGAATTATTATAGGAGAAAACACTTGTATCATACAATAACAGATACCACAGGAATTGTTACAAAATCAACAAGATTAAACAGGGTTCTGTGTACATAGAAGGACCTCGCACAGACCATCAGATCCCTCCCCTCCCCCCACCCCACTCCCCCCACCTCTTCTCACCAATATTCAGAATGAGTTATATTTTAATGGTATGAACCAGTAGTTATCATTCCTGTAATACACTTCATTCATCCTGCTGGGAACTTTTTTAAACTGACAAAGTTCCAAACAAACTAACCAATCACCATCTACAAGTGTTTTACAATCTCTGATTGTTGCAGGTAATATGGAACAGTGAACAATTGTATCTTTATCAACTCTATTGTACATGGATTTTGGTTGTAAGGTTTGTGTTACATCCAAATGAAATAATACAAGGCCAAAGGGCTCTCAAATTCTGCGCTACTTAATTTTTGACGTCATTTACTGTTTCTCCTACCGCACTAGTGCACACAGTTAATCGTTTGATTTAGACTTTTTAAAACAAAAATGCATGTTGCGTACTGATACACTGAATGAAAGCAAGATTGAAACTAAACCTAATGTCACTACGCCAAAGAAGTAAAAATAAATCATTATTCTTACAGATAGATATAGATCTCAGTGCAATTGATCATCAACTTTAGGTAGCAAATTCTATTTAGAATTGACTGAAACAAATTTGTCCAAATTATTGACTACTCCTCCTGATCACTACTGACTATCAACCTTTGTTTCAGTTTCTCACAAAAGCTAATCAAAGAAGAAAGAACGCATATTTTGGGATGGAAAAAGGGTCCTTTTTTCTTAACAAAGTTAGGAAAAAATGGAAGACAAGAATATCACTGACCTTGATGAGTTGGCATCCATCTTTTTTGGCTCCGATCTGAAACTTCTTCTCGGAGGACATAAATGACAGGAGTTCCTTGGTAATTCCTAGATGACCGTCCAAAAGAGATTCTTGGCTGAATGATTCCCCGGTCCTCAAAACCTCATCCTGTGAATACAAAAGAAGATAATTAATATTAAAAATTTTGCTTCAGACCAGCAGTGAGACAATTATGGGCTGGTATACCAAACAAAAGACACAGACAAATAGACAAATTAATAGAACAATGGACAGAAATCAAACGCTGATTGTAAAATTCTCAAGAATGAAAGGAAAAAAATTGAAACATTATTTCATGTCAGCAATCTTAAGATGGAAAATAAACTTGTCTCCTCTTACATAAAAAGAAAAAAAAAACTGAAATATCTGTCGACTTACCCTGACTTTCTTGAGCCAGTCTATTTCGTTGTTGAGTAAGATTTCAGCATTGGGTATGGGGTTGTTGGACTGGTAAGCGTAATTGAGCAGGCGGCATAAGAGACCAAAATATTCTCCACAGGATTCAAAGTTTTCCTTCACTTTATTCTGAAAATGGAATCGTGATATGGATGATGATTCGTCAAGGCCTGATCACTACGGTCGTCGTGTGAATGTAATATGAGGGTAACGAGGCACAAATTGTTAAGGCTATTTCTGTGGACAACTAGGCAATGTTTTATGCTTAGTCGAAACAAAAACCTGGTTACCCCCAAAATAAAACAAAATAACAATGACCAATATGTACCTTATAGGAGAGACATGGGGGTGGGGGGGGGTGAGGAAGGTGATCAACTATTGTTGGAGACTAACCTGTAGTACACTGAAGCTGAGAGTGATGAGTACATGGAGTGCCGTCGTTCCCGTTGTGCACTTGGTAGCCATGACCAGAAATTGTTCCATTGCAGCCAGCCTCACATGCCTGGGGAGGGGGGTGAAGGAGACAAAACTTAACATTATTATAACTTTTTTCGTGGAAATTTTTCTCATTCGAGATTTAAATCACATTACCCTATCAAGAAATTTTAGACCAAACATGTTTTCTTCATAGTGTTTTTGCTATTTCTTTTTCTTAAGATATAAAAATTGTGTAGATTCGACCTAGTTTGACAAGTTTTTGCAGTTTTTTTTAGATGTCTCTTTTATCTCAAAGGAATCTTCTCTTGAATAAATGACATCCTTATTCAAAAAAATTAACTCAAGAAAAACAGGATTGTGGGGCTCTCTTATCAGCTGTGTCGCTTAATATCTGAAGAGGTTACCTCATGGGGGCGAGGAGAAGAAGATCGACAATGCACATCTTCCAGTGTTTCTCTTGGTTCAAGGCATCAAGGGCAGTAGGACAAAGGGCCAAGCAGATCGACAAGACTTCTAGAGCCTCACGACAGAGATTGGCGTCGTCTAGATCAGCTTCAGAGCCTTCCGTCTGAAAGCAAACAAAAATGAGAACTGAATTTTATCAAATTAATTTTTTAATCAAGTTTCTTTTAAGCATTCCGAAGAATAATTTCACAGTCTATTGAACAAGAGGCAAATCCTTATAGACTTTTATTTGTTTTAAAGTCCAGCCAGCATAAATGATTGATTGCCTAAAAAATTTTTAATCTAGTTTTTAACGGTAAATATCTGTATACGAGGGAACTGGTTTGAATAACTGGTGTGAATATAGTACAAAAAACATCTTACATTATCTAAAACAAAGAAAAGAAGGGCAATGAAATTATGGCTACATAAGGCCAGCATTAATTCACTCCCCCCTCAGCCCTGCCCTTTCTTCTCCCCATGCCCCTTCCCCTTTCCTTCCCCCATGCCCTTCCCCTTCCCCCCGATCGTAGTTTTCATACACTATGGTATGCTTTAGACAATGGTCAGTACATTTTAAGATAATGACCATACACAATAAGTGACTATAAGGTGAGACAGTGATGAAAACTGACCTTCTCCTTTTCATAGGTTTTGTGAATTTCTTCATTCGTAGCGTGAAGAAGGTTGAGATGGCCGCCACCCGCCGACCAGGCGATCTTCTGGATGAACTTGATGACGCTCATGTCTGGAGAACCTAGTTTCATCTGCGAGGTCAAAGAGAGGAGAGAGACAGGACGAAACATTGTAAATCTGTGATAATGCTCATTCAACAAAAATTTGAGTTCTACACTCCTTCTTTGTAAGGTGAAACAGGGTAAATACAAGTCATTTGGATTAATTCACTGTTTAAAGATCATCCAATCATCCTGCCAACAGTTACAAGAAAAACATTTGGAAACTTTTTTATCTATGAAAAAACAAAGCAAAATTATATTAAGGAATTGTCTGAAATTTTTTAGGGGAGTAAATAAAAATTGACAAATGCTTAAAAAATGTTTTTTTCTCGCTTTTTTTCATATATTTTCATTTTTGGGGCATTTTTCCCTCTTTTTTTGTGTACGTACATCTTCTGACACACTTCTGCCTAATTTGATTGCCACGTTCCTCAGCATGCACTCTGTGGTAGGGTTTGGTATATGCTGTAGGGCCTGTTGAAGAATAACTGCCTGGGTGTGGGCTGCCTGTGATATGGATGGACCAGTGTTCGGGTCACTCTGGTAGGCCTCCTGGGCCGCTGCCAGCTTGGCGTACCCTGCTGTCGTAAACATCAGTTTACCAGTCTTCAAGACCAGGTGTAGAGCCCACCTATGACAAAGAAGTAAGAAAATAATTTTTCATAAAGTTTAAAACCTTCTGAACTAGGTAATTTAATTACCTAGCAACTTAACTCATTACAAAATTGTTCTTTGCTCTTAAAAGCTGCATTTCAGATCACACATTTATCCCTCCTCTGCTTACCCCTTTTCCTCCCTCCCCCCCCCACCAACTTCTCTCCACCACCCCCATCAACTGAAAAGACAGTAATAACCCTGTTATACAAATTGCTTAATAAAACACAGGAATTTTCTGGCAGGTTAATTAAGGCAGGTTAGTTAACAGTATTGCTAATTACTAAGGACAATAGATGTCAAAGAAAACACCAGATTCAATTATGTTTCAGATTTTATTCATTTAATGCTGTTTACATTCTCAGAGTACCTTAAAATAATTGACAAAATACGACTAAAAGTCGCTCCCAATTTGCAATCTTATTTCATTCACAAGTAGAGATCCTAACAGTCATAAATAAAAGGATCCCTGCTAATCCACTAGAGCATTTCTAAGATTTGGTAACGATTCCTACAAAGATACTAACCTCCTTGTGTCTAGATCTCCATTTTGTAGAAAGTTGTTCTTTGTGAGCATGTTGATGACACAGTCGATTCCTCCACTCTTCAAAAAATTGAACTGACCACAAAAGAAAGGGGGGGGGGGGATGGGGAGAAGAAAAAATATAAATATTCATCACAATCTTTTCAAAAAAAATCATTGACTCTTGTTGTTCTTGATTTTATTAAACGGTTTCTAATTACAAAAGTAAATGAACCACAGAAAACTGACTTCTTCACAACCAGAGGTTTTGAAACTCTATCTGTTATCTTTCACTTACTTGAAATTTGAATGCTTCAGGACCCGTTGGTGCTTTGGCAGGCATCAGCATCGCGTACACAACCTGGAGGAGAATACCAAGACGTGAACAATAAAATACAAAAGAATAAATATGGATAAATAAAATATCAACATATATTAGTCAACTTCCAAGGAGAGAGCAAAAAGTTGTAATTCAATGTCTTTGGGTTTTTTTTGGGGCATCATAATGGAATATATTTCCTTATCTAACACTTCAGAGCCCTTTACCAAATTCTGATATCTTTTCTTGCTCTATAGAATCTTGAGGTGCCCTAAAGTACCAGGCACATGTATGGATTGGAAAGTGGATAGTGAATGGACTTTCAAACAAAAATGTGAACTCTAACTTAAAGTTTAAGTCACAAGGGTTTGGGGAGAGGGGGGGGGGGCAGGGTAAATTTCTTGTTAATTCTACATTGCAGGTACAAATAGAAAACCCCTTGCCCATTTCTTTACCTAACGTAAGCACCAAATTTTAGCGAATAAAATTTGTGCTGCTCTTGAAAGCCTGTACAGTAAGGGATGCATGTTTCAATGCCAGAGAGAGCTTGATAGTTAGCCAGTAGATTTTTTTAAGATTTTAATTTTTTTTGCAATTGTCTAAACTTGTGAAATTCTAAGACATGGTCGCTTTGTGAATTGCTTCTACGAACTTAATAAGAAATAATATTTCACCTTTCCTTAAACTTTTGTAACCAGCATCGCTCGTAATATTCCAACCAGAAGTTGATATGCAAAATATCCTAAGTATTTGCATTCATTTTGAAAAGAAATTTTCCCAAGGATAGTCAACATATACTATATCAATTAAAAATGGAATCAGCTTACAAACTATATTAGCATCAGGAACTCTACCTGGGCCAGAAAAAAAAAAAAAAAACAATCTGGTTTCAACTTCCTTCAGTATTTGCGAGGAAAATATGTTGTAGGACAGACTGCCCTTGTATTTCCAAACCATCTTTGAAGAATAGAAATGTGGGACAAACACGTCATCTTACCTCTAAGAAATACAAAACTTGCGATGGAGAAGTTCCAAAGAATACAGATTCAAGGGATTGAGTGTTGTTTTCTGCGGCGCTAGCGCAGACCTCTTGTAACTGTTCAACGATCCTTGCATCTGTTAAATCGAACAAACAGGGAAAAAGGGATATTAGCTTGGTCTCTTCTTTTCCTCGGACGGTGTACGAGCTACACACAAGGACATCTATGGTAAGAAATGATTGATTCGTTGTTGGAGCTAAATTTTCATCGTAACCGTAAACGAGGATAAAGACAGCAGTTGTGACTGGTCTGTTCTCGTCCTGGGACATTGTATAAGCTACACATAAAGACATCAATGGTAAGAAATGATTGGTTCAATGTTGGAACTAAATTATCATCGTTACCGTAAACTAGGACAAAGACAGCAGTTGTGACTGGTCTGTTCTCGTCCTGGGACATTGTATAAGCTACACATAAAGACATCAATCGTAAGAAATGATTGGTTCAATGATGGAACTAAATTATCATCGTTACCGTAAACTAGGACAAAGACAGCAGTTGTGACTGCAATTTTGGACTACAGGGGGTGGAGAAGAATGACATGTGGTGTACCCTGACTACAATCACTCACCTCCTGGTATGATCTTCAAAAGCGCTCTTGCCTCTCCTCTCAGAGACGGGATCCCTAAGACACAGCCAATGTCAGCCAAGTTGAATAGGAATTCTACATACTTAAGTTTTGTCGACATCAGCTGAGGAAAGAGACAAAAACAGAAGTTAAGAATGCTGATGGTTCATTTTAACTTTTGAGTAATCACCACCAGATAATGCTTTAGATGAGACAATTGTGTCAATTGATTGGCATCTGGTGTCCTCAACTAAGGTGTGAGATTGCCAGAGTGGGAGGGAGGTGGAGGGGGTGTGGGGAGTCAGTTGTGTTCACATTGGTGTCTGTGGCATCACCACGCCCGTGTTAGAAGCTTTGCTGCAAAAATTTGGCTTTACAAGCCCCGGTAATTCTTTCATTATGTGGATGACCACTGACCAACACCTAATTTGAAATGTGTGTTCTAGTTGTCTTACTCTCCACATCTTGATTATACTTGAAAAATATTTTTCTATCGCCATCATTTTCAGAAACATGACTTGTATTTACGTCTTTGGTTTCCATTTAACAGACTTGGATATAGATCGCTTTATTTGACGCAACACAACATCAGAGGAGATGAACTCACCACTCCGGGCAGACACTTCTCTGCCTCAATGTTTGGACCGTCACAGGGGTGTTGGGGGGATCCTCCGGAGGAATCTGATGAGCTGTCAGGGGACGAGGGCATGTTGGAACCGATTGGACACAACTTGGCCGTGATGAGCTACACCGGACGAGAGAAGGAACATAATAACATAGAAAGCAGAGCATCGCATTAATAGGGTGAAGAAATTTATGTTTTTAAAATTTCTCTTGGACATGGGATAAACACTTTGTCATGGGATTGGGCATAAAACTACCACGTTTTCCTTTCCTCGTGGCTTCCCTCTAACCCTCTTCCAACCCCTCCCCCCATATCCCAGTAGTTGGCATTTATTTGGAGGATCGCGTTATGAAAATAGGGTTTAAAGTCTCTACTATGCAATATCACATAAAAATTTAGGTGAAGTCACAATAGGCACTGCAAGTGATGACAACTCTGGCATCGCCCCTGATTGCTAATAAACACATTTCTATTTAAATTGCATGTGTGAGGGGAGGATGACCAAAGCTAACATTCCTTTTAACTATTCAGAACTAGCTTCTATAAGGTAACCTTAACCCCCACCCCCGAACTTGAAAAATTAACATTTTGGAAACAAATTATATATATATAAATATATCAACTTTTCAAAAAAAAAACTAACCGTTCTGTCTCTAAGAGCCATACTACCAATCAACTTCCTGTCGTCTGTCGGGTCTAAGAATTCTCCGTTGATATAGAGGTCTAGTCTGGTAGTTGCTGGACTGGCTTTGACTCTGTTGAAAAGACAATAATGTTATACTTGAGGGCCACATTTCCACAGTCAGGGATGCAGACAAGTGTCAAGCAGCCTGGGAGTGCAAATCTTCTACTATCTTGGGACTTTTTAGAATTTTACAGTACATAGACCACACCCAGCTGCTGCATATTTCATAAACGGCCCACCCCACTTACCTCAGAAGTATCTGTCGTCTGACAGAGGCGAGAGATTCGTTGGTATGAGACCAGATATCTAAATCTTCCCCTTGGCGGTTTTGGTTGGAGAAACGGATCTGCAGTGTCACATGTTTACCTCTGTGAGCTCTGCCAAGATGAAGAAAGGAAGAATGGGATAAAAAGAATCCTCAAAATTGTTTTACATTGTTCTCAAAACTCCCA
Source organism: Apostichopus japonicus (assembly GCF_037975245.1). NCBI lineage: Eukaryota > Metazoa > Echinodermata > Holothuroidea > Aspidochirotida > Stichopodidae > Apostichopus > Apostichopus japonicus. The sequence goes on from NC_092570.1 coordinate 3,338,087, forward strand.
TTAAGGTTAAACCTAAACTTTTTCACTTCTTTTTTTAAAATGGGAGAAGACCTATGGAAGAAAATATCAACTCATAGTGTCTAAACTCATCAGAACAGATTCAACAGATCACTTTCCAGTAGTGTTTATAACCCACCAAAATATACCACAGAAGACCATCCTTTTGTCAATTGGGTCAATCCATGCCAAATCAACAGATTTTTGGGTCGATTCCACGTCGACCCTCTCAGAATCGCCTGAAATTGATATGGTGTCTTGACATATGTCTCAAAGGATGAAATTGGGCCAAAAAAAAATTTAAAAAATTTTTGTTGCTAGGATACGGCCCCGCCTAGCAACCAAATCCAGATTGCATTTTAAGAGCACTTAATTTGTGTCAAGTTTGGAGGCATTTTTTGCATAAATGTAAAGTATTTTATGTCTGATATTGCAGATATTGTGGAAGACATGTGGCCAGTCCTCGAATTTAGCTAATTTTGAGGAAAATTTACGGTCTCAATTTTTCGTAACAAGTAATTAAAATGGCAGAAAATGAGATAGGGGTCTTTTCTGGCCCTACTTTGAGTGTGCTATATATTCACAAGCAAGGGCATGTTTGAGTTTTAATTTCCATAGCATCCTTGTCCAGTGGTAGTTGTACGGGAAAAGTGCAAAAAAAAAGTCAAGCGGGTCGTACGTTTTACGAACAGCGCCCTCAAACTTAAGATATCTCACTTCTGGCCCTAATTGGGGGTCCATTTTGGGCCTGTGGGTATTTTTTTTTTTTTTTTAATAGCATTTTTCAGGAGCGTATTGACCCTATTTTTAAAAACTCAAGTCAAAAAGTTGTGTATTTTGTGTTATCTACTCAAATTTACGACTCGAAAATTGCGAAAATCACTTCGTTCATATGTATGAAAATGCTTGCACAAGCCGATTTGAGTAATTCAAATGACAACAACTTCTTAGCATTAGCATACAGGTGCTTAACAATTAGGAGGGTGGTCCACTAGCATAAGGACTACAAATAAACTGCATTTTCAGGGTCATATGCCCAATGATGCCTGTGAACAGCGCCCTCAAACATCACATTTTACCAATATTTTGGGCTATTTTGGGCATTTCAAGGTCAAATTTGGTCACAATTAAAAGTTTTTTTTTTGGTTTTTAATACAAAACTAGTAAGATATGTATAGTTATGATGCAAAGAATGAGCTAAAACATCTTTTATATTAGTTATTAATGCTCTGATGAGCAGCTTAAAATGGCATGTGAGTTACATCAGCTCTACAGAAACATGCTTGCGAGGGCAAACAGTGGTAACATTGTATCTTCATTCAAGGAGATGTTAAACAACATTAGAAACTATTGAAATGTATTTATTAAAAGTGTTCTGTCTAATACTCTTTGACTCCCTCTCACCCCCATCCCCCCAGCACCCTCCCCATAGTGCACTATGCAGATTTGTATACACACAGTATGTGACTGACTTTTACTGCATAGAGACTGCATATACATGCATTCAAGGTATACTGAATTACTTGGTATGGTAATCTGCTTCAAATTGTCTCTATGCATGTAACCCACCCCCTCCCACCCACATCCTCAACCCAACCCTATATCAGAATAGAAAATTGTGAACCAGTGCGTACAGTGTGCACTATATATGTGTGTACATGTTCAGTACAGTATTTACACCAAGCAAATAAATACACACTGTCCACAATCATGTACAGTACACAATGTGTACTGGTCATTCCATTCAATACTGTGCATATCAATGTCATTTTAAATATTTGAAATGTAGTGTATGCTTTTGCTAATTCAATAAATTAAAAGACTTTTAATAATTTATAAGGAATGTTTAACCAGTACATAAATGTGCAGTGTGTATACTGTACATGATTTTGGACAGTGTTTATTTAAAAGTGCTTGGTGAAAAATAACACTGTACTGAACATGTACACACATATATAGTGCACACTGCATAGTGCATATTTCAATGTCTTTTTAAATATTTGCAATGAAGTGTATGCATTTGCTAATTCACTAAATTAAAAGACTTTTAATAATTTATAAGGAATGTTTAACCAGTACATACATGTACAGTGTGCATACTGTACATGATTTTGGACAGTGTGTATTTAAATAGTACTTGGTGTAAAATAACACTGTACAGAACATGTACACACATGTGTAGTGCACACTGTACGCACTGGTTCACATTCATTTTCTATTCTGATATAGGGTTGGGTAGAGGATGTGGGTGGGAGGGGTGGGTTACATGCATACAGACAATTTGAAGCAGAAGATTACCATACCAAATAATTCAGTATATATGCATGTTTATGCAGTCTCTATGCAGTAAAAGTCAGTCACATACTGTATGTATACAAATCTGCATAGTGCACTATGGGGAGGGTGTTGGGGGGGGGGGGGGGGGTGAGAGGGAGTCAAAGAGTATTAGACAGAACACGTTTAATAAATACATTTCAATAATTTCTAATATTGTTTAACATCTCTTTGAATGAAGATACAATGTTACCACTGTTTGCCCTCGCAAGCATGTTTCTGTAGAGCTGATGTAACTCTCATATACGCCACTTGAAGCTGCTCATCAGAGCATTAATAACTAATATAAAAGATATTTTAGCTCATTCTGTGCATCATAACTATACATATCTTACTAATTTTGTATTAAAAACCGAAAATAAAACTTTTAATTGTGACCAAATTTGACCTTGAAATGCCCAAAATAGCCCAAAATATTGGTAAAATGTGATGTTTGAGGGCGCTGTTCACAGGCATCATTGGGCATATGACCCTGAAAATGCAGTTTATTTGTAGTCCTTATGCTAGTGGACCACCCTCCTAATTGTTAAGCACCTGTATGCTAATGCTAAGAAGTTGTTGTCATTTGAATTACTCAAATCGGCTTGTGCAAGCATTTTCATACATATGAACGAAGTGATTTTCGCAATTTTCGAGTCGTAAATTTGAGTAGATAACACAAAATACACAACTTTTTGACTTGAGTTTTTAAAAATAGGGTCAATACGCTCCTGAAAAATGCTATTTAAAAAAAAAAAAAAAAAATACCCACAGGCCCAAAATTGACCCCCAATTAGGGCCAGAAGTGAGATTTCTTAAGTTTGAGGGCGCTGTTCGTAAAACGTACGACCCGCTTGACTTTTTTTTTGCACTTTTCCCGTACAACTACCACTGGACAAGGATCCTATGGAAATTAAAACTCAAACATGCCTCTGCTTGTGAATATAGAGCACACTCAAAGTAGGGCCAGAAAAGACCCCTATCTCATTTTCTGCCATTTTAATTACTTGTTACGAAAAATTGAGACCGTAAATTTTCCTCAAAATTAGCTAAATTCGAGGACTGGCCACATGTCTTCCACAATATCTGCAATATTAGACATAAAATACTTAACATTTATGCAAAAAATGCCTCCAAACTTGACACAAATTAAGGGCTCTTAAAATGCAATCTGGATTTGGTTGCTAGGCGGGGCCGTATCCTAGCAACGAAAATTGTTTAAATTTTTTTTTGGCCCAATTTCATCCTTTGAGACATATGGCAAGACACCATATCAATTTCAGGCGATTCTGAGAGGGTCGACGTGGAGGCCACTGTTGATTTGGCATGGATTGACCCAATTTTTAATTATTTTTCTAAAATTTTGACAAACATTCCGAACGGAAAAAAAAGAGGTAAAATGCTTTTAGAAAGAACTAAACAAACTTCACTTTCAAATACTTTTTAAGAAGGAATCTCTACCTTGCCATCGGCAGAATTGTCCTTTCTTCCATAAAGTCGAGGTCATACTCGTGGACGTATTCTCTGAGGACAGAGAGGACCCTGGTCATCCGAGTAGCCTCCTGTTGCAGCTTATCCGGCCCATCTTTGCCCTCTTCTAGGGATCGCAGGGTGTCGTACATTGCCTTTAGCCGATCCATGCAGGACTGAATGAAGTCTATATGAATATCAACCTGTGTGTATGAGAAAGGAACAAACACAAGATGTCATCGTTACGTAGAAAAAAGGAGAGAAACATGATAAGTGACGATATTCAATGGTTGGGTGACATGATGCACTAAGCAGTCTGTCAGGTACTATTTCGTAGAGAGACAGAGAGGGGAAAGAAAAGACTGTTAACGAGCTGTTTATCGACTGCAAAAAGCCTGTGACGGTAAATTTATAAAAGTAAGAGGGTTTGACAATTTTATCCTAGCACGATCTTCTTTAGAGGCGAACCATATTAATCCAGCTTGTCTCTGAAGAAGATCCTGTTGCAACTGAAACATAAGTTAATATTTAATTACACAGGCTTTCATATTGGTTCAATTTTCTAGTGGCTTGTTTCTCAATTTAAACAATTCTGAATTGCCTGAATGCTTAACAGAGAGAAAGACCGATACAAACTTTAAAAAAGAAAAACACTCATTCAACAAGGTGGGATTGAAACATCAGGCCCTCTTCCTTTTAAATATTTAACTACAGAGGCCTTCAAATACTGGTTCAATTTCTAATGGCTTGTCTCTCAAGATTTAACAGGAACTGCCTGAATGCTTGACAGAGTGAATGGTCCGAATACAAACATGCCCTAATTCAACAAGCAACTCCATGGCTGGATTGGAACATTAGGCCCTCGAACTTGTATAAACAGGTTCAATATCTTGTTATTATGTTTTTTAGCAGGAAAATGTCTGAACGCTTGGCAGGAAGAGATACCAGATACAACCCTACGGTTATCTCAGATCATCAGAAATAGGTTTTCAAATGAACAACTCTATGGCTTCATTACAATAGCATTTGAAAACCTCAGCTTTCCTAGGACTTTGAACTCTGTAGTTGTTACACTCAGAGGAAAGGCTGGCTGACAAGTGGTTTGTTCATCAAGGTTACATACACCCTGTTTGAATTGCTTTAAAATAATTGTCGAGAACTGCTGCAGTGATATTAAACAGACCAGCTGGACATGATATAACCTATTGCCACATCACGTAGTGGCAACACTAGCTATTCACACAACTGTTGTTGTCCTCACTAACTCGGCAAAAATTTTTTACAGTGAGTGAGTGAAATACACATACCTCTGCACTAAGACAAAGTGTTTAAAAGATAAAGGGACAAATGGGGATGAGGGCTGGGTATTCTGTTGGGAGGGAGGTAGAGGGGGGGAGGGTAAATAACTAACCTGATTTGCTTGTAGTCTTGGACCAAGGTTGGTGTAGGTCTCTTTCAAGAGTTCTATGGCTTTAGCTGCAATCTCGTCCGGGGCGCAGAGGACCACCCTCCAGAGATAATCCAACCCGATCAGCTCCAAGTCATCCATCAGGTACGCCCTCCTCTTGGGGATCAATTTACCTTCCTTGGAATTAACAGCTTTGAAGAATCTATCGAAGCACCTGTAAAGTAAAAACGAATTATCCAACGTGTTCATGGTAGATGAAAGAATTGCTCATCTTAAAAACCTGGTAATGTTCATGGATTGCTTTATCAACACTTTACCAGAAGTTTACGAGATGTTTATTTTTTTGTCTACTCGCATAACTTTTCCAGTTGTCGGGTCTCCCAAACATCTCACCGCTGATTCCATTCACAAAGGTGTTCACGTCAATTAAAAATAAAATAAATGGACACTCAGGTACAATTAAATGCTGAATGATTTTGGAACTGCTATGACAACTAAATACTACCAACACAATAATTTCTTCTGTCTGCAGCTGTCCCAGGCATAATGAAATATATCCCTCACCAACACCCTACCCCCCCCCCCCCATATATCACAATTCCTCCTTTCATATTATAATCATGCCTTGGATATCCAATACTTTGCCAACTTAATAAAATTTCAGGTGCAACTTTCATCCAATTACTCCCCCGAAAGCAACAGTATCATTTTATCCATCCCTTCCCACATGACTAACTACCCACAATTGTCCCCCCCCCAACACACCCATCCACACTGATACCAGAACCAGTGTCTCCTTACTTGATTCCATTCTCTGTCAGTAACGATGGGTCAAGCAAGAGAATGTTCAATTCAAAGAAATCCTTGTTGATCTCTGGATCAAGGTCGGGTTCATCGCTCATCAACTGCGGGAACGGAGAGAAAGAGAAACACTAACGTTATAAGTACTGAGTCATTTCCACGCCTGGCTGTAAATCCTTCACTACAAAAACTGTACGCAGCCACACTGAACACAGTAGACGAGACAAGAGAACAGACAAGGACAGGATGGAATATCAGTCAAGGGAGATGGATCAATTCAAACAAGAGATGATATTGATTTTTCTCTGTACCATCTAAACAAATGGTAGGAAAGATATTGGGTGCATGAAAGAGGAAGGATAAAGGGGAAGGAGTTTGTGCCTTATTGGGGAAGGAGGGTGGAGGGAAAAAATGAGAGAAATGTCACAGACATTTCCACTGTTCATTCTATTTCTTTGTTATCTTTAATTAACTAAACACATCATCATCACATGGCCATTCACCAAGCCTAACAACGCATCAGTGCACCTGCCATTCTCTATGCAACACTGAATCAAATACAAATTTATATGTGCACACATCATCAAAGCATTACATATCGCAACTGTATGACAATAATATAAAAAATGTGCCTTAAAAAATTATGCGATAATCATAATTACTATTCTCCATCTACCCACATCTGAAATTTTTTTTTTTTCCCCTTCAATTTTCCTTACCTTCGAAAACCACTTGAAGCAAGCCTCCCTGTCGCTCACATAGACAGAGTTTTCTGCTAGACATGTCCATATCTGAAGATACCACAAAAACAGAAAGACAATTAAGTCTGCTTCCAACTGAAAAGGTTATTTAATCCTTAAAACTTAGTCCACCATGTTTCAAACCCATCTTTTCTGCCGTTCTAACAGTTTCTTGGTTTATTTCATCTTCTGCAGAGTGAATGCATCATTGGTCAAATATACCATTAATGGTTTAGATCCTTTGGTATGTGATTAAAAGCAGAATTCCATGTTTCTGTGACTGTAATTCTTAAAAGCTTTATAAGTCAATAACGTTCTATTGCTTTTATGTACCAGGTAATTAAATCAGACATCTTGAAAAGATGCTGAAACATTCAATCACATGGAAAGGAGTATGATATAAAAGCAAGAGATTTAAAGTTTCAAATATTTAAGTGGCATTTCAATATTTGTTGTCGCCTTAGCTCAACTTTAACAGGCTGATTGATCGATAGATTTCTTCCTACCAAAGCAAAATGAAATTAGAAAATTGTCAAAACGATACCTGTTTGGCTTGCGGAGCACAAAGCCACAGTTGGCCATCCTTGAGAAGAAACCGTAAAAAGTTGAGTCTCTCTTGGACCTGCTGGGCATGGGTGTACCTACTGTCAGGAACCAAATCTTGGGGATCCACGCTAGGATTTTCTGCAAGGTTGAATAAAAAGCAGGTAATTTTGAATTTACTAACAAATCAACAAAATAACAAATTTATTAACAAATTGGTAAAGAAATACAAATATTGAACCAGCATGCTAGAGTCAGACATGAAAATTACTCCACATGCCTGAGAAATGCAAGGGGGAGGGGGGGGAGGAGGGATATCTGACATCAGTTGAACCAAAACAAAAGAGAGGTCATTGACGGTTCTTAAGTGAACAAACAGCAAACGTTAAACACAACTATTGTCACTGTTTGAGTAATGATCAGGAAATTCTGTCCCTCGGGTTCGCAATGTATAGAAAGAACATAAAATGCCGACACCTTTCTTAACAATGGAATAATAATACAGGAACACACTGTACCAAACAGGGAAGATCTCTCCCAGAGACAACAAAGAAAGCTTCTTCACGTGATCTCTCGGTAATAGGGCTGAGCAGAAATGTTGCCAGCGAGGCTGCCACCCTTACCTTTAGATATTTTCCTGGCTTTGTTCATGTAGTTGGAGAGGTTTCCGGCCACCAGAGTCACGAGAGAATGTTTCCCTTGTAGTTTGTTGATGACATCATGACGGTACTGCAGATGGGGACTGTGCTGCGCATGAGTGTAGTTCTGTGGAGCCTATGAAAAGAGCCTCTTTTGTTCTGTTTGTATTTCTAGTGAAAACTCTCTCGCTATATTAAACTAATTCTTAGAGAGAAAATCCAACTAAGTTTTTCTTAAGAACCCCAAAATTAATGTCTTTGTCAGTTGTCTAATTTTCCTCTTATTTCATATCGAACGATACAGCTATGTTTTGGTTTGCCTCACAGCTCTCGCTTGTTTGTGAGAAACCTGTCAAGAGTATACATCGTTAGACTTTCCTTTCGATGAATTTTTTTTTCACAAGGTTTGATTTTTTTTTTTCATTTCATTTCATTATCTACTAGATTTTTTTTTTCATTATCCATCTAGGGCTCTAGATTTTGACTATCACACAAATACCACACAGAATGTTACTCAAGACTATATGGGGTCACATGGTGACATCACAATTCTAATTTCTTATCGAAACTTACTCTTACTAAATCGTATGGAGGTTTCTTCAATTACGGGGATAGATTTCATCTCCCTGTACATAAAAGTACTTTTCTCATCTTCTCGAGGGGTAACAAAGCCCATACTTCGGCATAATTATATAGCAATCAGATAATCAAATTATGATTCAACATGTACATGTATGGGAATTTATATCTGTACATATCCCTCCTTCCCCTTCCCTTCCATCTCCCTCCCTCAACCCCCCTTTGTGCCCTTCCCTTCCCTCCCCTTCCCACCCTTCCTCTTCTCACTTTATGACATAAAGCATGTTCTCTCTCTCCACAATTTTCAGGCATATCATTTCTTATCCTGGGTAGAGGGGAGGGAGAGGGAGATAAGGCATGTGGGCATTTTGTCCTGGATATTTGTGTTTGTGGGTGGGGGGAGAGGCCTTTTGGTGATCTTACGTACCACCTTATTCCACCTTAATTTTGAAACATTTGAAGGCAATTAGTCCAAAATGGAGCACAATTTTGTTCTTCTTTTACGAACAGTTGTGTTAATTAAAGGCTGCAGAATAATACACAATATCATACCTCTCCAAATAAGCTGCAAATCTCTTTAATCTGTTTCAGAGCTGGAAGAACCCACTTGTCATTCTTCAGTTCATCAACAAACTTGTCAATCCACTGGATTTTTTGAGCATCTCGATCCTGCTTTTACCAGAGCAAAACAAAATGAAACAAAATAAAATGGCATAGATTTTTTCAAATCTTTGTGATGCCTCTTGGAGATGGCTATACATGGTTTATCTTAGAACATTTGAAGAACATAAAATGGATGCAGATTAACAGCGAAATATAATAATGATATAGAATAAAATATTCATAAATTAGGAAGGGGGGATACAAACCCTACAAATTCAGTGAGGACTCAAATAACAAGATACCTTTAATGGCTCCAGGACTCAGTCCTTTCCAAATCTCTGTAACACAGAAGTACGCATAATATATAGACTCTCCCATTAGGTAGTCTTACCCTCATGTCTAGGGGTAAATTAACCAATAGAGCATAACAGTAAGGTAAGAAAAGAGCCTTTTGCTGCAAAATTTGCACCAATATGTGAAATATTTCATGATAAAGAAAGCTTAAAAGACGACTTCAAGACACAAAATTAATTTTGATGATATCATAGACTGCCAAATATAACACAAGACTGCTAGCAATACAAGCTGTACTTCTATACTGCTTTCAAATTTTGAGAAATGACCTTTTAAACATCTGAAGTTGACCAATAAAAGTGGACTACTTACTCTCACACACAGAACCGTAAGGGTCAGTCCCTCAGATGTGACACAAGGCACTTTTTTGGCCTCATCCAACACGTTTAAAATGCATAACAATTAGTGTTAAAATGTCATCAACATGTTTTGATTGTGTTATAAGAATTGATTAAACATTGGAGTGAACATCAAAATTTATGTCCTGCAATGAGGAGAGCCAACATTATCCCTCAATTTATCCTTAAAGGAGCATTCCAGAGGTGAAGCATATTTTAATGCTTGATATTTGAAAACCAGAAGATCTTAAAAAAATTTTACTACCCCTCAAAGTTATCTCTTTTTTCCCCTTTTTTTTGACCATGACATACGGAGATTAAACATTCTGCGTAAAACCGTCCTTTGCATCAATAGTGGGACATTATTAAAAGCCGAACTATTCCCTGAGAAATATCAAAGAACACACCTGAGAACAGCTGTAGTCTAGAATTTTGATATGTGCGTGCAGAGCTTGGTCCATAATGTCAGTTGGTACATCGTCTTGGTGGGCCAGGGTCCAGAGAAGGCTGAGGACCTTATGGGCCATCAAGCCATCTTTGTCATCTTCTGCTAGTCTACGTATCAATTCTAAGAGTTTCTCCCTTTGCTTCGTGCTGGCTGATGTCCAACTTTCCTGTAAAAAGTTTTTAAGAAGGAGAAGGATCCTTTGACTTTTAGCACAGTGTTCTTTAAACAATCTCCAAATGTCTGGGAACAATTTGAAGTGTCCAAGCCATCAGGAAAACTAGTTTTGAAAAAAAAAAAAAATTAACAGCTTAGAAAAATTGGAGGTTAGACTAGCAACCTTCAAACTAAGAAGTGTTTACATGAAGAAAATGAAGCTAACCTGAAAACAGTCAAAGAGATGGTCAAGTTGTTCTGGGGAGAAGTCCCAAGCTAACTTGGCCAGTAGGTCGTGAATGTTCTTCACAATGGCTTCGTGTTTTCCAACCTGCAGGAAGTAGATGAAATTGGGAAAATATAATGAATGAAATGAAACCAATTCAGGTGCAAAAAAGTGTGAAAAAAAAAGAAAGGAAAATTAGGCCTAAATTTTGCTTCATTTAAATGATTTAAAGAAATGAAAATATACCAATCAAAAAAAAAAAAGAATAAAAAGAGAGTGAGAGACAATTCTGGAATGCTAAGTAAAAATTGTAGAAATACCACCCTGTTACGTGAAGAGAACTGCATAGTTGAAACTTGTCTCTGACAGCATTCAAAACAAGGGCGTAGGAACCGGGGGGGGGGCTGGGGGGTGCCAGCCCCAGTGAAAAATATGGGGGGGCGAGGTATCATTCCGCCCCCCCCCCGCTCCGCAAGTCAGAAAACCCCTTTTTCATTTCCAAATGAGAACAAAATCTCATTTGGAGCACCAAATTGCATCTAAGGCCAGGTGAAAATGCAAAATTATTTACAAAATGGAGTGGGTGTTGAAGTGTGCTATATTGCACCAAATTGCATCTGAGGCCACCTGGAAATGCAAAAAAATTCCAAAGGGGAGGGGGTGCCCCCTCCCCTTAAACCCCTCCCCCAGGCCGGCCATCAGTCTTCATCCCCCGCACTCAAAAGTACCTTCCTACGCCACTGATTCAAACACCACTAAATTAATCTAGTGGAATACTTTTGTGGGTTGTTACCGGTATCTTCACAAACTGTGTAAATATGACTGCATTGTAGACATCTACGATTTAGTTACCAGCGGAAATTCAGTGGTAGTCAAGAGACACAAGATTAGATGACAATGATAACTGATTACTTCAGGTAATTGTTAATTAAAAAGATGAGCCCTCGTGACAACAGATGTAAATGTTCTTGCTTCATTGAAGGATGAAGAATATGATGGGTTTCTGTTAACATGCGGGCAACGATATTAGATATCAAACGCTTAAACATTCACAAGTTTCATTGCCATTCTACTTACAAATAAACGTAGGGCCACAGATAAATGCTGTTTCTGCATGCGACTTATCAGTACTACCAAGAGATCATATAGGCAAGTGAGTCTGAACCCTTTTTCCATCCCAGTTCCCCTTTCCAATTGGCTACCCTGGGTATTTCCCTCTCCTAAACTTTATCACAAAGAGGGTCGCCCAAAATGTTTTTTTTTTCCAAAGAGAGTGTGTGGGGATACTGGGATAAATGGCATGTGCAGACTTACATATCCTTAAGGAGGGACAAAAAAATTCCCCCCTGAAATACCAACCCCCCCAGGTAAAAAAAACACTGATATAGGCTAGGGGCCGGTTACCCATTATTGCAACTGTTTTCTTGTATATGTTATCCAGCTTTAGAATGTACAATTACTTTTCACCCAGAGAACTAAAAATTGCTGCCTTAGATTTCCTGTCTGCCCCAGAAGAGCAGCTTAGATACAGTGCAGTATTATTTTAACGTTTCCTGACTTTTATTTTATTTGCAAAACAGTGACAAAGATAACAGATGGTTATCGTTTACCTGGGCAGCCCAAATATTATCCAGGTCTTCTTTGGTGAGTGCTTTCTCTTTGATGACAAAACGAAGAATTTTTTCCAACTTCTCAACGTACTGTGGACAAGATAATACAGCAGAGAGGTTGAATGGAACGGCCATATCATGGCAACGATGAAAGTGACAAAAGTGACTTAACTAGATTGCTTTCATGTCTCTTCTGTCAAAACAACCTCCTCCCCCAACCCCCACACACACAAACAGACACAAATCTTAAAACCAAATTAAAAACGGAAGATACAACAATAAAATTGATTCGCAAAATTGCTGGCCTTGGACGCTGTCTATCAAGATGTATTATTCTGTGCACCTTTGAAGCCAACTATTGATAGAGTAAACCCTTATTGCTGGCTCCCCACATACTGACCTCACCTTTGTCAAATTGTTTGTAACCTTTCAACTAATGAAACATCAATTTTACACATATTTTCCAATCACTCTTGAATATGAAAAAGTAAAAAATCATGTTTCCTCACCTGAGGTTGATGTAAGTTATCCCTCAGTACAATGGAAAGAACTTTGTTTTCCTGAATCCATTCCTGGTAAAAATGAGATAGAAAAACATTGATTGTATTAAATATTTACGCCCCGGTTACAAAAAAATTGTTTTTAAAAGGATATCTAAAAATCAAGAGAACCATGACCTTCAAGTTTCCTGAATCACATTACAGTAACAACAAAATATCAACGTAGGGTCCGCATATCATAACAGCAAACTATGAGGAGGTTGGTTAGGAAGGCATCGGACAGATGTGTTCTGTTCAGATAGTGAACGCCAATTTATATTATAACTGTTCTTTATCATTAAGTCTTGCATAAGACAAGCATGGCCATTTTAATTTGTTACAATTATTTATCCCATTTATTACAATGAGGAATGTCCATTAAGTTTATTACATTGTTTATCACATTTACTTTATTTATTACACATTAGTTTACATCTATTACAATTTTAGGCATTGTTCATTATATGTTAAAAACAATGTGTATTACATTTTCTATACTTATTACAAGTTTGTTACTAGGCATTGTTCATTATATGTTAAAACAATGTTCATTACATTTTCTATTTTTATTACATGTTTGTTACATCTATTACAATTAAGGCATGTTACATTATTACATGTTACATCTACTATTGGTTATATGTTAAAACAATGTTTATTACATTCACTATATTTATGACATGTTCCTTAACATCTATTCCATTTTAGGCATTGTTCATTATATGGTATAACATTTGTTATTACATTTACTATATCTATTACGTTTGTTACATCTATCACAATGAAGGCATTGTTCATTATGTTATTATATTGTTTATTACATTATTTATTAATACTACTGAGGCATGTTCATAACCTCTACTACATGTTATCATATATGCTGTTACAGTTATAACATGTTCATCCCCCCCCCCATAAAACCAATCTATCACAGAATCAACCTGTACATTACAATTAAGCCACGTCCAAGAGTCAATATCCTGTAGTGTCATGATCGCTCTTTTAACAAACAACAACAATTTGACTAAGCAGAAGAGAGACACGATTACTTACAGCCATTCTCTCAGCAGTCAGCCATTCCTCATCCTCAACATGGCTGTGTTTGTGGGTGTAGTACGATACGTTGGAGATGACCTTGTTGACCTCGTTCAGAGCGTTCATCTTGCCATTGAAGGAGGATATCTTCAACAGCCTGTAGAGATCAGAGGTGACAACATTAACCTCTAGGAATCAACTTTATCAGACCAATAACACCCTATCTTTTCCAATACTTTTCTTCTTATCTTGGGACATTATTGCTCAGCCTATGCCACAGGGTTCTCAATTAATTTCCTATGTGGGCCCAGAAACATGGGTTGGAGCAGAGGGCCAGATGAACCTGCAAATATCACTATACCCAGTTGGTGCAATGTGCAGGGTAAGCTTGAGCCTAAGGCCTTAGGGGCACTGCTTAATCCATTCAGTAAAACACTGTGGGCCAATTTTTTTTGTTGCTTTTTTTTGTTGTTGATCAAATCTAATTATTTTGATGGCATCAAGTTGTCATAATGAAGATCAAGGGGATACTTTACTGACAAAGCAAAAAACCGAATATTACTTTCAATGCATAACTTTAGATCACTTTTTCTTCCCCCCCTCGCAAAGATTTAATAGAAGCATATTCAGCAGCTTTAATATTGAAGCACAAAAGCACAAGTACCACAAATTTTGATAACGATAAAGTGAATGAAACTCTCCAAGAACTTTGGTTGCTCACCTCAAAATCATCTTGAGTCGAAACATCTCCAGGCTTTTGATCTTTTCTTCTTGCTTTGGCACTCTTGATACAAGGTTTTTCAAGGACTGCAGAAATGAACAGAGACAATAAGTAGTGATTTCAATGCACACACTGGTCCTTTACACGATGAAAAGGTTGCACACATTACATATGATGACCTAACACAAAGCCAGACAACTGAAAATTCTAATGTCGACTACCTTCAAAATATGCTGGGTATTTCTATCTTGTTACAATTTTCTCCAAAGAATTTTCATTTCATTTCAACTTATACCATCAAAGAACACCTACAATATTGGATGAGAGTGTTGTGGTCAAGTGGTCTAGGCAATGGACTGGCCATCTAAGGATCGCAGGTTCGAGTCCTGGCCAGATCATTATGTTGTGTCCTTGGGCAAGGCGCTAGAACTCCATTGCCTCTCTTCACCCAGGTGTTTAAATGGGGACTTGTGAGGTAAAATGTAAATACAGTTGCGTGTGCCGGTTTGTGCCTACACCCTGTCAGAAGTCCCCAGGGGACACATAGATGTGGTGGGCTGTAGTGCCCCTGGAGGGGTTGTTTGAACTGTGCATACTTTGCTGTGTGGGTGTGACAAGTTACCAATGACCAGGGGCTCAGTGTTGTAAAGTCGTGTGAGGGGGGCCTTGGATTTGAACAAGACTGTAAAACCTTCAACTTTAATTTTCTCTGGTATCCTACCTGGGTGTAACGACTGAAAACCTGAACGTTACTAACCCTCATGTCACTGGTTTCAAAACCCAGTCTAGCCTAAAAATATTCTGTTCTTGTATCCAATTGATGTTGTTTTCCCAGGCAGTTTTCCATTTACTTCAAGGTGATAGAATTTTAACTTCATACACCTCAACACAACTATCATTACATATCCTTTACTAATTTAACTGTTTTTTGTGCATTCTTCTCCATATACACTAACAGTGAAATCACAGGTAAAAATCACACACAAGAAACTTGTCAATGTTTTAGAGTTTTAATGAATCACTTCTAAAGCATGACTGGACTAGGAGAAAAGAATTTACAAAGGCCTCTTAAATGTTCAACACGTCATTCATCAACTAAGTGATGTAACTGGAGGCTTGTTTCTGGAAAATGTGCTACGCAAATCTTGATTAAACTTTTCTTGTAACACAATGGAGATTTGCTCTGTGGAAGGTTACTTTCGATATGAAAGTCACTCACCTTGATGATGAGGGACAGGGCATCATTCCTAGACTCGTTCTTTGATTCCTTCTTCAGTTCCTCGTCTGAAAGACTATCAAGGTATTCCACAATGCGATCCTGTCAACGAGGGGAGTTCAGGAAAGAAATGTGATCAGAATACCGATCGTCACGACACTCTAATGAACTCAAAGAGTAACCACTGTTTCATTTGTGGCAGATGGGCTGTGTAATACTTTTTGATGTTGTGACAATCGCAGGAGCGAGATTCCTTGAGCTATGGGCTAGTCGCATTTCTAAAATTTTGTCATTTTTACCCTGCATATTCTCCCAAGACAAATAGCAATGAATATGGCTAGATAATCGAAATGTCGAAGAAAAGACAGCCGAAAGAATTGAACGGCATGTGGCTGGAGCAAAATAATGATCATCCCTGAACTAACATGCTGCTCAAAAAGTCTGCCATCATGCCTTCACTCACCTGCATCCCTCCCTGGCCTCCCCCCCCTCCCTCCACCCTTAACGATGACAGCCTTTGAAGTCCACCAGGTACTAACGGTCAGTTTCACATGACAATTTCCTCAACAAAACATTTGACGAGCAGAGAAAGTTACTTCATCCTTCTAAATATAATCAATGATAACACCCAAATGAAATCCCAAATCATTATTAGCCAATAAGAGGAAACAAAACAGTGCTTGCATTTACTTTCAGTTTTGAAACCTGTAGTAAAATGATTATCCATCATACAAGAGATTATAAAAAATAAAACCATTTTTTTAATGAGTTCCTGTTCCTCATTCCACTTAACATTAAATTATGAAGAATAGGACAATTACAAGCTGGATTATGAGTTTGACCAGACAACAATGCCAAAAAGGAAAACTTAACTGCTTAATCAGATTTAAACGTTTAAGGAATGACTATCCCGATTCATTGTCTATGTGAAATTTTTAACTTCCATCTCCAGACCGGACGATCCTGCGACATATTCGACGAAAGCTTGCAAATTTCTAGTTTCAGAATCATTCGCTAGAGCGGACAGAGCTGTACGTTACCACATTTGGAATTCGAAAAGGTTCTCTTTTTCAGATTTAAAAACTGTAAATCCTCCTCAAGCAGCCATCAGCAAATATGAGATTATATATCAAAGATTGGCTGGCTTCAAAGGGATATTCCGACGGTTGAAAATCATTTTTCGAACAAAATTGCTGGAAATTTTCTCGATCCTTATGTCAAACCCCACATTGGGATAGCATTTTGCATGGTGGCGCTACAAACTTCTAATATTTTTGGGGGAGGGGTAGGGGTGGGAGGGATGGGTGCTCCTTGGTGGCAGGAAAATACAAAGTTCAACCATTAATTAATTACCATGGATTGAGGATACTTACCACAATTGGCATAAAGAATGTCTGTACAGTGTTCTGTGTTAGCATCTCATAGCACATACCCCAAGGCCTGTGTAGTGAAATCAACGGACATTTTAAGTCATCATAACTATTTCATTCAAGCACACACCGCAAATAACAAGCATGCACTTTTGCTTTGAGGAACTTATGAGTGAAAAGCATATATACTGCTCTGAAGGAAAGTTTATAAAGATAGATAAAAACATAAGCAAATATCTACTTATTAATTCAACTGAAACAACCCCTTAATTAACAAGCAAGGGGGGGGGAAATAGAATTTTATCCTTGTTACAGATAATGCATCAGATAATGCATAAATCTCCCAAAGGGCCAGTAGAGAAATCAAAGGAGACATTGCAAGCCATTAAAATTATTTCTTTCAAGCACACAATCCCAGACAGAACACACACATGCAGACTCTTGTTTTGAGGTAGTTTCAGAGTTAATACTGCTCTGTAGGACAGAAATAAACACAGCTATCATCATGCATAAATCTCCAAAATATGGTGGCAATCAACTTTGATAGAATTATGATTCAAGAAGAGGCTCCCACTTCAAATCCACCAGAGCTGTGATCAAACAACGTATGGACGAGGCTCTCACCTTATCAAAACATGAATGACAGAAACATGGAAGAGGCTCTCTCACCTTATCAGAGCATGAATGACAGATACATTCAGTGGCTGGTCTTTGCTGAGAAACCTCTGCTGGAGAATCTCAAATCCTTCCAAGGAGCCAAACTTATTGATTAAATCAACAAGCCAACCCTGTAGACCGAAAAAAAATCAGCATTACGAATAAATTGACAAAAATAAATACGTCTGTAATTACCAATAAAAATAGAAAGTGGGTGGGTGGTGGGAGGTAGCAAACATGAGAGGAGACGAGAATTATAGAAAGTTGATTTTATCCATAAAATTTATAAGGTATGTACAACAGGAGAAATGAGACAGGGATAATGCGAGTGCATCTGAGGTCTATGCTTTTTCGATGTTTCACCATAAACCTTGAATGATGATGCATTATTGTAGGACGCAGTTCTGTATCATTTTCTTCAAATGCTAACAACTACTAAAACATTTACAATATTAAAATTAAATGTCCTACATGTTATTTGCCTTGTTGCTAACCATGACACTGAGCTGGGAAATGTTATTTCTGAATGACATTGCTACCGTTCACTGTTTCACTCTAGACATATATATTCTCTCTAAAATGTTCCAAAGGTGAAACATCTATTTAACTATTTAATCTATTAAACATCTGTTATCTACTTGATCAATTATTATTATTCCAAACAGATCTTCCCTTTCCTCTCCCTGTCTCCCCTCCCCCACTTACCCTCACAACCCACAACCCCCCCCACATTCTCCTTACATGCTTTTTCATACTTCTTCGTACTATACAATTTATTTCATGCTAGCTCAATCCAGAATATACATAGTAGTAATCAAGTAGAACGCTTGGTGAGGTCAAATTCCTAGAAACACCCTACAGCCTCTTCAATTCATAAATATTTATCAACTGTGTCGGCAGAATCAGAAATGTTGGTTCGATATGTTCAAATTTGCTTCAGACAGAATTAAAGTAAATGATGATACAATTATATCTTACCTTTGGTGTTCTTGCATCTGGTGGTTTAGCAAACCTTTCGGTTCCTATTTCCTGGAAAGTAGAAGAAAAGAAAAATGAAAGAAAGCTGAAGATATGAAACGGATCGAGCCTTTTACAAGTGAGCCAGTAACATGAAACAGAACAATTTTTTAGATACGGGTCAGTTATAGTTCTATGCCAAATTTTTCAAAAAATGGAGTTTTCAGGTAGTCCGGAAAGGAAGCTTGCAGATTGAGTAAATGAATACATTGGATGATTCAGACACATGGTGAATTAACATATTGGGTATTAATAATCAAAAAATAATTTATGCATCTTCATAAAGTACAGTAGAAGCACACCTACTACCTACCACAGTTAGGCTTAACTGTTAAGGGTATATCGGAAAGACAATTTATGCATTTCCTTCCATTTTGACCCTTCACAAACAAGAACAATTTCCTACAGATATTTTCTAACAGGTTGTCTGGATAATTGGATTGTGAAAAGCATGCAGACTGCAAAATCAATTATACCTGAAAATTCAGATACTTGGTGAAATAAACATATTGAGTATGAATAATGTAACAATTCAAGTACTTTACAAATATTCATCAACTCTAATGACCTTATCCACCAGTTAGGACAATTGTATTATACTATACATTCGTGTCCCACCTCGAAGCACTTGAATTGACAGTATGAGCAGTATGAATATCCTGTTTCAGTCAGATAAAGGTTAGGGACTGTTGATACTGTCAATACGAGTGCATTTAAGCATGATAGGGGAAGCAGTATACAGTGGTATTAGCATTAGAAAATTGTCCCAACTGCCTGGATCTTATTCAATTTCTATTATGGTAACATGTCTAGGCTATTTGTTGATGCCTCATATTATCTATTTGATATGTTACAAGTTGTTCATCTAAAGTTTCATGACACAATAATCTTTCATGCAGCCTACCACACTGACAAACTCAAAATCAAAAGTAAACACTAAAACAATATATATATATAAAAATTCCTTTATGATCACTGACACAGAGAATTCCTTATTACTTAACACTTGTTGCTAGAGGGAGAAATCCTATGAAAACATTTACAGGAGAAGAAATGAAATGATAACAAACCTCTGGTGCAGTTTCTGACTGTCTGGTGGCATTGAAGACATGAAACCTTGAAAAGAGAGAGATTGCAAATTAATATGCTAGTTTCCCGTGAAATTTCTGTGTCAGAGAGCCTAGTAGTACACTGAGCAGTGGTTCAGCTCTCCGAATGCTTTCCAGACACAAGCAGTGAGCCGTAGCACAAAGAAAGTTATACAGCTAAAACAAAAAGTCAAGATAATGGTACATGGTAGGGTCCATCCCACTTCAGACACCCCTTAACAGACTATCACCCTGAACTGACCGAAGTCAAATGTTAAGCACGCAAAGGAAATATGACACCGTTTGGGCTCAACACAGTTAACCCTTGCAAATGGTTAATTATTGCTGGTTGTATGTATTAACGTTATTATTTGGAGCTTTGATGCTACAACACTCTACAAGAAGAAGTACACAAAAGTAAAGAATCCATCAAAAGACTTATAACTCGACCACACACAGCAGATGATTACGTATCATTGCTTTAAGTTACACAACCAGTTGACAATTTTGCTATCAACATTGCCGTTCTTTAATGCAGAGTTCATGGAAGTCGTCAGGTGTTTTGCTAGAACACCGTGGAAGCATTTTTGTCTTGCTGTAAAAGTGTACTGTTAGTTGGTACAGTAATTAGTTTTTATCAATGGATAAAAGGAAAAATATGGCCTTTGTTTTCACATGTTAATGAGGTTAGGCCTACATAGCCTGTTGTTATCTTATTTATCAAGCTATATTCCATCAGAGCAATAGATATTTAGAACGTAAACAATCTACTGTGTAACTCATGCATCAATAAGGAAAAAAAAAAACGATTACATTTTGTATTCTGGTCGTAACGTGGCAGTAAATGTAACTATTTATAAAAGCAACAACATTTTTAATTAAAGTGCAAGGCAGGGGCAGACCTAGGATTTGACTTAACACAAATATATAACTCAGTATAATGCAGGGTTGTGCTAATGACAAATTTTGAACTCTTGTGAGAGGTTGAAAGTGGGGATGTACACCGAATCCCTCCCCTCTTCCCCCCCCCCCCTGAATGCCTGCGATTCACAAGTGAATGAATTCCCAGCATCAAAATTTCCAGAACTTACTTGCAGTGGGGGTTTAGTGCCATGGCAAGTAAATCTAGTAGTGGAAACCAATCTTGAGAGAGTTTGATCACTGCTAGCTCGATTAACTTCTCTGAGTTCTTCAAGATGCATCTCTGCATAAAAATATAACATATGTCATCGTTTCGTTTAATATCAATTTACATACATCTTTTTAAGAGAAAGTTTTCTGAGAAATAATAACAAAGTAATTGGACTTCCTTGCAAGTAACTTTCAAGTCTTTTAATTCTCTCATGTCCGATGACAGCTATTTTTTTACCAAAATTTCATTCATCAACAGAGCATGTTACCTTGACTATCCAAACTTTTCATTTAAAAAATAAGGTGAATCAAAGTCAAAAATGTAAACTTTCATTGCAGGTTTCAATTGTGTGTGCTTTAAATGCCATGAAAAGTGTCTAGACAACAAAAATGCTTGGGACTGAACCCAGTTCTTTAATTTCTTACTCATTAAATAAACCTCATTTGTTTGAAAAATCTAAGCAATTGTCTTAGTGAGCTTCATTGCAATATTATTTTGAGTAATTCTGGGTATGTTGGAAAACAACTGATGATCAATCTCAAAAAGCTGCTATATAGCTTGAGTGTTCAAATCTGCCTCTATCTAACTCTGACTTTACCTCTCTCATTCACCCTACCTTGCACCAAGAGGGAAAGGACTCGAGAGAAGGGAGCTCAGTATTTCAAAATCATCCTATTTGAGCAATTATTGGATTACATTTCACCAAAGTATCAATATTTCCTGATACCATGATGAGATCAACATTGATCTGACTAAGATATTAATGATGAAATGTTTTTGTTTTTATTCCTTTCTTATGGTTTCAGAAAAGAATGAATAGATGAAGTACTGAAATGTTACATCACAGTTTGAAGACATGGTTTATCACTCCTCACGGTTACCTGAATTTCAAACTTCCAACCACTGACAGCTTCGTCCGTGAGAATTTTGGTGAAAGACGTCATGAGACCATCTTGGAAAAATCTCTGGCATGGCTCACAATGAATATCTAGACCTGATCAAAAACAAAAAAATATTCGTGGGGCAAATATTAATGCAACAATCAACGGAATAATTCTTTATACTGATGGGATCTCCAGCCACGCTCTTCAGCAATAGAGGGTGCTGTCACATCGGTCTTAATCGAAATTTGACAAGCTGCAGTCTCTGAATTCACTGAGAATTCCTTTGAGGAATCTCTGAGGGACACTTCTGGGCAAACTACCTGCACACACCTTAATGCACACATAGTGTGATATATTCTAGATAACCTTTGGGTTACCACTCATGAGTAGCACACACTTTTAGCGACGAAAAGTTGCCAACTGTTCGTTTGGCAACTTAACGCACGTTTGATCGTCAACCAATCAAGAAACCTTGCAATATTTTCAGTCAAGTCCGCAAAACTGAATCTTCATATTTTGAACAAATAAAAAATAATAACCTGGTGCAATCAAATCGCGACTGAACTCGAGATTCTGAGTATAAGTCACATAAAATCTTGTGCTGACTCTTTTGTAGCTTAACCAGACAAGTTCTGTTTCCAACCTTGCTGAACATGGTGACATTTGAATAGCTTCAGAATGTATTCTTGAAAACCACCTCCTAATTTATGAATCCCTCCTCATGCATGAATCCCTCCACACTAAAAATTAACAACAGACTCAGAGATTATTTTCTCATGATCTTATGATGTCATGATCGTACAAACAACTGTGGGCTGTCGTATAGGGTTAGTATCATCAAATGTTTATCATACTACGTAGAGACGTTGAGTGACTGACTTTCAAAGCATTTTAAAACCCTCACCCAATTCACCTTACAGCTGTGTAATGTCTGTCCTGCAATTGGTACGGGTGGGGTGTTTCACAAGATCGAGCGAGGCAATGTGAGTAATACTTTACTTATAAACAGTTATGTCAATAAATGAACAAAATTCAGAAAAAGGCATCTTGTGAAATATTTACATCTGGGAGAAAAATGTAGTGCTCACAGTTTGCAATAATAAGCAATTCCATAAAATTTGCATAGTAATTTGCCATGCAATAAAGGTTTAAGTTTTTCATGACACAGAGGACTGAACATTCCCATACTAGCCATTAAAAGCATTAAACTAATGAATGATTTCAATGATGGAGTCTATTTTACATTTTTTATTTATATTTTATATACATTTTTATTTATTTATTTTTATTTTTATTATTATTTTATTATTTATATTTTATTATTATTTTTATTTATTTTCTCTATACATTATATTTTTATATTTTGAACAAATAAAAAATAATAACCTGGTGCAATCAAATCGCGACTGAACTTGAGATTCTGAGTATAAGTCACATAAAATCTTGTGCTGACTCTTTTGTAGCTTAACCAGACAAGTTCTGTTTCCAACCTTGCTGAACATGGTGACATTTGAATAGCTTCAGAATGTATTCTTGAAAACCACCTCCTAATTTATGAATCCCTCCTCATGCATGAATCCCTCCACACTAAAAATTAACAACAGACTCAGAGATTATTTTCTCGTGATCTTATGATGTCATGATCGTACAAACAACTGTGGGCTGTCGTATAGGGTTAGTATCATCAAATGTTTATCATACTACGTAGAGACGTTGAGTGACTGACTTTCAAAGCATTTTAAAACCCTCACCCAATTCACCTTACAGCTGTGAATTGTCTCTACTGCAATTGGTATGGGTGGAGTGTGTCACAAGATCGAGCGAGGCAATGTGAGTATTACTTTACTTATAAACAGTTATGTCAATAAATGAACAAAAGTCAGCAAAAGGCATCTTGTGAAATATTTACATCTAGGAGAAAAATGTAGTGCTCACAGTTTGCATTAATAAGCAATACCACAAAATTTGCATAGTAATTTGCCATGCAATAAAGGTTTAAGTATTCCCTGACACAGAGAACTGACCATTCCCATACTAGCCATTAAAAGCATTAAACTAATGAATGATTTCAATGATGGAGTCTATTTTACATTTTTTATTTATATTTTATATTTATTTTTATTATTATTATTTTATTATGTATTATTATTTATATTTTATTACTATTTTTATTTATTTTCTTTATAAATTATATTTTTATATTTTAATCTTTGGCAAGGGATTTTACCTTTCTTGCATAGCTCTATGGAAGCCTCCAAGAGTACCTCCAGTTCTCCCTTGGGAAGGACTGGGATGATCCATCTTGGCTTGTTGATCATGGTATCCAAGCGGCTGAGGGCATCCAACGGAAACTCTACTTCATTGCTGTCATTCTCTTCCCCCGCTTCTCCATCTTGAATACCCTGGAAGAGATTGTTTATTATCGATATATGAATGATGATGATGTCACCCTATAAAAACAATACGCGCTTTATAGCAAC
Source organism: Apostichopus japonicus (assembly GCF_037975245.1). NCBI lineage: Eukaryota > Metazoa > Echinodermata > Holothuroidea > Aspidochirotida > Stichopodidae > Apostichopus > Apostichopus japonicus. The sequence continues at coordinate 3,362,447 of NC_092570.1, forward strand.
GAGTACCGCAGAATCTGTAAAATGATTCTAGTTTAATGGTTACGTACTGTAAGGAATCATGCTGGTTTGGTGTAGACACATTTTTTATATCAAACCTTCAATTTTACGATCATAAAAAACTCTCACTATAGGAATGCAATGTTATGATGAACAAAATTCCTCGATAAGAGCTAAAATGGCTAGCATTTTATTTATGAGATCAACTTTTACACACCAAGATTTTATACAAGATCAATATTTAAGAGAGTACATGATCTCCTCACCTCTTCCTGTGTGATGTCTTCTTCCGTTGGTTCCGCGGGTACAGTGGGTTTGTCAGGAGTGGTTTCACCACTCACCGGCCCAGTCTTCGTCTCTACAGTCATGGTGATCAGCTATCAACTGATATACGGAGAAAAAAATCCTTTGCAGTGCCTCGTTTACTTGATACAGAACAACTGTGGTAGCATCTTCACCTGCATGCCTAACATGGAGAAGGGAATGCAAAACAAGGTTTGTCTTTGGTTAGTAAGTTTGTACGTAGCAGCATGTGTACATTTCTTGATGGTACCACAAAATAGCACATATATATATGCTCGGTAACAATACAAAAAAATTTCAAATTGCAAAGAACTGTTGAAAGGTAATTTAGCAAACATTTAACTTTCAATTTAAAGGAATCAGATAACCGACAGAACATAAAACCCCAACTAATCAGGCCTTGAAATTCATGATATTTACTGGCTAAATTTCAGTACAGCGCACTATCAAACGAGTCCCCTGGGGGACATAGTTGCGGTGTGCAATAGTGCCAGGGGAGGGATTGTTTGAACTGTGCACTTTGGTATGTGGGTGTGACACGTTACCAATGACCAATGACCAGGGGTTAGTGTTGTATAGTCAGTCATGTGAAGAGGCGTTGACCTTGAACAAGACTGTAAACCTTCAACTATTAATGCCAGAGGATTTCACCTTCAATTGGCCAGAAGATGAAAAAAAAAAGGCACTGGAATTTTTCTGACAATGCAAAATTGAAATTGTTTTTTTTTTTTAATTTAAAATTAAAAGGAAAATGTACTTGTGGGAATTTAATTTTAGCCAGTACTTAAGAGTGTTAATGCAGTGGTATTTATTAGGGTACAGGTAGTGGCAATTTTTTTTGAAATTCTAGGCCTCTAGGCCTGATATAAATGCTTACAGAAACACATACTGTACATGTATGTATTCATACAATGCTGTAACTTCCACATATATAAGTACGTACTGTATAACATAGGTTGGAGTGTGTATGTACTGTATAGGACACAAGGAAGAGAGTAATGAAGGAAAAATCCCCAATGTGCAGGTAACGAAAGGTTAATACACTAAGACTTAAAACAGAATATGTTCTAGTAAAAATAAACTGTGTGACATACACACATGCACAGAGCTAAGTACTGTATACACGGCAGGGCTGCATCAAAACTGAAACACTGTGTTTAATCGTTAGTATTGGAATTTTGTTCTTTAAATTGTCTCAAATATATTTGCATCTGCTCAGAAAAAAATTGCCTCCCCCCCCCATCTCCCAAAGAAAAAACATTGGTCCTCCTTAGTCAGTAACTCATGAAAATATACTGTACATTTTGGTATTCCATATTTAATGACCCTTATTTGTACTGACTTTGTTTGCAATGTGCAAACAGCAGACTTTTAATGTCTAGTGTTAATGTGAGGGGGGAAAAAAAATACTGATCTTACCCATAAAGTACTATTAAGACACGTCAAGTTAACCAAATTAAAAGATTGCCAAATTGGTATCAAACTGTAATATTATCTGAGCTATTGAATATAAATCATAAACTGAAAGATCTAACATTACACTCCATTCTCATACAGCAGATATCAACTTAAACAAAATGGTTCCAAACTGTAAACTAGCATCGACAAGGTGGACTCATTAAACACTGTCTCTACACTGAACGGTACTTACATGTTTTAGAGATGAAATTGTTGGACACCTCAGTAACTACAAACTGTATGTTTGAAAGTCTATTTGGTGGGCTTAAACTTGAACACATTGCTCCCATACTGTATGGTACATCAGACTTCTACAGTACTGTACAAAATGAATGTCTAAGCACTTTGGGTGGTAGAATGAGAAGGGAGGGCATAGACCAGAGAGACCTGGTCATAGAGGGCGCACAGTGTTAAAAGGTTACCGCTTCATTCTCATAGTTGAACGAGAGTGCTGAGGTTGCAAGGAGACAGGTAAGCGAGGAGCAAAGTAAATTACTCTACTAATAAATTAATACAACAAATCACCTTCAGTAACCATGCATCGCTTATTTACAGAACACAGTATTCAAGAAATAATAATTATAATAATAAGAATAATAAGAATAATAAAAAAAATTAAAAAAAACATCCACATCAATGTCTAAGTTTATCTCATTTTGTCCGATACTGTGCAGTACAGTACATCATCAATTCAGAAGTCATTCCTGGAAATTCTAACCAGTTCATAATGTTGCAAGTACTAAATATTATTGCTGTACTATAGATGTACCTAAACCAGATTCACATAAAGCTGTTCCTATAGTACATAGTATCATATAAAGTACAGTACTGTACTGTACCTACATAGTATCATATTACATGCAGTACTATACCTACATAGTATCATATTACATGCAGTACTATACCTAGTATCATATTACATGCAGTACTATACCTATAGTATCATATTACATGCAGTACTATACCTACATCATATTACATGCAGTACTATACCTACATCATATTACATGCAGTACTATACCTTCATAGTATCATATTACATGCAGTACTATACTGTACCTACATAGTATCATAATACATGCAGTACTATAGTATCATATTACATGCAGTACTATACCTACATAGTATCATATTACATGCAGTACTATACCTACATAGTATCATATTACATGCAGTACTATACCTACATAGTATCATATTACATGCAGTACTATACCTACATAGTATCATATTACATGCAGTACTATACCTACATAGTATCATATTACATGCAGCACTATACCTACATAATATCATATTACATGCAGTACTATACCTACATCGTATCATATTACATGCAGTATTATACCTACATAGTATCATATTACATACAGTAAGCAAATTTTTAAGAATTTCTTCCAGTTTTCCAAGGGACCAAACCTCCTAGTTGAGCTATTGATGTATCTACTGTTGCCTTCTTTGGAGGCTCATCAATGTCAGGTACTTTACTGGATGTTTCAAATGTATCCCCTCCCCCCCCCCAAAAAAAAACTATGTATATTGTTCAACTGATAATCAGTTAGATAATTGGCATCGGGCTGATTATCAGGCAATCGGTAAATAATCAGCATCGGCAAAACCCATTGCGCTACCGATTATGCGGAACAGATTATTAGATAAATAATGATATCAAGGCGCTAAATACTCCTTAAAATCCCTAAAAATGTTTTGCAACAGTCCTCAGTCCTACTACTTGCATTACAGTATCTCATGATTAGGCCAACATTCTTACTGTAACGCATATTTTTGCGAAAAACCCGAAGCAACAACTTTTCTAGACCGCATGTACCATACGTGCTAAAATAATCACTTTTCAGTAACTTAACTGCAACCGACTAAAGCAAGTCTGATTTCCAGTGATACGCACGACAAAGTCAATGGAACTTTAGTGTGTGATTTCTCCCATTGACTTACTGTGTGTGATCGTTTGAAACAACGTTGGATCGGAAGGGATACTTCGCAGATGGTAATCATTAAAACCTTGAAGCAAATGTCCAGGATTGTTTTATTTTTCATACCAGATTATATATTTCTATCAGATTACGGAATAACGAACATTTTATTTCCTTGATATACTTTTCACTCTAGTTACGTTGGAGTTGCAACACTGATAATGGTTATAATACCAGTTGTAAAAGGTGTCCCTAACTTTTTTTTTCATTTCGTAGCCAATGGCTACTATTTTCACCCTTCTGTAGTCTGTACAGCACTGTCATTTACTGTGTTGTGGCGAGATTGCAATATTGCGACTCATTGTTACAAACGTACAGCACCCCATGTATGTATTACAGTGTTCTTTATGCTCCATTAATCTTTACTGTGAAACGTTAAGTCGTGCATTTACAACTCTGAATGTATTTGCCTAGAAGTTGGTAATCATGCATAATACTAAATCAAACATTAGTCCAGTTCCACGAAAACGATGAAATAATCGGTAATCGGCATCAGCCCGAATGTCCCAGGAACTAATCAGTAAGAACAGATTATCATATAATCGGTCGTACACTAACTATGTACAGCATTAATAAAAACATTTTCCATTTATGACATATATGTTGCAAACATGCTATCCTGTGACATTTGAATCACTTCACTTTGACAACCACCCACTTGAGCCCAAGGAGTAATTAAGTCTTTACATTTTGCCTAGCAATCTTTCAAAATCTCTGAATTTTCTTAGTCAACTGTATAAAATACTGGAAACATTATATAGTTTTTAATATTTGTAGACAAATGATGCTACACAGGTTTTGTTTTGTTTAAGCCATATGGTCACATTTGCCAAGAGACATACTGTACTGTATAGGGCACAGAGCTCTAGTTTTTCCTTTTGTCACCTTGACTGTGAGATTTTCCCAGCTTTTCCCAAAAGGCACTGTTATGAAGCTACACAGACCTAGGGTGCATCGGTATTCATAAACAAAAACAGACACTCATACATACCCGCTGACGAATACCTGGTATTACCAGGTACACTGGAATTTTCGGGGAACCGCTACTGTACTTCCAGCATTAACTGTACTATCAAACACTAGCCTGAACCTTAAATGGACCCAAGCCTAGCCTACAAATGTATTTGCGGTTTTATGACGTACGTGTGCCTTGCCTAAACAGTAACAGCACTGTAATGTGTGTATATACTAGCACACGTAGGTGTACCCTGCCTAAACAGAAACAGCACTGTACTCTGTGTAGAACTAGCACACGTACATGTACCCTGTCTAACAGTAACAGCACTGTACTGTGTGAAGTACTAGCACACGTACATGTACAGTACCCTGCCTAAACAGTAACAGCACTGTACTGTGTGTAGTACTAGTAGCACACGTACGTGTACCCTGCCTAAACAGTAATAGCTCTGTACTGTGTGTAGTACTGGCACACATACTGTACGTGTACCCTGCCTTAACAGTAACAGCTCGAATGTACAGTACACTCCACTATAACTGTGTAGGGGTTGCCTGCGCATACCCAAGCCATCATGATATTGATGTTCACTTAACTATTTTAAATGGTTAATATATGAACACAACATATTTATGAATGCCTTCAAAACACATTATGCACTGTGTGAGCTCAAACTGTTCCCTGAAATAAAGTTTTAAACAATAATTTAAATGTTTTGCTGTATGTTAATAAATGGTCTGTAGTTTTCGTGAACAACCTCCGCACATGAAAACTTCACTTACATTTAACGCATGTTCAGATAGCAAACCATTTACACACTTAATTCCCATTGAGATTGGTCATTGAAAAAAATCAGTTAACAACTTCAGCTTGCTTCAAGGCGATATCTGTGATTAGGCGGGAGGTGGAATATATACACACTGTTTCCCAGAATATTTCTTTGCCGTATTTCCAGTGTCATGGCGTCCCAATGTCGGCTTCACATTACGTACAGTATGAAGCTGTGACGTAGGTCTTGTATCGAGCACTTTTGGTATGACGTACCATTGGGCTATACTATGACCCAGCCTAGGTCTATGGCGTAATTTATTTTTCTACCTTGCAATTGTGCTTTTGAGGGCTCTTTTAGCGCTCACAAGGGCAAATTGCACCTCGCCCCCGTGTATTTCTGAGCATGAAAATCTCTGTAATGTTGATGTTGTTAGCTCTTTACCCAAGCATCACGACTTTTGGTTGATTATTCCGATTTATTTCTGTAGGTGTTCATTCAAAATGTGTTTTGTTATGTTTTGCATAGGCCTAGTTGTGAGTGTGTGTACTTAGGGTTTGTTTCTCAAAAAAAAAAAAGGCAAGCAATAAGAAGATTTTGCATCCCTGGCTAAAACATTGTCTCGGTTGCAGAATCCTACATTCGTAACAATGCTGTACATACTATCCTGATGTTGTTAAATCAGAGGCCTATTGCAGTTTAGCCATTACAAGCACATAAACTATTACCACAATGTGCTAATTGTTCTACATTACTTGAAGCACTAGGCTTCAGGTATTATGAAAATGCAAGATACTCTTTGGGCTGTGAAATATTAAAATGGGACACAGTAGTTACACAATTCTCCACTTCCAAAAACATTGAGGTCTACTGCACAAAGACAGAGTGAATTCTCTTAATTCAGCCATTGTACTACATATGATACTGGAAACAACTTGTAAACTTGCAACAAAGCATGTTGTGCAAAGAAAGGTATGTATCAAATGTGAGAAGAATGAGGATATAATAAACACACGACTTGCAAAAGGGGTAATTTGTTTGCAAAATGAATGTGTTCACACACAACAGACTTGGGATTACCTGTAGTCTAGGTCATGACAAGGTCCACTCTTGTTAGTCAGGCTTGATATAGCCCACTAGTACTATCGTTAGGATTATCAAGTATCAAGTTTAGCTCACCTATGATCTTACCAGCTTACCATACACCTTAGCTGAGTATTTTGAATGAAATCCAAAGCAGTAACAGGCTTAACATGTAACAGTAACAGGACAGTTGCACTGTTGAATATAAGGCTGACACTCCAGTTTTAGAAAAAAATTGGTCATGCCAAGGCTTCGCCTAACTTAGTCTTCAGCCTACGGCCACATTACTCTCAAATTCGGTTTTTTGAGAAACACACCATACCATAATAAATCTTGCAATGTTAATTTTGCATCAAACTTGAAACAGCTAGGCTACCTTCCAGAGCGAAGGCTGGATTACGGATTTGCAAAGGCTAGCTGAATGTTAGGCCTAACGTCCTAATCATAGTTCCAACCCTACATTTACTAGGGCTACATTATAAATTGTCACAATGCATTCATACATATAAACAGCATCCTACACATTAGCCTACCACAACATACACGTTACGATGGAACGACAATAACATTCCTGGCATTTACTTCAAGGTACAAATTCGAGGATCGTTCCTCAAAGATGCAGATTTACGGGATATAAAGTCTATAAAATTGGGAAACATTAATTATTTAACCAACCTGTTAGGAGTAAAGCTTGCTTTGGAAGCCAATTTCAATGTAACGTGAACGACTCCCGGTTTCCTTCAGAACAAGTTTACTGCGAACATATGAACATGACGTCATATGTCAGCTTATAATCATGAGGGCGGCTTCGAAGTAAAATGCTGCCACATTGGAAAATCCCTATAGTGCAGGTTCGTACATACAATGTCAACGAAGACTTTTCAAGAAATAGAACATCACTCGTCAATTTTTTGTATAATTATTGTATCGGATTTTATGTAAAGAAATGCAACTCTGATGGCGTATGACTTCCCGGAGTTTTCCTTTAACTTACCTAATTGCTCGCCGGTATAGGTTTCACTGTGCCTACCGAATGACAGGAAGCCAGTCAGACGGAGAAAAGATAGCTGAAGCGGTCAAGAAACTTTACTGAAAATATAGAGTACCAATAGCATAATCACATGCATAAACCGGGTCTTGTTGTGATGGCAGCATTGAAGGTAAAAATTAATTCAGCATGTGATTAAATCATTCATTAAAACATGTTAAAACTATTACAATTTCGAAATGAAACGGCGGGCTTTTGAGTCAGTTTTTAGTCACATATTGGAGAACAATCGTCAAATCTAAGACATCAAATGTCAAACGTCACAATTAGAGAAAAAATGGGTATAGAGCTACAAATGAACGCTGAAGTTTGAACGCTGAAAATTTAAAGACAAAACGTGACAAATCGACGGATTTCAAGGTAAAACGTCGAAATTTCGACACGTGTCGAAATTAGAAAGTCTTTTTTTCTAATCATTGTATCGAAAATTGATTGGTCATAAATCTATAAGAGCGAAATATATTTTCAATAATAATAATAATAATAATAATAATGATAATAATAATAATAATAATAATAATAATAATAATAATAATAATAATAATAATAATAATAATAATAATAATAATAATAATAATAATAATAATAATAATAATAATAATAATAATAATAATAATAATAATAATAATAATAATAATAATAATAATAATAAACAGTTCTTATAGCGCAACTTACAATAAAGTCTCGCCACGTTGAAATTCAACGTCCCCCCCCCCCACCCCTTTTTGTTAGAGGTTGGTGGCATTTACTTTTCAAAATCAACATGTTGAAATCCCTATTGTCTGTCGACTATTGTTTATGGCACAGAAATTTATAAGGTATACATTTCTGTGGTTCATGGTGCATTCATTTGTTCTAAATTTTTATCTCCGATGCCCGCTGTTAGGAATAGGTGGCGCTAGTCAAAATTTAGAAACCAACATTTCAGGCTACATAGTAACTGAGTGTACTAGCGCAATTTGTTGGACGAGCATATGCGCATGCATGGAGCGCGAGCTGAGTTGACCGTGTGCATAAACTCCAACTCGGCAATGAAAATCACATATTCTCATACCTAAATTGACCTTACTGTTTTGTCATATAGGCTTTCATTTGTTCTTTAGATGAGAATACCAAGTTGTTAATGCATATTTTCATAGTAGTCGTTGTCATTTCGGTTTGTCCGATGTAAGTATGTTTCTGAAGAATGACTAAATTTAGGACTGACAGTAACTAACACAGTAACAGTAAGGCTAAGACTGGCCTATTGAGTTTTAGCCTCATGTTAAGCCTATGCCTTGCTGTAGCCTAGGCTATACTAGTATGTGTACGATACCTGCACGGTGCTATGCGAGCAAAATTTATTTTTGTCAAGTCAAAAGTAATGACTATTTGTTCGATTTCTCTCTGTTTTCTGCCTCCTCCAACTACATGATTTCACTGTTAATAACTTTGATCAGATTTTGAAAGAATGTGATAGCATATAAAATTTGGCAGTTTCACTTTCAAGTTTCTGTGCTCCCTTCAGACACATGATAAATATTATCATCACAGTTTTCACACCAGCAGACAATGAATATTTCAACTATTGGTCGTATTAGTTCTGATGAAATGTGTAGCCTTCCATACAAACAGGCAGACGGTCTGATATAGCAGTTAATTGTAGCCTAGCTATCATTTATTCCTCAGAGTCAGACCAAGTGCATCGGAGCTGAAGTTCAATGTTTTGTTAACACTCTTGGATCAAGAGGTATCATTGGAGGAAGATTCCAGAGTCCCAGTCAGATGTGATGACAACAAAGGAAGGGTCTTTCATCACCCATGTAGAGAAGACGTAGCCATTTTCTGCAAGTAGGGCATTAACTTAAGGATGGGGAAGGGTAGGGGGTTTAATTGGAGGTTGGGAGTGTTTTCAATTTTCTACTGTGTGGTTTAAACCTAGCTCTCTCATTTCTGCAAGTCTTCATCAAGGGCGGCGGAACCAGGGGGGCACAGGGGGCATGTGCCACCCACTTTTCCTCAGGTTAAAAATGTGCCCTTTTTCTACATAAAAATTGTACTCTTGATCACCTTATTAGGTCAGCGATGTTTCAGTAAGAGATCTAATCCTAATTTAGAACTATTAATGAATTTCCCATAACCTACCTCATCCTTTCGTATTTTGACATAATTCATTTGCTTTCATGCATGTATTGATCGGGTGTGCAGGGACTTGGACTTTATAATGATTTCACCTCATTTTGTCTTGAAAGAAAACTTGTTCCTTGTTTCCCAATTTGCACATTGGATATTGTAGTGCTAGTGTGCATTTTTTCCTTGAGGGGGGGGGGGGTGTGGGACGTTGATGGAGTAATGTGTATACGCAAATAAGATACAATAAGAGTTATAAAGGGTACTAAATATCAGGCTGCATCAGTCCAATCAAATTTCTGCAAAGTGCCCTTCGACGTCGGTGCCCCCCAGATTAAAAGTGCTTCCGCTGCCCTTGGTCTTCATAGTTCATTTTTTCGATGTTTTTGTGTATTGTATACAGGAGTGCACATCTTCAAGCCCCACTTCCTTTCACCTCATGTATATTTAATTTCTGTTATTTAGTACAATTTATGTTATGTTGAATCTATGTGCTTATACATGAAGTGATAAACCAAATAAACAAAAGTGAAACGAAAAACTGAATGTAAATTAAGTGGTTTACGGTTTACAATAGCCAATTAGAATTTAGAAAACAAACTTTCTAATGAAAGATATAATGCTGAAAAGATTAGGCTAAGTAATTATTGAGCAGGGTATTTGTAATTTGGTGTTCACAATTTGTGTGGTTTATGAATTAATGTTCTCTTGAAATAATGAAAATCTTATGGCTCTGTGTTTAAAAAGCTGCAGATCTCTGCATTTGTGTAACATTTTGCGAAGCAATACTGTATAAATTATTCAGGCCTTCATGTGTGATCACAAAAATCGAACACAAACATTACAAAAAAACCCAAAATGAATTATAGGTTTAATCAAAGGTTGTACAATGCCACATGCTAGGATGTATTAGTATCTCTTAAACCTTGCAACAACAAAAACATTCAGATATTTAATTGCTGACCTGAAAAAAATCAAGTTGTGTCTATATACTAGTTGTGCTCTGTCAGAATCCTACGATTGCTAGACAAGAATTCATTTTGTTTTCAACCATAGTTTTGAGACTATTAGGCATAAATTCATCTTTGTAAGCAAAGAAACTGTCCGTTATGCTGAATTGGTCACAATTTTAACAATGGCAGTAGCATTCTTAACCACAAAAAGAAGAGGCTTTCGTTACATGATGTTGTAATCTGTTAGTTCTGGAATCTGACGCCGTAGTAGAAATAATGGTTCCCTTTCTGCTTCAAACTTTGATAATGTGTTGATATAATTTACATTTGACCTATAGATACTTTGCTGGTATTTTGTCTTTCTTCTAGAGATGGATTTGCTTACCTTAAAGCCTCTTCTGAGGAAGTTCTTGAATCTTTTGTTTTCCCTGAAGGTTTCCTTAAGGTGCGTATTAAGAACTAGTCTCTGAAGATGTACCATCCAGAATAATTTGTGTTGGGATCAATATATTTAGAGTCATTACTCAGTCATAAACGTACCCTATCAAAGGCCTGGATAACTTTGTATTTTCAGCAAGTAGGTACATTGTCATTGCTAAACTGCATGCTCTCTATAAAGCTTGGTGTATTTATACATTTGTTGTTATTGTGAATATATGCAGTATGCCTTTTTCCACCTCGGCTCCACCCCCACCCGTTAACTCCTCAAAAAGGTCAGAATCAGTTCAAACGTACTGGTTTATAATGAAATGGCATGCTCCAATAGTGAAACAGAGTTATGGTTTGTTTCTCAACGGTTTGTATATTGATGTTAGTATGAAATAGTTTTGGGAAACTGTTTTACACAGAACACTGTCAGTATTAGCTATAGTTCTAGAAAGAAAAAAAACATCAATTATACAGTGTTTGTTTTAAAAATTTCTATAGATACCAAAGTTTTGATGCAATATTTAAAATGATTTTTGAGTTTATGATGTAGATAAAATATATCAAATCTTTTCTTTCTCCACAGAACAAGAGTCTTGCGGTCCAAACTGCTGCCTTCTCATTCTGCAGCGATTTGCTTTTCTTCATTCTGCAAGGAGATCTCTTTTCCTTCCATTACCGATCTCGCAACTTCCCACAAGTTCCTCTCGATGTAGACGTTACAAATGTGGAGACAAGCTGTTGTTGTGTTGAGCAGTGTTATGATGTAAGCCTCCGTCTTTGTTAGATTTCCATCAGAAATAAAACTGGCCAGCTTTCTGTTTTAGGTCGAAACAGTTTCACCGAAAGCACAGAGTAATACTCAAAACAAAGATTGCAATTGATCAAATCACCAACATTCTGCTTGAGTATTTCACCAAATGATGTTTTAACAATTTTTTCAGAAATGATTCATTAGTTACTAAACATTTTATCAGCTAAATTATTATGATAGTACTTATCATGTATTTAACATGCAAATTTGGCAAATTTCAAGTTTGACTATATCAGTGGAAATGAAACTTTTCTGGTCAATCTATAAGTTACATTGTTATGGGGTTTTCGCATCGTGTGACATCGTAAAGTTTTACCAAAATGTGTCCGAAAATTTGGTCAAATGTAATTTGAATTACAGCTGGCTTCCTATTTGCATGTTGCGTACCTCATGAAACGGTAAACATTAGATTTCATAGTTCAAGTAATGGTTTCATTCAATGACGATGACAAACAGGGGTGAAATCAAAGGGTCTGCCACACCAGTGTGTAGGTACCCTTCTTTGGAAATTGGTTCATGGTTGTTTCAGGGGAACCAGGGGCTTATTTTATAGTGTGTAAAAAGCGTCCGTTTGTCCTTTTCCAATCTTTTGCCTATAGTTAGATACTCCGTTTGATGTACAGAAGTATTAAAAACAAAACAGTGTCTGATATTGGTTAATTGACTGAGTAATACTAGGTGTTTAAGATGCAGCTGTTCAAATTTGGTCAATATTGCTTCTTCTTTTTTTGTCAAGCTAGATTTAAACTGATTAATTTTCAACCTTCCCATTTTGTTGTTGTGTTGTTGTTGTTAAACTGCAGTTGATGAAGTTGCTTTTATTGTAAGCTTGATTTAAACTGATTTATTTCCAACTTTTCCATTATTAAGACTGCAGTTGATGAAGTGGTTGTTGTATGGAATGGACTAGTTAACACTAGCAGCCACCAATTCTATCTCTCTCAAGATGGCGGTCTAACATTCAACATGCAAAAAATCAAGATGCCTGCAGAAGTAAGTGTTTGTGACTTCAATTAAAATAATGTTTAATGTCTTAATGAAGTCACTTAATGTTTTAAAAAGATTAGAATAATTTCATATCGTTATAGTTTTACTACTGTCTGATATCCTTTACTCTACAAAAGTCATGTAGGTGGACTCTCCTGATCACTACCGTCATCCTTTGGCAAATTCCACTCAGGTGGAGTCTGTCACATCTAGTCATGTGTCAATATGATTGCCTTATTTGCTCCTTCCATTAAGACACTGTGTCAAAGTAGGATGCTTAGGGGTCTGCAGCATCACTGTTCTAAGTGTAATCTGCAAGCTACGTGTTTTGCGCGATGCAGATTTGTGAGTGCTTCCACCTCCCAGATATTTGTTGTTACTATCATATTTGTAATTTATGTTCCAGCGTTGCTTATTGAAAAGTTTGAAAATTATTCATATTGCCTTACATTTTGCCAGATATGTATCATTCATATAATATATGTCCCTTTTGCTGGTTTTTGTTGTTGTTTTTATTGTTGTTTTTATTCCATTAGCTGACGGTTATTTATCTACTTCCCTCAGGGCCTTATACATAATGCTCACTTCCTGCATTCTCATGGCTGTATTGGATTCCTGGTCAAACTGAGCAGCAGTGTCGCACAGTTCTTCTATCACACATTCAGTCACAGTGGTGGCATCCATCTGAAGGGTCTCGAGCAGACGTTTATTGGAAGTCTGAGTAGCGTGTCTGTGGGAGCAGGAGACGGCGAGATACTCCTCTGGGATGAGGAGAGGCTGCGATATTCGGCTAACGGAGGTTAGTATACCTCTCCTGCAGTGTTTAAGGTAGCATATGTCCATATTATTGCCCCTTTGACTAACGCAACAAATCAAGGTCAAAGTAATGTGGCCTCTAAGTCTAGATAGAAGTTCTCACTAGCTTAACTCTACCCATCACTGGACAAGTTGGCCATTCCTGGCACCATGAATTTTCCATATGATAACAATGAAGGTTTTTTGCTATTTGGAAAAAAAAAAAATTGGCATAAAAGTTCTTTGCTGTACAGATTGAGTGACCCATCCTTTGCTGGTGGTGATACCTATATATGTAAGCATTCCATGCTGAGGGGGCTATAAAGTACTACTGTGCCTTTCTAACTGACTGTATATGAGGTATCGTGTTATGCATAGGTTGCTGAAGGCATGTATGCATACTTCTGTTGTTGCTAAAAGCCAAACCCACACCTTACGACACCCCTCCCAAACCCCTCTACCTCCCACTCCCCCTCCACCTTTGGTTTGTTTTTTTCTCATAGCTAGATTTCATTTAGGTAGCCAGAATTTGTAAAATTTCTCTGAAACCTCTACGAAGATCCTCCTTTCATTTCAGTGATAAAGTCATTTCTGTATTCTCACACATGTTATGTTTTCTATGATTATGATACAAATTCTATTGATAAACTCTTGATGTGATTTGATACATAGGATGAATTGAATTTAAATTTATGATTAACAAGATTTATAAGATATTTGTTATAATCTTCTTCACCAGGGCAATCATTTCTCCCGGTGTATCAGATGTCATCCTCTGGTTCTGAAATAGTTGACAATTATTACAGCTCTGAAAAAAGACCGTTTCAGATTTTGAGTGGTAAGTGGGGTGAATCTTAAAATATTGAAGTGTGCTTTTCCCCCCTACCAGTCACACTGCTTTCCAATCATCCCTTCCTCCCTGAACTTAATCTACATAACATTTTGTTGTTCTTCTCTGTCACAGATGGAAGCGACACCTTTGTTGTTAGGAATTACGAAGGAGAGATCTTCTTTGGCAAGGCGGGAATCACACCATCATTGATCAAGGTTACCTTGAACATCTATCTTAATAAACTGTTCCAGCAGTTTCTGGGTGTTATGGGTCATATCTTTCTTGTTAATAGTTGCTGCGAAATGTTGTCTGTCTGTTTGCAGAGCTTTATATGTTGGTATGAGGACTTTATGTTGTTATGAGGACTATATGTTGGTATGAGGACTTTATGTTGTTTTGAGGACTACATGTTGGTATATGAGGACTTTATGAGGACTATATGTTGGTATAAGGACTTTATGTTGTTACAAAGACTACATGTTGGTATTAGGACTATATGTTGTTTTGAGGACTTAATGTTGTTATGAGGACTAT